>NC_063209.1:14603482-14675982 GCF_017589495.1 Alosa alosa | reverse complement strand
TGCTGAGTGATCATGACTAGAATAATATGGTTGTCAACAAGAAAAAGCAAAGATAAATACACTTCATGAAACAACCATGAGAGAGACAGATACAGAGAGAAGACAGACAGAGAGAGGGGGGGTTAGAAAAAAAGGAGAGAGACAGATAGAGAGAGAGAGAGAGAAAGAGAGAGGGGTTTATAGAAAAAGAAAGAGAAAGAAAGAGAGAGGGAAGGGTAATGGGTGAAGGAGACTACAGTGGGCAAGGCTGCCAGCAATGACTGCAAATCCACTGGGCCCCTCAATCGTGACAAAGGGCAGGATGGGAAGAAGGAAGGGAGGTTGGAAGAAAGGAGGAGAGGAAGGAAGGAAGAGATGAAGAAAGGAGGAGAGGAAGAAAGGATGGAAAGGACGGAAGGAGGAGAGGAAGGAAGGATGGGGGGAAAGAATGAAAGAAGAAGTAGTTGTGACTCAGGGGGGTGAGGCAGAGAAACACAGAGGGAGAGAAAGAGTGACAGAGCAGGAGGGCAGGAAGGAGGGGAATGGACAGAAGGCTTGCTGTGTGCTGTCCTCTACTCCTGATGTGAATTTAGAAGAGAGGGAGAGGGTTTGAACTTTTAGAACCCTTTATTGATCTATTATATGGCTCAAGGGCATGTTAAACGGGTTACTAAGTAGCCCCATTGGCATTTAAATGCCCTCGTTTGAACCATTTGATGGATTATACCAGCCCCATACGCCAAGCACACCAGCATCATGACCATCATCAGGAACTGCAATCACATCATTGGTTTTTCGGGAGAGAGAGAGGAAATGACAGAGTGAGAGAGAGGGTGAGAGAAAGAGAGAGTGAGAGATAGAGAGAAAGAGAGTGAGAGAGAGAGATAGAGTTTTCTACAATATAGCACTATTGCTGAAGCTATTACAGTAATCTCCTTTTGGT
Source organism: Alosa alosa (assembly GCF_017589495.1). Lineage (NCBI taxonomy): Eukaryota > Metazoa > Chordata > Actinopteri > Clupeiformes > Clupeidae > Alosa > Alosa alosa. The sequence continues at coordinate 14,675,060 of NC_063209.1, read as the reverse complement.
AGCATTACCATTTATCTTTTTATTTAATTTTGTTTCCTTTCATTGTTTAATTTGAGCTTGATATCAATATTATTGTAAAGTTGATTATTAACATTTCAACATACTGTATTCCTGTAGCTTTGGCAACAGTGACTTTATTCATTCATGCCAATAAAGCACCATTTGATTTGATTTGATCTGAAAGAGATTCAATAGATGGAGGGGTAGAACTGAGGCAGAAGAGAATGAAAGAAGAAGAGAGAGATACAGAGGAGGAGAAATGAAGAGCAAGATAGAAGGAAATAAAAAGTTGAAAAAGGAGAGGAGTCAGAAAGTGGAGAGAGAGAGGGGGATAGAGAGGAGGGAGAGAGAAATAGAAAGGAGAGAGAGGAGAGAGAGGAGGGAGAGAGGGATAGAGAGGAGAGAGAGGAGGAAGAGGAGGGATAGATAGGGGGAACTGTACTGAAGAGATGGAGAGAATAGGAAGGCTGAAAGTGAGGAGGAAGAAATTGAAAGGGAGGATGGTTTTGTGTGTGTGTGTGTGTGTGTTATGTTTGTGTGTGTGTGTGTGTGTGGACAGAGAGAGGGAGAGAGGAATGCATCATCTGCTGTGGGAGGACACAGTCAGAGATAAGCCTCAATGTACGCACACACACGCACATGCACACACACACACACACACACACACACACAGCATGACAAAGTAATGTGCATCAAACATAACATAATGAATGGGCACCCACACACTTGCACGCTCAAGCATACACACACACACAAACACACAGAAACACAAACATACACACACACACACACAGAGAGAGAGTAGGAGACATACATGTTAACAGTGGCTGAGTGCATTGGTATCAGAGTCATATGAGATCGCCTGCTGTGTTAAGGTGTGGAGAGTATGCTGGATGAAAGCCAAGGTCATATGGAGTCTGGTCAAGATGACTCATGCTGTGTGTGTGTGTGTGTGTGTGTGTGTGTGTGTGTGTGTGTCTGTGTGTGTGTTTGTTTGCGTGTGCATGTGTGGAATGGAAGGAAATAAAGAGGCAGTGACCTGTCAAACACAGGGAAGATTTACACTCGTCTCACACACATTTATCATGTGTGCACACAACCATACACCACACACACACACACACACACACACACACACACACACACACACACACACACACACACACACACACACAGACACACACACTCATACTGCATGAGTTCACAGAGAAGCTAGTGTTCTGACTTCTGGCTAATATCGGAATGAGCATGGCATGACTGAAGGTGTGAGTGAAGACAACAATGTTAGAAGGGAAAAGAAGAATCTAAATCTGGTCTGTTTTCAGGAGGATCTGTGGGTAATGTGGGACCTTGCAAATCGGCAGCAGTCGAGGCTTTTTGGGGGAATATTCCTCTGCATACAAATTACCTGATTTGGGTAACTCAGTTGGAATGTGTGTGCGTGTGTGGGTGTGTGTGTGTGTGTGTGTGTGTGTGTGTGTGTGTGGAATATCTATATCAAAACTACACCATGCAGTTGCAATATGACTTGGCCAGGAAACATACCCGGTGCAGACACACACACACACGCACTCACGTACGCGCGCCCACACACACACACACCCACACCCACACGTACACACACACACACTCCGCGCGCGCCACACACGCCACACACACACACACACACACACACACACACACACACACACACACACACACACACACACGCTAGCACTGAGCCACTGAAGCAGAAAGTGTGTGGAGCCAGATGATGAGAGGGGAGGGGACAGACATGGAGATCAGAGCGGTTTGTCTTCCTCGGCACTGGGACACGACTCCATCCTTTATGCATGCAACCCTTTTACACAGCACCCTGAGCAGTTCACGCCCACACACACACACACACACACACACACGCTCGCACGCGTGGACACACACATGCACACACACACACACATGCACACACATACGCACGCACACACACACACACACACACACACACACACACACACACACACACACACACACAATGCACATCAATGCACATACACACACAAACACACACACACACATTGCAGCAGCTTCAGCAGATCACCTTATCGGAACTCCCCCTATTACTGTCGGTCCCGTATTTCCACCGTCTTGCGTGTTTGTGTCACTTAATATCCATTTCTATACAAACCAAGACAGCGGACTCCTATAGAAACGCAACCACCCACACCATAGGTGTATCTAAATTAGCTATGTACCAAACATTTAATTTTACCGTGACTCGAAGAGCTGTAAACAGTGTTGTAAAGCTGCGTGTACACAACCGCTTGGAGCTCCTGGCAATTTCAGGCAGTAAATGCTCCCGTTAAGAACCAAACCAGATTTTGTTCAAATCTACACATCTATGGCTACTGAAAAATGTAAAGTTAATTTAGTAAATTTTATTTTGAAGTGTTAAAAAACATTGTTTTAGAATTTCTGAACAAAAGTGGTGATAATTGGGGGTGTTACGATAACACTCAAATTCTGTGTGGAGGAGTAGGAGTAGACAAGACAGTAGGGAAGGAAAGAAGAAGACAAAAGAGAGCAGGAAGAGAGAGCCATATAAACTGGTTAGCTATATGGATATGAGAAAATATGTACATAAGATGTAGAAAAAAAAAAAAAAACATAAGTGTGTGTTTGTGTGAGTGAGAGAGAGAGAGGCTGGAGAGACGAAAAGCCATGAACTAAATTAAACAGACAGAACAAAGAAAACAGACTTTAGCACCAGAACTGAGACATACCAACATGACAAGTAAAAAAAAGAAAAACAAGAGGAAAAAAAACAGTTGGGGTGTGTGCGTGCGCGTGCACAAGAGAGGGAGAGAGTGTGAGTGCCTATGAGACAGTCAGAGAAGGAAATTGGGGAAAATAAATGAGGCAAGAAAAGTGCATTCTGGGAAACGGAAGGCTTTTTCTCAGAGAATGGACAGCTCTTCCCCAGTGCATCTCTCATCTGCAAACGCACAGATGGGATGCTGAAGCCTTCATGCTAGCTTTACCTGCTAATGAGTTGCCTTCCTCTCTTCACACCCTGTGTGTGTGTGTGTGTGTGTGCATGTGCATGTGCATGTGCATGTGCGTGTGCGTGTGCGAATGCGAGTGTGAGTGAGTGAGTGTGTGTGTGTGTGTGTGTGTGTGCGTGTGTGCCAGGGGTGGAAATTACATTTGGAAAATGTGTACATCTACCAGCCACTAGCAGGTTTTTGGTCAAATTCACCAGCCACTCAATATTAAAGTATTACTTTGTGTCTGAAATCTACCAATGCTGAAATCTTCCAGTGCTAGTGCATGTGTGTGTGTGTGTGTGTGTGTGTGTGTGTGTGTGTGTGTATGTGTGTGGGTGTGTGTCTGTGTGCGTGTGTGTGTGTGCGTGCCTATGTGTGTGTGTGTGTGAGAGTCTTTGTGTGCATGTGTGTGTGTGTGTGTGTGTGTGTGTGTGTGGCTGCGCTGATAAATATGCCTCACATGGAACGATACATCTCCATTCTTCATACTCACTAGCTTCTGTCAACAACTTGATGCAACAGCCCCTTTCCTCATGAACTGGACCTCTCACAGATGGAGAGAGGGAAGGAGAGGGATAGAGAGGAGGGGGAGAAAAGGAGAGGGATGCAGAGAAGGAAAGATAAAGGGAGGGAGAGAGATAGCCAGAGTAGAATGAGAGGAAGCAAGAAAAGATGGATTTATTTTTCTTTGTCTTTCTAATACAGTGAAGACAGTGATGCCTAAACACATACATACTGTACACACACACACACACATACACACACACACAGGGCACTCAGTTAATTGGCCACTTTAATATTCATTCTGCGTCCATGTTAGCTAATGGCCTGGCGTCACGCTGGCTAGTCCTGTGCTGTCCCTCTACTCTCTGGCTCTTAATGAAACCCCTGAACTCGAGGACCAGCGCGCTCACCCGCACCACTGAGGGGTTTGATGATGCGGAGATCGTTTGGCCTTGCCTTGGGATCACAGTCACACGTTTCTAGTGCCGTGCTTTTTACACACACACACACACACACACACACACACAGAGACATTTGATCACGGATGGCATCACGGCTGGCATCGTTGCTGCAGCGTAACACTCCTGAGTCACTGGTACATGAATCACGCGGACACTGGCGCGTGTGGGAGGGGGGGGGGGGGCAAGCCAACCTGTCTTGTGAGTGGTAGCTCCCACTCCATCCTATGTGCCAACGCAGCAGTGCCCACCCCACCATCACACACACACACACGTCTGACACTTACGAGTGAGATTAGCGCTAGGCTAGTGGTGTTGGCAGTGCAATTTCTGGAGTGGCTGTAGAAACTCACAGACAGACAGGCGCTTTGTGTGTGTGTGTGTGTGTGTGTGTGTGTGTGTGTGTATGTGTGTGTTTGTGCATTAGTCACTCTCACCCTCAGGCTCTCTCATTACAGGCACATGCACTCATGTTTGTATATGTGGGTTTGTTTGTGTGTGTTAGTTTGAGTGTGTGTGCAAGTGTGTGTGTATGTGTGACAAACACCAGAGAAGCGACAATAAGGTCACATTCCCCTGAATGCCAACACTCTCATTCACATCTTCTTCCTCCACCACCTCCTCCTCATCCACCTCCTCTTCACCCACTCAACAAAACAAAACAAATAATGATCACCGAAAAATTACTCGCGTCCAAAGAACATCATCTGAGCTGACAGGCATTCTCTTTCTTTTATTTTGTAGGAAGAGGTTCACCAAATAGGTTTCGACACTGGTGTGTGACATCACTCGTTTAAGAACGATGTTGTGCTTCTCTCAACATCCTGAGTCATCTTGTTACTGTTCCAAGATCAGCAAGGCATTGTGGGTAAAAGCCTTAAGGGCGCCATCATTACCAAAAAAGTATCAACAGAATACTTTGAGTTCTAAATCTACACGGTTGCCGGCGGATGCTAAAACAGATATAAACACATACTGTACCGGAGGACTTTCTGCTGTTTCACTGCAGTTGAAGCCAACTTGCCATGAGCACTCTATTTGTTAAGAACCTTTAGAATGAAAATAAATAATATAAAAACAAAAGTGCTTGTTAAAAGCTGAGATACAAGAGGAAGTCATACAAACCGCTCTATCAGAGATAGTCTCCATGATATTGTGTGTACATTGTAGCCTCACAGTCTGTGAAATAAACATGCTTCATCACTGTTACTTTCTTGTTCCTTACTGAGCCTGGTTCTGACTTAAGCTTTTCACAGATAGTGGAGTTTGTGTGTGTGTCTGTGTGTGTGTGTGTGTGTGTGTTTCTAGGACATCATCAGCATGCGTAATATAAACATACAGCGGGTGGAGTGGTGATGGGTCACTTTGAGTCTGCAGCGCCCACCAGGGTCATTCACACCTGCGGCATACTGGAGTCACTTTCACAAAGCGTCGACACACACTGCTGTCTCTCACACTCATGTTTGCACACGTGTGTGTGTGTGTGTGTGTGTGTGTGTGTGAGTGTACATAAATCCCATTGAGGTCATCTGTAGACTGCAGTGGAACGTGTCCCGCAGCGTTTACCCACTCATACACACATACAGTAATTGCACGCTCTCCCTCAAACACACTTTCCCTCTCACACACACTCACTCCTGCAACAGGGGACGCCTGTGTGCTGTGTCAGTGTGTTCTCCCTGCGGTGACTCAGCACAGGTCTGTCCCGAGTCCGGTCCAGTCTCGGGCCAGGACTGAGTCCTTATAATAAACTCCCACTGCAGAGGGGACACTCTGCTCTAAAGCCCCACTGAGACAGACTGTGTGGCCATTAACTGTCACCCCACCGCTTGACATCTCAAAGGCTGATATTACTTTAGCTTTCTTTTCGAGTTGTTTTCTGTAGATGCCAGCGGTTATTTAGTCTGTAGTCGCTACATGTTTCTGAATTTCATGAATATTACTTGGATTTCAGCCACAGCTAGTGTATTTTTGTCTGAATGCAGCTTAAGAATCCAAGGGTCCACTTGAATCTGGATAAAAGATGTATTAGGGAATCCTGGAGCGTATGATCATAACTGAATGTCATACATGACTGCAGTCTGCGAGACATCAAGGACTGAATTTTTTGAAATTGCTATAACTCTTCCATGTTTATGCCTTCAAACCACCCCTGAAAGGTTTTTTTTTGGAAGGCAGCGTTAATAGATCCTTAATGATTACCCAGCTCCCCTACCTCATCTTACCGCTAATAAACAAATTAATGTCATTTGTTCAGCTTTATTTTTTTTAAGTTACCCATAAATAGACACTGTATTGTCTGATAACATTTATCATAACCAAACAACAATATTTCATATAATTTTTTGAGGTGTCTGTCTAGCAACTATATATTGTTAGCAGGTTAGGTTGTGCACTAACATCATACACTTCTATAAATATAATTTTAAATGAGCATTCTAAACCACAATATGATGCCTTTACATGAAATAATTCTTTATGAATGACCTGACCGTCTTGGCAGTGATGTAATATGGCTGCAACCCTGTGGTCTGCACGCTGTGGCAATTTGTGCAAATGAATAGAACCGCCTGGTAAAAGCAAAAGCAAATGGCCTCTTTTTTCCATGCTATTCCACCCTTAGAATTAAACACGCTTTTTGTTCAAAATCAGGTAACGGCCCCATCCAGCTGTCTGTTTAGTGTTCACACTCAAATGCCTCCGGTGTTCATACACAGGCCAGGCCAGTTCTTACCTTGTCCAACCAGGGACACTCCTCAAAGGCATTTGAATGAACTCACATAGCGTAGGCCTACAGAGCTCCATTTCATAGTGTTCATGCTTTTTGGTCACAAATAGGCTACGTTGGTTTGACCAGATATTATTCCAGCCAGTTAACACACTGCTACACAGAGCACGCTAGAGAGGTTGTGTCATTTGATTGGATGTTCATTGCAATTGTTTACTAGGAGGGGTGCCCCTTTCAGGAAAGTGTTCCGTTGAAACCACTGTGTGCTTTATGTCACCTGTCCTCATGCTTTCAGGGAACAGTGTGATTCACCTGTATACACACTCCACAGTCTGGAGTTCTCTCTCTCTCTCTAACACACACACACACACACACACAGGGAACCGTGTGATTCACCTCTGGTCTACACACACACTCCACAGTCTGGAGTTCTCCCTCTCTCTCTCACACACACACACACACACACACACACACACAGTGACAGGTCGGTGACACACAAGGAGTGTGCAAGTGCGTCAAACAGTGTGTGAGGATGTCTATCCCTGAGGCGTTGTTCACAGAGACAGAGAGAGGAAGAGACAGAGAGGAAGAGAGACGGATAAGGAGAAGGGGGGAAAGCAAAGATGGAGAGAGAGCAATAAAGGGAGGGAGGGAGGAGAGGAGAAAGAGGAGGAATTGAAAGTGGAAAAGATGTAGAGAACAATAGAGAAAGAGAGCAGGAGGGACTGACAGAGGGAAAACAGAGAGAGGATGATAGGACAGAGAAGTGTATGTGAGAGACACAAACACACACACACACCCAAGACACCAAGGCAGAGGCACAGAGAAAGACTGGAAACTGGTTTCTTTTTGCCCATGAAGCCCCTGCTTCATCTATGGAATGTGTGTTTGTATGTGTGTGTGTGTGTGTGTGTGTGTGTGTGTGTGTGTATGTGTGATGAGGCGACCGACATTGATCGTGCTGATGATTCACTGTTCCAAGGCACCCCTGTGAAGGATGTTAGGACTTCATTAACGACAGGCAGGCTGTGGGCGGTGGAACACAGGATCTATATATAGACCAGGTGAAGGCATTGTGTGCGTGTGTGTGTGTGTGTGTATCTGCGTGTGTGTGTGTGCGTATGTGCACGTGCATATGTGTGTGTGTGTGTGTGTGTATGTCTGTGTGCACGTGAGTGAGTGAGAGAGAGAGAGAAAGTATGTGTATGTGTGTGTGTGATGTTTGAGTATGAAGGTGAGACAGACAGGTATGTGGCCACCAGATGGCCTCTCCTGAGTGGCTAGTGGGGGGTAGGAGGTGTGTGGTGTGGGGACTGGGGGTTTGACTGAGGGGGTGTGGGCTGGATCACGCAGCGGTTGTTGTTGGAAATTAGCCATCCATTCCCTACTGTGCTTCTGCAGCTCCAGCCTCTCCAAACTCCTCCTTACGTTCATTACACGCGCACACACACACACACGGTGTCAGGAAGTGTTTTTTTTAGCTCCTGTACAGGTGTAATCACTTCAAAGACGTCCTGGCATACGTGGAGGTGGAAACAGGGGGCGGGGAGCCGAGTTGTGTGTGTGTGTGTGTGTGTGTGTGTGTGGTTATGTGGGGTGTGTTGTAGTTTAGACGCAGCATGACAGACTATCAGTTGCACCCTGCATATTGCCACACACTAGAGAAAAGCTGGGAGCGATGGCAATGAATTTTCCTGAACCAATACGTCCAAACGAGTCCCGTCGGCATGGAGACCAAAAACACATACATCTCAGGAGAGCTCTGTGTCCTGCTGATCTATGCCAGATTTCACATGGAACCTAAAACAATACCTTCAGTTAAAAAGTATCTTAAAATCCTTTTAAGATCCTATTTAAGATATGGTGTATGATCAGATCATGAGCTGGGTTGCAATTACCTTATTAATTTACAGTTGCATTGATTTGACTTAGTGACTTTGTATAATGACTATCAAGTAATAGGTTTGCGACTCTTTGTGTAATAGATATTAATAGTCTAAAGGCTTAAGAAATTGTGAAATGAAGTTGTGAAATTGTGTTATGAAAGGGTGAACAAAAGGGTTGTTGTCCTTTTCTTAGAGGCTCCATAGTGTTCATACGGTATCGACTGGCTTGATTTGTTTCATGGGGATAATCCAGAGGCAGAGAAATGAATGTGTGACACAGTAATGAAAAGATGACTCAAAGTGACACTGCACTTCATTGCGTGACAAGAGAGTGGGCTTGTTACAGTCTGCTAGTTTTGTTTGTTCAGGAGGGAAACGAGGGGTTGCTAACAGCTACACACACACACACACACATACACACACACACACACACACACACACACAGGAGAGAAACGAGAGATTGCTAACAGCTACATGCATGCATCACTGCAAATGTGTCTCAGAGCTTTTGAAAAGAGTCTTTTTAACGCTGCTCTTTTACTCAGAAGGTGTCCCTGTAGTACTGAAAACCAAATCTGTTCAACCTCTGCCAAATACTGTAGGCCTGGTGGCAATCAGTGCGGTGAGGAAGGTTTCCTGTCCTCAGAGTTGTCATCCTCCCGTGGTTCGACTGAGTCCTGGGTGAGGAGACAGCAAGTCTTTCAGATGCTCATCAACGACACTATTCGACTGTGTGCTTTCATCCGGACAATTTATTCTTCTGATCTTCGTTTTGCGCTAAATCAGTTCATTACCGCACAGTGTGCTCCACTAGGGCCATCAACATTTCCCCTCCACAACACTAGCACAGAACAACTGTTCCCCCCACATAGTCAGACAAGTGTTTTGTTGTTTACCAAGGAGACACAGCATCTGATGAGTTGCTCCGTAATGCGTGGCTGTGCAGACAGGCTGTGGACTGTGAGCAAAGCTGAGTCTGGGCCGCTTGGGTGGAGTGGAGTGTCAGACAGTGATTGTGACGGGGTTGGTGTAGGTTCAGGCCTGTCTGTCTGTCTGCCTGTCTGTCTGTCTGTCGGTGAGGTGCTAATTGGATGAAAAGAGACTGAGAAGTGGTGGCAGAGGGAACATAATTTATCTGTTTAGCCTCAACACCACACACACACACACACACACACACACACAAACACACAGACACGCATGCATGCATACACACACCCACACGCACACACAGACTCACACATTTGGGAATCCCACCTCCCCGGCCTAACCATAACCCGGTCGAACCATGTCTTGTGCTGAAAAATCAGTGCCCCATTGATCGCCAAATTTTTCTGGAAGTCTGCAAGTCAGTTTGGACGGCTTGGAAGACCTTTGTTTATAGAATAAAGAAAAAAATACAAAACAAAACAAAACAGCCTCAAATAAAAGGCTTGTCCATACGACCACACTGAAATGGATTTGATTGAAGGTGCACAGCTCGACCATGATGACAGCAGCAGGAAAAATACAAAAATACTCGGCTGTTTTTTTTTTTCCTCTTGACTCGCCGGGCCTGCTTGGTGGAGGCTGCAGTCTCTCCTGGCAGTGCAGGCCACATTGGCTGGGTAATGATATATGGAGTTTGCACAATAAAACTAAATGGGAGAGTTCGCCTATTAAAATGGCACTGCGGGGTAAAACTACAAAGGGAACCTCAAAATGCCAGCAGCCAATCGATCTGATGCCCCGTGCCGAGACAAGTGCACGCCATGCCATCCACTCTGCCTCCCACACACTCTTTCTCTCTCCCCCTTTCTCTCTCCCCCCTCTCTCTCTCTTTATCTCTCTCTTTCTTTCTCTCTCTCTCTCTTCTTTCATTCTTTCTCTCTCCACCTCTGTCTCTCCCTCTCTGTCTTCCTCACTCTCTCACCCTTTCTCTCTCGCTCCCTCTCTCCTTCTCTCTCTCCCTCCCTCTTTCTCTCTCTCCCTCTCTCTGTCTGTATCTGTGAACTGTAAATCAAAGGGAAGGCAGAGAGGCCCCCAGAAGGGGGAGGGGCACAGAGTCTGAGTCACAGGTTGGGTGCCTTTTTGTTTTAAAACCTTTGTCACTTACAAGCCACACACACGCACACACACATGCACACACACACACACGCACGCACGCACGCACACACACACACACACACACACACTACACCACACACACACATTTACACATGTGCATTCACACACACACACACACACAAACCATAAACACACACACACACATTGACACTTACAAAAAAAGCCTTTGTAGAGTTGCACGATGCATGTGTCAAGGGATTGAGAAATGCATGTCACTTAATGAGACACTAACAAAGCTCCTATTAAGACGTTTTCCTCTGTGCTCCATTGCCTTAGTGTCTAATTAAACTGTCACCAACCCAGAGCCCTTCTTCGGCTCATGCGCCAGATACTCCATATTAGACCATCACTATGTAGGTTAACTGCGTACAATACGCAGAAAAAGAGAGTGTGTGTGTGAGAGAGAGGGTGTGTGTGTACACTTGTATTGGATATCAAATCATAACGAAGCGAAACAGACTATCAAATCAAGGGAAAAGTGAGTACATATGGAATGAAAAATAAACACAGCATGCAGTATAACAAACAAACACACACACACACACACTTCCACAAGCACACACACACATACACACACACACAAAGCACACACACGCACACTCTCAAACTTCCACAAGCACACATACGCACACACACACACACACACACACACACACGCACACTCTCAAACTTCCACAAGCACACATACACACACACACACACACACACAAGCACAGACATGCACACTCTCAAACTCCCACAAGCACACACACACAGAAACACACGCACGCACATGCACACTGGTAGGTCTGTTAGTCTGAGCTGGTTTTGGAGACGTAATGTGATTGGATGGATTTCTCGCTGGCTGACTTCCGTTTAGCGTAGCGGGTGCGATGGCTAAGATGCAGGAGGATTTACCACCGGATTGGCCACCCATTTCTCCCTTTATTCTCTATGGAAGCCATCTCACTCTCTTTCTCGCTCTCTCTCTTGCTCTTTTTCACACACTCTCTCTCTCAATTCTAGCTCATTCTTCCACTCTCTCTCTCTCTCTCCCGTTTCAATCACTCTTTTTTCATCTCCTTCTGTATCCCCATTTCCTCTTCTCTTCTGCCTATCTCTCTTTCATTTTTTCCTCTCTTTATGATTCCTCCCCATGCCTCCCCAGGCCTGGCTCTTTATCAAACACTCCTCGCAGCCTCTGTCAGATGCTAGGCAGAGCAGAATTCAGAGATGTTTCAGTGTCTTCAGTGTCACCCCAGATGTTCAGTGTGCAGAGGAAGCCTAAGCAGAGAATTAAAGAACACTTTGGGTTGTTTTTTTGAATTCCCTGCATTACTCACGTCAGTGTCAGACACGGACCAATTAGCACGAAAGGCGGACTAAGAAAGGCGCCTCTGTCAATCCTCCTCATCAAAGCTCTGTTGACCAACCCAAACCCTAACCCTAATTGACCATTCACAAAAGACGCGCCCCCTAGTTATTGTTACTATGCCCGTCAAACTCAGACCGGAGTTGTCTAGAAATTCAGTGGTAGCTGTTAAGACTGTCTGTAAAAGCTACAGCACAAGAGGCTCTTTTAGAGAGCCACGGACCTAAATTCATTCACAATCATTTACAGTCCATTGAAAGTCTGCAGTATGACATGGAGACACATGTATACAAATTAATATCTAGCTTTGTTGGGTGACAAACTTTAAATGGGAGGCGAGTGTGATTCACTGATATTAATATTAGCTGTGCTAGATAGACTTGCATGCATGTTACAAGGACACTGGGCCATGTCATGTAAGGAACATGGTGCTGCCAAAAACAGAAACATAGCCTACATTGCAGAGCCACTTCAACTTTATTATTTTATGGTGAAGAAATGTTACACTACTGTGCACAGCCCCATGTTTCTATGACATGACGAAGCTAGCACGTTATTTATGGGGCAGACGTGGCCTACTGGTTAGTGCTTCGGACTTGTAACTGGAGGGTTGCGGGTTCGAACCCCGACCAGTAGGAACGGCTGAAGTGCCCTTGAGCAAGGCACCTAACCCCTCACTGCTCCCCGAGTGCCGCAGTTGTTGCAGGCAGCTCACTGCGCCGGGATTAGTGTGTGCTTCACCTCACTGTGTGCTGAGTGTGTTTCACTAATTCACGGATTGGGATAAATGCAGAGACCAAATTTCCCTCACGGGATCAAAATAGTATATATACTTATACTTATTATCAGCGGTTAGCTAACTATGCTAACGTTAGTTATATATAAGTCTCCTCCAAGTGACAATCATTTTATACACAATGCTGGCAATGCTGAAAACAATTAACATCCTTATTTATCTTACTTACATTGAGTTGACTGTGTGGCTTAATCCACAGATGTGGTGGAGCACTGTTTCGTTATGGTTTGCTAAGGAGTAGCCTAGTTCTAACCCTTTGCCTAAAATAGTGGAGATCTGGGACGAGAGAATTTAATCTAATTTAACATAATTACAGAAAACTTCAATTCAAGATTGAAAGGCATTTTTCTGTGTATCGGTGTTGCGTTAATCCCACATATGTGATTTGATTTTGTGTGATTTAATCCCACATATGTGATTTTCAACTCATATCACTATAAAATCCCATAAAACCGGACAAACATCAAAGCTCCCAATACATTTCTATGGAGCCGTAAGGTGAAGTTGACGGGCCATGTCTGCCTGCACGGAGCGACTGGACTGCCATTGGCTCATCTGCATTCGATGGGCGGGGTTTTGTGAACGGTCAATTCTAAACACCGATCGCTGCTCTTCAAAGCTCTGTTGACCAACCCAAACCCTAATTCTGAACACCAATCCTTGCTCTTGGCCATGCGAGCCTCTCCCTACCACAATCATGTCCAACTGCTCCTATTATATTGCTGGGCATCATGGCTCCTCAACACGTAGATGAGGCTCATCCCTGTGGCTCTCATCTTATTAGCACTTCTGATGAGATGCATCACACACACACACACACACACACAAAGCATACACATTTATGAAGACGCACACACACACCCACACACACACAAAGCATAGACATTTATGAAGATGCACACACACACACACAAACACAGACACACACACACAGAGACACGTCCTTGCTTTACAGTTCTGTTTCACTCCACCACTCAGTAGTGCAGTAGAAATGTGAAACAGCTGTTGTTGCCGCTCTCAAAGCTTTACATGGGAGGAGGAGGTTATTCATCCTCTGTCTTCATATCTCCTTCCTGTTCTTGAGATGGATGGAACATACTCAAGTGTATATGTGTGTGTGCGTACAGTATGTGTGTGTGTGTGTGTTATTACTGTACAGACATAGAAGTGTGTGTGTGGGGGTCAGTGGCGTTGCAGTGCTTTCTCCTGGGCTAATGAGCAGGCAGACTTGGGCTGGTGGGTGTCGCTTGTGGGGACCTCTTCGAAGGCCCCAATTCATCCTCTGCACCGCACGGTCGACCAATCAGAGGACACCTGATCTGAATTATACACACAGAACTTGAGAAATGCAGTGAAGATGCTCTCCAACACACACACACACACTTAAAACATCTGTCTCCGTCTCACACTCAGTTCCTCAGGCATGCATACAACCAAGACATACAAACCCAGACACACACACACACACACACATAAATTCAACTTCATTATGATCAAATTCATCACTAAGGTTAGTTTCTTAGTAGAACCCCCACACACACACACACACACACACACAGAAAACAGGGAAGAGAGAAGAGAGGAAAGGGAAGAGAGGAAAAGAGCGAGAGAGCAAGAGGAACAGGGAATGGAGAAGAGGAAAAGAGTGAGAGAGCGAGAGATGAAGGTAATGAGATGGCGAGGCGGAAGGAAGGGGAAAACAAATAAAGTTAACTAAAGAAAAAACACATACCGTGAGAAGAATACAAGAGCTGAAGGGAGCAGGACACTGCGTGAGGAAAACCCATTAAAACTAATATTTGCTTGCGGTGTCGATGGGTGGGGCCGCCGCGCTAATTGCCCACTGCTCCAGACTGTCAGCTCTGCCGAGGCGACACAGGGCGCTTAAGCAGCGGGAGCGCAGAGAAAAGGGGCCGGGGCCGAAGGGCCAGCGTGCGGAGATTAAAATGACATTAAGACAAATCTTAATAAGCCCTGCAGTGGCCAGTGTTTTGGAGCGATTCTCAGAAGCGATAACAAAAAGACCTGAGGCGTTCTGTCTCATAATGAACCAGCAAGACACTTCCTGAAGAATGGGGAAACTTCTTGATGACTTTTAGGATGTTTTTATTATCATTATTATTAGTGCTGTCAGTTAAACGCGTTATTAACGGCTTTAACGTAAACCTATTTTAACGGCGTAAATTTTTTTATCGCGAGATTATCGTTCTTTTTGGTGTAACAAACTGTAGTTTTTTCACAAGCTGTTGCAACAACTAGAAACGTTAGAACAACTACAACACCACACTGGATCTACCTAGACTGTGCTGCATGTAGCCTACACGCCCCCTTTTAGGGGAAAGGGAGCTGTTTAGATAATGGAAACCTATGCTGCATAGAAGTGGGGAGCGAAAAGGGGTTATACTTACTACATCTTGAAACAAACGTGAATAAAAGGCACAAAACAAGGTTGGTGTAAGAGTTATCTGTGTGTTTATGGGATTAATGTGACCATTATGTTCCTATTTTTTGCTCTTTCCAGTTTAGCCTACTAACAGGAGTGTCACGAATGTAGGCACAGTCAAACTGTCCGTGGCTGACTTTAACTAAGTTCGGCAAGCTTAACTTTACATGTCATAACATCAACTAAACATAAGTCACACATTCATTCTATCACTTGTAATATGAATGTAGCCTTTTTCCTACAACTAGGTGAGATAATTGGCTATGCCTGTTATACTTAACGTTCCACAGTTAGCTAGCTAGCAAGCTAACCGTTTTACATGGGATATGGTAAGTGTGGCTAGTACGTGCTGAATGGGTTGTAATGTAGCCTACATCGTTTCGACATGAGTAAGTTGCATATACATAATTCTTTATAACTGCCGTGTTAGTAAAATTATTGAATGGCCTGTAAATTAATAACTAGATGTAACGTCAAGGTGTGATTAGGCTATCTGTCTTTCCCATTAGAATCAATGGGGCGTGATGCAGATTAAATGTAGCCTATCTGATGATGCGCCTTTAGTAGGCTACGTAAAGGCATGCTGCACACACTTGTTTGGGCTTACGAGCCGGCCAAAGAGTAGATTCGTACAATAAACACCAACGCAGTTTTGAACTCCCAGTCAGCTTAATGGTGTTTTAAATTGTTGTGGACACCGATGCCGACATGAGTGTGATGCACTCTGCTTTCGACATTCATTTACTGTACATTAGATTCCATTCTTTTCAATACAACTCTGCACACCAGCATCGCACTTTGCCGCCGTGTAAATCACGATTCAGTTATATTTGGTCGACGCCGCTCCATAAAATCCATTGTTCATCCAGTGTTTGTGTGTTAAAAACTTGATGTGTGCAGCGCTGATGTGTGTGGCAAGTGACAGTGCACCATAGACTGTAGGCCTACATGTATAAAATGGCAGTGCACTCATGTCGAAAAGTTCCTTATTTTCAACTGAACTCAAAGAAAATGAATATAGTATTTTATGTTTGTTATGCCCTTTATTAGCTGTATTTCTGAAGAATATATTGTGTTGTCTCAGGTCTGCTGCACATCTTTTGAAATTTGATTTGAAATAATCAAATAGACCTACGCCTTAAAGTTAAGTTAATGAAGTAACTTGCTTTGCTTTCATTTGAATCCTAATCAAGATATACAATAATTGCTTTATATTGTTAACGTGGACTCCTGGAAAGTTCAGAAATGCTAAATAATAGAATTTTAATTAAGCGATAAAATATGTGATTCGATAGAATATGTAATCGTGATTAACTATAGGAATTCAGCGATTAATCGTGATTAAAATTTTTAATCGTTTGACAACACTAATTATTATTATTATTTATAATTCCTTCTCAAGCGGAAATGTCCGTATTTTGTGGACTGCAGTTGCTGTCACTGCAGACTGATCCTTTAGTGCAGTCCTTCATCTCTTACCACAAGCTGAAGCGCTCTGGAGATGTCGTCTGCAGTGGCGCTGTCGATCGTGAGGACAGGGCTGTCCAGACTATTTCTGGCCGCTGAGATACCGCCGCTTGTGATTAATGTCTGACGAGTGTGCAGTTAAGGAATAAATGACGTTTAGGAGGCCATTAGTGATTTCAATTAGAATAGGGATTTCTGTGCAGTAGTTGAAAAAGATGTAAGTACTTCAAAGACCTAAGCTTACCATAGAAGGAGTCTATGTGAGATGTTTATCACCATTTTTGAAAGGAGAGTCGGAGAAGATGTTGTATTATGGTATTGGTATATGGTATAATATTATGTATTACAGTCTGGAAACCAATCAGATAATAAATCAATCTGTTTGTTTTTTCATACAAACTCTTTAGCTCAGAGGGAGATAGCCTGACAGGATATAGTAGACGTAGCACGAGTGTGTTGAGTGCTGCAAATACCAATCATTGTGGACATTCTAATTACAATACATCCTGAAAAATGAAAAACAAAATTGTAGCCCTATTAGTCTCAATGGGAGGGAGGATATTTACTGAAGACAGTAAACATGTCAAAAATGAAATTACTTTTAGCAAGCCTCTGAGTAAACACCACAGATAAACGCAGACAGTGGCAACGGAACAGTCTCCTGGCAACAGGGGAAGTCAAACACACAACGTGTGCATACACTTTCAGGAGTGTCACTCCGAGTGACCCCAAGACACTTAAGACCGGACACACTTTAGTCATCCTCTTACTTACACACACACACACACACACACACTTAAGACTAGACACACGTTAGTCATCCCCTTACTTACAAGCACACACACAGACACAGACAGACACTTAAGATAGGGGATGACTGAAGTGTGGCCTTACACGCACAAACACACACACACACACTTAAGATAGGGCACATTTTAGTCATCCCCTTAACAGGACATGGAGTGAAGCACATGCCCCTTTTCAAAGATTATCCATCCTCCACCTCTCTCTCTCTCTCTCTCTGCATTTGGCTAGCATTATGGTGCGATATTTGATCCTATTATTAGCATTTTGACTGCTAGCGTGGAATCTGACATGTACTATGTTTGGCTGTTTGAGTCTGTGTACTGACAAAATTTTACTCCATAATTAGTCAGCATTTCATAATAGTTTGAACATATTGTGAACTAACTATGAATCCAAACACTCAGGTGTCAATGAATGGTGATATTGTACATTATAGACACATCATGATCTCACCATGCTACCTATCTAGTAGTTATCAGCTGGCTAAAATCATATCTACAAGAAAGGAGCTTCTTTGTTGCCATCGGAAACTGTACCTCAACACCAACGTCCTTGACCTGTGGTGTTCCCCAGGGGTCGATCTTGGGGCCACTATTATTCAACCTCTATATGCTCCCACTTGGACAAATCATTCAAAATAATTTGATTTCATATCATAGCTATGCAGATGACACACAAATTTACTTAGCTCTATCACCAAACAACTATGGTCCTCTTGAATCTATGTGTCAGTGTATAGAACAAATCAACACCTGGATGTCTCAAAATTTTCTTCAGCTGAACAAAGAAAAAACTGAAGTAATTATATTTGGTAAAAATGAGGAAAGACTTAGGGTTGCCACTCTCCCTTGACACAAAAGGGTTGAAGGCAAAGGATACTGTTAAAAACCTTGGTGTATTAATTGACAGTGATCTAAATTTCAACAGCCACATGAAAGCGATAACTAAATCAGCTTTTACCACCTCAAAAATATTGTCAAACTCAGAGGGCTGATGTCAAAACATGACTTAGAAAAAAACTCATTCATGCATTTATCTCCAGCAGGGTTGATTACTGCAATGGACTGTTCACAGGCCTTCCTAAAAAAGACTATTAAACAGCTTCAGGTGATACAAAATGCAGCAGCTAGGACTCTAACAAAACTAAAAGAACTGACCACATTACTCCAATTCTTAAGTCCTTGCACTGGCTTCCAGTAAGTCACAGAATTGACTTTAAAAGCACTATTGCTTGTTTATAAATCAGTAAATGGAGCAGGACCTAAATACTTGTCAGACATGCTTCAGCAGTACACACCTTCTCGTCCTCTCAGGTCCCAGGTGAAAAACCTGCTAGTAAAACCTACAGTTAGAACTAAACATGGTGAAGCAGCTTTTAGCTGCTATGCTGCTCAGCTGTGGAACCAACTTTCGGATGACATTAAAAAGCCCCAAATGTAGCCAGTTTTAAATCTAGACTTAAGACCAAACTGTTCTCAGGCGCTTTCTGCTAACTGTGCCGAGTTACAAATTCTGAATCTGCCTCGATAATTATTCTACTTTGTCTTTTATTACTTTTTTTACTACCTTTGCCTTTGTTTTTGCTTACTAATTATTCTTTATTTTTAAATGATTTTACCTTGTGTTTTATGTTTTCTTTTTATTATGATCTTTACCTTTAAACTATTCTTTGACTATATTGCCCTTCTATGCTTTTATTTGTTATTATCGTTTGGTTTTGTTTATGTAAAGCACATTGAATGACCTCTGTGTATGAAATGTGCTATATAAATAAACTTGACTTGACTTGACTTGACTATCTGGTTGTTGCCCAGGTGATCTCTGAGCACGATGTCATTTCCTCCCTCACTTCCTCTCTCTGTGTTTGTCAGTAATGGAGTAGATCTGGGCGTGGCTATAGTTTTTACTGACAGGTTCACATCGTGTGAACTTGGCTTTTCTCTAAGAGAGAGGGAGAGGGACAGAGAAAGAGAGAGAAATAGGGAGAGAGAGGACAGAGAGAAAAGGAGGGAGGGAGGGAGGGAGAGAGTGTGTGTGTTGGTTCTGCTTGTCCATTTCAGTGGTGGACAGCTCTGTGTCTGGTTGGGTGAGGTCTGCTTGGTTCTGTTCACAAATCGTAGCAGCTGTTTCACAAAAGCTGCGTATGAGGGGGCTGTTTTAAGTGAGTGTAAGCTGCCAGTTTTACACGCACTCTGTGACAGAGAGAAAGAGACAGATAGATACTGTACAGTAGAGTTAGAGGTAGAGAGAGAGTGTTAGAAGGAGATGTAGAGAGAGAGAGAGAGACAGAGAGAGAGATGAGGGCGCCGCTCGCTCCCTGGCCCCAGGCTCTTTAACATAACTGGCTGCGGTGTCTGGTTCTTGGCACGGTTGTGGGCGCAAACTGTAAACTGCACCGGTCATATCACAGTCCAGCTCCCCCACCGCCAGCCTGACTGACCAGCATGACCGACCGCCACTCAGACACCAGACAGACGGGCCAAGGACTGGACTTTTAATATGTCTCTTGGATTCCTTGTGTGTTTTAATTTCATTTACTTCAGCACTCCAAATAGTGAATCACTTTGAAGGGATTCTTGGCCCTGATGTAGATGTATCTGCGTGTATCTTTTTTGTACACCTGCGTGCGTGTGTGTGTGTGTGTGAGAGTGTGTGAGTGTGTATGTTTGCGAGTGTCTTTTTCCATCTTCACTACTAACTGCTTCAGCATCAATAATGCGATAGGACCCCACAAGCATACGCCCTCTCCCGATCGTGCAACTGGCAGCCAGATCAGGGCCATATCTGTGCTAGACTGCAGATATGAGGGCTGTTAACAACATCTGGCAAATAGCTCTATGCAAACGAGCGGGATAAACAAAAAACACTGCTGTAAGACACTCTGTGTTGTTCGTAGAGTCGTCTCTCTTTATTCGCTCACTTTTAGTCATTTAGTTCACCCATTTTAACAAACAGGAAACGCACACACACACATGCACACACACACACACACACAGAGAGAGACACCAAAGAAGACTAAATAGCCATTTATCCAAAAATAACTGACGTGCCGAGCACGCAGCTGAAAAGACTAGATCATTAGCATGCAGTGCGTTCGCATCGTGGCAGTTTGGGCGCGGCGGCGGCGGTATGTAATTTTCCAACGGGAAGGCAAACATCACCTCAGCGCCTCTGGGGAAAAGAGAGATGAGGCGCAGAGTGGAGCGGCACAGCACAGAGGGGAAGCTCACAGCGGCGGCGTACAGCTGGGTGCGTGCCGCCTTCAAACCCGGCTCCTGTCGCCATATAAAAAAATAAATATAAGAATAAAAAAAAAAAAGTCAAATCCCAACAAAGGCATGTGATTTCCTTTCCACAGCCTATAATTACTATTGAGGCAGCACATTGTGCTTCTTCCATTTAAAACACAGTGTGTTGTTGCGCTAATGACTTGTGCCTGATGTGTTCATTCATCCTTCGCGGTTAGCCAATCTGTTTACCCAATAATTCACTCCTGCCGTGAGAACAACTCACTTGTGCACACACACACACACACACAACGAACCGTGCTTGAGTAAAAGAAGGCCAGATTACAGCCGCATTGTTCCCCTTCTGCAACCGAAAAGATTTAGCGGCCCTGTTAAGCCCAGACGGGTAGCGGGCTTAAATTACTCCTGATGCTGCAGGCCGAGGACACTAGGAGCAAACCGCTGCACAGCTTGCCGCGCTCATTACAATTCTATTGTCAAGTCGGAGTAGGCCTAGCAGTCACTCTGCAGCATGCAACAAATCTGCCAGGTCCCAGCATGCCACAGAGCCACACAAGGGGAGAGAGAAGGCAGAGAGAGAAAGAAAGAAAGAAAGAAAGAAAGAGAGAAAATAAGGGGCGATAGACACACAGCAGATAAGGAAGAGGCCCTGTAGAGGCCCCACAAACATCATTTGTGCAATTGAGTATAGCACCATCTCACCAGGATGTCACTGCAAGCTTAGAGTTCCCCAGAAAGTGCATCTGCTGCTCAAAATGAAACATGATTTTTGGATATATGAAACAAATAAAAGGACGAGGCATGCACAATGCAAAGACTGAGCGTCCATGAACAGGTCAACTTGTCAAATGAGCTCAATATATTACTTTCATAAGCAGCTGTGTGTGTGTGTGTGTGCACGTACTGTAATGATTAAAGAGGCGTTTTAGCATCTGTGGAGGTTTTTTTTTTTAAAACAAGTAAGGTAACTAGCACACAGTCATCAGACTTTACTTACAAACACTAGCAGTGGCACTAGCACTATAAAAGATCGGCAGACTGTGTGAGAACAATAGGCTACACCTGTAGACATTGGGCTGTACAGGGCAGGCTATCTTACGACAGGGTTGCAAAGTCTCTGTAATGAATCCCAATACTACATAGTGCATAACCACAGCAGCCAATGGGAACAGCATTGCATTTATCTCTCTTCCTCTCACCATATGCCATCAAATTGAATTTAAAGATGTTTTAATACAACAGCCTACCAAGACAAACACCTGAACAGCAAAAAAATGACACAGCGTGGCTTTAAATGAAATCCTCTTCTCTCTCTCTCTCGTCTCCCTCCTTCTCTTTGGGATTGAGTACTCAGCTAAACAAAGCCATCTCGTCCCCCGTGGGTTCGCAGTTCCGCCCGCGTTAGTGCCTCCATGTTGTTGTCTGAGCTCACACATCATTTGCGGGAGTGTGAGTTCCCTTCACCCAGCGTTAGGCTGAGGAGAGCGCTATACGCGCAGATTTATGTGCCACTCTTATCTAGGAGACAAATCACGTCAGGCAGTTTGTGTTGTGTTGTATTGTATTATATTATATCACACATTATGTAGTTCACACAGAGAGCTGAATGAACTGAACGTGTGTACAGTATGTGTAACACAGACAGCGATAATTGAGTGTTCACGGTGGGTGATTTAAACAAACTGCTTGCAAAGGAAGTGTTTAGAATAGCCGGCACATATTGGACTGGTCTCTTTGGTCTTTGCACATAACTGCTCACCTATGGGTCCAGCACTGCTGGGTATAAGATTCCCAAGCGTAGAGGGAGGCGTGGGGATCTGCGGCTGTTCCCTTGTCCCAAATTGTGGGCATTCCCTGCTTCAACATGCCATGTCTAGATAATCATCTGATAATCCATCCAGTTCTTCACTGTTACTGTGGGAGTTGGAGATAAGAGGGACTCTAGCCACTCTAGCCTAAGCTAATTTAAAGTCTCATGGTGCAGCAGTCATGTGTTCACTCCAGAGGCGTAATTAAAGATAACTTATCTTAACGAGCCCTATGCAGTCCAAGAGAGACTTACAGTACATTATCAACCTCAAAAACCTTCACCTCAAAAGCGAACAGTGTATTCCGCTGGTTGAAGAAGCAAGGTGTTGTGTTGAGACGAGCGATGAAAATACACATATAGACATGCCACGTCTTTTGACACCTTGTGACTGCACTTCTGTATAATCAAGCAAGCCTCAATTAGAAACAGAAACACCGCTCTCTCTGAACAGTCACCAGCCACCCAATCAAAATAAGTTTTAGCCTTTAATTAGCCATGATTGGTGCCCTTAACAGGTTGTCGGGCCATGTGGAAAGCAGCGTGTTTACTTGAACCGAGTGCCCTGTCAGAGAGACAGATGGCTCTGGAGGAGAAATCACCTGTGCAATCAGACGCTTCATCCAGCGCATCCTGCACCTTGCAATCACCGCCTCTGTTTATTCTGGTCCTCAGGACGCGTTTAATTGCGCTTTTAAAAAGCACCCAGCGGAAGAATGGAGAGGTAGGTTAATCCGGCACATTAACGAGGAAATTACAGTTGCACTCGCTGCTCCGATGCAACTTATTTATGGTTGATAATGATCCTCCTTTAAATCCACGCCGCCTAACGGTACCAGTATTTGGCCGGGCTGATGAGTGAGAGGTTCACGACTCGTAGATCTCCAGGAAGTGCTTCCACAATCACTGGCCTGCAGAGATGGCCGTGAATCCAAATCTGGCAGCCTAATGCATTGCAGCAGAGATAACCCAACGGCTCGGGGAAATTGATTTTGCACTAAAGAAAATGTTTGGCGTTTTCTGCTCATAACAGATTATCGGAGAAGCCCAGTGTCTTGATTACTGCTCTCAAATGTCAAGTGTGCGAGCCTCGCGTTTCATTTTCAGCAAATCAACACAAATCAATGGCTCCTCCAATGCAATTATTGTTTTTTTGCTGCGTCCCATAAATGTTTATCTCTCACTGCCATGATGAACAGTCCGACACGACCTGGTAATGTACAGTGAGCCTGTGACCCAGTGCTATTTTCAGGAGCATTCGATGATAGATATGCTGGCGAGTGAATGTGGATGACGTGTACAGAGCCAGCTGAGGTGCCTGGTGATAAAACTGCTGTATCATTTTACTGTCACAAAATGAGAGCCTCTGACAATGTAGATGATACATCTATGCTATGCTTCTAAATGACTGTCCTGTTATGTGTCTTCTCTTCCTCATCTTGTTTCTTTTCCCTCCTTCTCTTTTCACCTCTTATTATCCTCCTTTTCCTGATCTCGCCTTCCTCTCTCTTCTCCTCTCCTGCATCCTCCTCTTCTATTCGGCCATATCTTTCCCCTTCTTTTCTTCTATCTCCTCTCTTCATCCTTTGCTTTTCATTGGCCTTCATCCCATTCCTCTCTCTTGCTCTCTTCTGCATTCCCTCCCTCTATCCTGTCTTCTCTCCTTCTCTCCTCCTCTCAGGTGGTGGGTCAGATCGACAAGCTGACGTCGGACTTTGACTTCGACCTGGAGCCGGACGACTGGACGGTGGCCACAGCGAGCAGCACGTCGAGCAGCGAGCGGGGCCTGGGAGAGGCCTTCCGGCTGGACTTCCTCAGCCACGACCTACTCTCCGACAGCTGGGAGTTCTGCAACTATCTGGAGGCCTCTGCCTCCGCTTCCGCCTCCACCTCCACCTCCACTGCACCCGGGGCCGGACCGGGATCGGGTCCTGGGTCGGGGTCAAGACTCGGAGCGGGTGAAGGTGGAGGACGAGGAGGAGCAGTAACGAGGACAAAGTCGGTGGGCGTGAGAGCCTCGACGACGGCCGTTCAGACCGGAGATGAGAACTCGGACTCGGGGTCGGGGTCGGGCCCCGGACGGACAGGGGGATTGGTATCCCCATCCTCTGTCTCCCCACCCCCCTCCACCACCACCACCGGCACCTCCACCGGCCCCACGTCGGCCTACTCGCAGATGAACGGGGGAGTCCCCATCATCCCCAACGGGCCGCTGATCGTCACGCCGGACTCGTCCAGCGAGGAAGCCTCCAGCTCCACGCACAGCCAGAAGACGTCGCGGACCTCGGGCACGCGAGAACGCGTTCGCTTCAGCGACAAGATCCTCTACCACGCGCTCTGCTGCGACGACGACGAGGACGAGGAGGAGGAGGAAGAGGAGGAGGCGTACGGCGTAGGCGAGGACGGAGACGAGGACGAGGAGGAGGACGATGAGGACGACGAGGACGATAAGCGGGACTGCTGCACACCGGACACGGACAGCGAGCTCAGCCCCCTCGCCTGCTCCCCCGTGCCGCCCCTCTCCTCGCTCATCTCCTCCGCTGCCACGGAACATTCCAGACTCCACAACTGTCTGACTGACCCCGCCTCGGCGGCGTCCACGGCGCCGTCGCTCGTGGGCCGGCTGCCGCTGGGGACTCACTCACTGGGACGGAAGGGGCTACTGCAGCCCTCGTGCCGGAAGAAGCTGCTGCGCAACAGCAGCACGCAGACTGTGTCCGACAAGAGCACGCAGACCGTCCTGCCCTACGTCCCCGCTAAACAGAAAACAAAGGACCACTGAGAGGACTCTATACTTTATGAAAAACATAAAAGAGTACAAAGAAAAGAAAAGAAAAAAAATACTCTATACGGAAAAAAAAGAACTGTATACATATTTAATACTATTACATAGATCATAGATTAATACACAAAATAATTAATTAATTACTAAAATAAATAAATGATATATGGGAATTCAAAAAAACACACTCGACTACCTAAAGTCATTCAAAGGCTCAGGGATATACGGGTTGAGATTAGCCACATGCGAGGGGGGAGGGGGAGGGGAAGGAAGTGCTTAGCCAATGACCCGTGAAGCAGTCTGGAGAAGGAAAGGGGTTGGTAGGTGGACCAAAATGACCGTCCCTGCTTCTGTAAAGACATGTACAATATGACTTCATACTTCTTTTTTGTGTTTCTTCTCTCGTTTTTCCATCTGCATCACTTGTCGGACATATTTTACTATGAAATCTTTAGTCGAAATAATGGTTGTGGAAAGCACTGAGTGTGAAGAAGTTGTTTTTCTTTCCACACACATGTACAAGTAAACACATACAGTACACACACACACACACACACAGACACACACGTATGGTTTAAGGTCAAATTCTTTCAACTGCCACTCTATTTGTTGTGTGTGTGAGATAAAACCCTGGTGTTCCAACACATCTCTACATCTCTTCAAGGGAAACAGTTGCAGTGGCTCAGACGGATGGAAAAACATTACACCTGCTCAGACAGAGGATAAAAACACTACACCTGCGCAGACAAAGAGATCAACATACACTACACCTGCTCAGACACAAAGATCAACATACACTACACCTGCTCAGACACAGAGATCAACATACACTACACCTGCTCAGACAGAGGATCAACATACACTACACCTGGGATCAACATACACTACACCTGCTCAGACAGAGAGATCAACGTACATTACACCTGCTCAGACAGAGGACCAACATACACTACACCTGCTCAGACAGAAGATGAACATACACTACACCTGCTCAGACAGAGAGATCAACATAAACTATACCTGCCAATGACCACAGTCCCTCAGGTACACAGAATAGGAAGGGTATAAGAACACTGGCTGTTGAGCTCAAATATTAAAAACCTTTCACCAGCATCACCAACCTCACCTTTACTCTAATGGCCTATTACACAACCTGTACCTGAACCACCAATCTCACCTTTACTATAATGACCAACAATTACACACTTTCAAAAATTGTATCAGTGATTAGGAGTTTAATATCAGGTGAGTCCCCAACCTCACCTTTTACGGAAATGATTACACACTTTAAAAACCGGTATCAGTGATTAGGGGTTTAATATCAGGTGAGTGTGGCAACAAGGTCAGTTCAGTGGTTTTGCTTTTCACTAACTGATGGTCAGTCATTGCTACACACTAACATTTCTATTCCTTTGTATAATGAACCTTTTATTGGTAGCGGATCGTTGTGGATTGTCTATATCCATTCCTGAGTTTGAAGGTGTCTGAAACAGATGGATATGCAAATGGGTGTCAATCAGACATACAACACACACACACACCTCCCTGTGATGATGCTGCCACTTCACCTGCCTCTGTCAGCAAGGAAGCAGAAACATCCTGGGGAGACAAGCTGGGGGATTCCACTCTTTATTCACAAGCTGGAAGCCAATAGCTCTGCTGATCAATACAGGCTGGAAGGCCGAGAGAGAGAGAGAGAGAGAGAGAGGAAAGAAGGATATAGGGAGGGGGCTAGTGGGTGGGTGGGAGGGGAGAGAGAGAGAGAGCAAGATATACAGTAGGTGACAGATGGAGTTGGAGGGAAGGGAGAGAGAGAGCAGGGCAAGAGAAAGGTAGAAAGGGAGTGATTTAATGAAAACAGAGTGGGATGGAGGCTGAGGTAGCAAGCAAGACAAAGAGAAAAAGATGAAGAGAAGACAGTATGACGTATGTAACTATATTCTCCTCACTTGTCTTCATCAAGAGTTCTTTGTTCCCCCTTTCCTTCCTTCATCATCATCATCATCATTACCATCATCATCTTCACCACCATCATCATCATTACCATCATCATCATCATCATTACCATCATCATCTTCACCACCATCATCATCATCATTACCATCATCATCATCTTCATTATTGCCTTCATCATCATCATAATCATCTCATCCCTTCCCTATCTATGTCCCCCTGTCTGGAATGAAAGACTGACAAGCAAGAGATAAAACAAACTCAAAAACACACATCATTGTTCCAAGAAAGAGAGAGCAATCCAGGCCCTCCAAAGAGGGTGGAAAACGCTAATACACCATTGTTTTGTCATCCCACAGACACAAATATTGAATAGAGCTAAATCGAGAGAGGAGGTGGGAGGAGGCGAGAGAATGATGGAAAAGGAGGGAGGGAGAAATGAGTGTGCAAGCAAGCACAAGTGGGTGGAGGAGGGCGAGCGAAGGATGGAGAGAGGAGAGAGGGAGAAAGAGATGAGTGTGTGTGCAAGCTAGCACAAGTGAGTGGAGGAGGACGAGAGCGAGCAATAGAAAGATAAAAAAGGATGGTGAGGGAGCGAGAGGGGTGGCAGTGGATGAAGCAGTGTTGAAAATGGCCACTCTTGCACAGATTGCTCTTGATTACGTGACCTCTCTCACACACACAAACACACACTCTCCCTCTCTCATGTCTGAGTCATTCAGTAGAGGATCAGGGGGCTACTATCAGCCTACGGGAGTCCATTCATCACATCATCCTTCTGATCTACAGCCATCTCAATGGGATTCCTTCTATCTATCTATCTATCTATCTAGATATCTATCTACCCATTTCTCTATCTGTCAATTTCTCCCATTCTCTCTATATATCTGTCTGTCCTTCTGTGTCTGTCAATCCATCCATGCATCCATCCATCAATCTATCTACTCCATACAAATATACCTATCCATCTACTGTATGTGCACAGCATTCTTGCTATAACAGCCTTGACATTCAGCCTTGTCTCCCTTTGTTCTGAGAGAGAATTTAATGGTTACATGGAGTATGATTATATGGAGTAACTACCAGCACTGAAGAGTCCAATAGCATGGGTAAAGGACATCCCCTCTCATGGAATGTGTCTTGTCTAATCAAAAATCAATACATTGTTTGTCCGGGACTAAATGTTGCATAAAAGCAATTACAGGCACATGGCCTCAGGAAGTGATCACCTTGTGCCAGCTATACAGGAAGCTTTAAAGCTTTAAATCTGTCTTTCCATCTTATTATATCTACTTGTTTGGCAAAGTTTTATTATCTCAAGCATTTGACAGTCTACTGTATTCCATGTATTCTTTTCTTTTCATTGGTATGTGTACTTCCTGGGAGTCGAACCCATGACCTAGGGGTGGTTGGCACTTTGGGACACAGTTTTTCTCAGTCGCTTTGATGCATCTCAAAAAAATCTCAAAACTACTAGTACAACCTCAACATCATCTTGTCACTTGTGCACATCATACAAGCAATTTGTCATTACTTACAACCCACAGCAAATGCCTTTGCACATCCTTGCAATTGCTTGTGTACAATTGCCTATTTTTTTGACATTATCAATTACTAATGTAATGTCAGGAAAAAAAATATTTTAGAGGTTCTCTGTTGAATAGTCCTTCCCCCCAACAGCTAGGCATGGGTGCATTGCTATTTAAATTGAAAAGTGTTGGTAACACTTTACTTGACCGTATCGACATAAGAGTGACATGACACTGTCATATGAACCCTAACCATAACCCTAAATCTAACCCTATTCATAACCATAACTTGTTATGACAAAAACTGAATGACACTTAATGACAGAAGCGGTATGTCATAAATGTTTATGACTTGTTTATGACATGTTCATGACAGTGTCATGTCACTCTTATGTGTAACCAAAGTGGTTGAACCAATTGTCATATATACTCTGTCAAGTATAATTTTGCCATTTCTATTACACTTTTTTATTGGGAAGAACTGCTGTAGTGTAAAGCAGTCTGGTCTTACTTTTCTGGTATGACAATGCATTACATGATATAGTACAGATAGTAATGAAAGTTTTAGCGCAAGTTCTACCACAAAGGCTCTAATGCTACATCACCCATTCATTCATAACTCTCGACCAATCTGCATTCACCTATCTTATAATGACTCGTCTAATTTCCCTGCTCCATAATTTTGAAGTCCACTCTTTCCACCCGACCACCATTTTGGTCCCTGTTCATTGTCCATGGGATAGGCTCCGCCCCTGCCATCTAATATCAGGCAGGATCTGCTGAGTCAAGCCACTCCAAGACCTGGACCAATGATGAGGCCCACGCCAAAGACTTTACACTCCTAATTGTTAATCTTATGAACCTTGTACAATTCTGTGTAAATTAAACATTCAAATATTATTCCTACTTCCTGAGTCTTTATGGGAGAACTGTAAAAACATACAGTGAATATGAATCCTGTGTGATCTCCTACAATGTCCCACATAGACTAATATAATACTTTTGCAGTTCAAATTGTGCCTTGTTGCCTTGTGCATTTTCATAAGAAAATGCTTACAGAGAAAACAGACAACATGGTTAAACATTTTGGACTATCTTTACATTACAGTGACACAGGAACTCTTCATTCTGATGGCACTGACATGTTGATTGGCATAGATATTTCCTTTTGAGACATTTTGAGCAAGTTATGTGCAATTAATTTCGAGAAATGCACTTAAGGTTGTGGAAACATAAATGATGATCTGCAAAATGCACCAAAGTGACTGAGAATGACATGCAAAGTGCAGTCTTGCCGAAGCTAATTTACATAGTAGCAGCTTGTCAAAATCTATTTAGCACTATGAGTGAAAACACTGATGGCTCAGCTCAGTGCTCCCAGATAGTGCTTTGTTCCAATTCACATACTTTTGTACTATACCTAGTATGAATGCACAAGTGCATTGGCTTGTGCACTCATATTAGGTATTACAAGTACAGAAGTATGTGAATTAGAACACTGCATTCCTGCAGGAGAGAGTCTGTTTGTTTGTTGTGTGACTGCTCTCTTACCATCACTGAAATCAGGGCCCTGCTGTCTGCCACCTCAGCTGCACAGGAAGGATGAAGAAGTAAGTAAGTGTAAGTACAGAAGTATGTGAATTAGAACACAGCACAGCTCCTGCACGAGAGAGTCTGTTTGTTAGCTGTGTGCCTCTGCTCTCTTACCATCACTGAAATCAGGGACCTGTTGTCTGCCACCTCAGCTGCACAGGGAGGATAAAGAAGGAAAATAAATAGCATGTCAGAGACCTAGTCTGGTCAGGATGATGATGATGATCCAGAGGCCGCTGATGGCTGCTGGGTAAGACTGCTTGGTGTAATGAGACCGGCGATGTGTTTTCTGCTGACACCACGGATGGGAGCAGGATTCGAAAAACAACAGAAAGCAAAGCTTTTGGAAAGAGAATAAAAAACATATCTGGAAATGAGCTTTTTCCTTCTTGCGAGGGGCCCATTGTTTTCTGATAATCATGGCGCTATATTTGAAATCTATTTCCTCAAAGAAAGAAAACAAAGATGAGCTTTGCTTCTTTGGTTTTTGTCTGCTTTGCCCCCCCACCTCCATCAATACCAATCAAAGCTTAGCTTTAATGGGCCTTTGTCTCATCTCCGCCGGTGTGCAGGCCTTCATTCACATCTCTGCTTTCTGTCTGGCCCTTCCTGACAGCTTTCTCCGAGCAGGAAGATGCATCGAATGGTAATCAATGGATCACACCCCGCTGCTCCGGCGGTCGTCTCCCCGAGCCAGAGCGTGGACTGACAGGTCACTGGACCCATTAGTGTAAACAAACAAACAGCAGCGCCCGCCGAGCAGCAGCCCAGGAGGAGACACATCAATCACTGCACACAGCTAACAGCTAACAGGAAACAGGGCCTCGCCACTGCACACTAACACAGCACACAGCTAACAAGAAACAGGGCCCTGCCACTGCACACTAACACAGCTAACAGGGCCCTGCCACTGCACACTAAC
This sequence comes from Alosa alosa, assembly GCF_017589495.1. Lineage (NCBI taxonomy): Eukaryota > Metazoa > Chordata > Actinopteri > Clupeiformes > Clupeidae > Alosa > Alosa alosa. The sequence goes on along the minus strand of NC_063209.1, from coordinate 14,643,660 downwards.
ACAGCACACAGCTAACAAGAAACAGGGCCCTGCCACTGCACACTAACACAGCTAACAGTGCTCTGCCACTGAACACTAACACAGCTAACAAGAAACAGGGCCCGCCACTGCACACAGCTAACAAGAAACAGGGCCGTGCCACTGCACACTAACACAGCACACAGCTAACAAGAAACAGGGCCCTGCCACTGCACACTAACACAGCACACAGGGCTCTGCCACTGCACACTAACACAGCAGACAGCTAACAAGAAACAGGGCCCTGCACTGCACACTAACACAGCCAACAGGGCACTGCCACTGCACACTAACACAGCACACAGCTAACATGAAACAGGGCCCTGCCACTGCACACTAACACAGCACACAGGGCTCTGCCACTGCACACTAACACAGCAGACAGCTAACAAGAAACAGGGCCCTGCACTGCACACTAACACAGCCAACAGGGCACTGCCACTGCACACTAACACAGCACACAGCTAACATGAAACAGGGCCCTGCCACTGCACACTAACACAGCTAACAGGGCTCTGCCACTGCACACTAACACAGCAGACAGCTAACAAGAAACAGGGCTCGACACTGCACACTAACACAGCACACAGCTAACAAGAAACAGGGCCCTGCACTGCACACTAACACAGCTAACAGGGCCCTGCCACTGCACACTAACACAGCAGACAGCTAACAAGAAACAGGGCCCTGCCACTGCACACTAACATAGCACACAGCTAACAAGAAACAGGGCCCTGCACTGCACACTAACACAGCTAACAGGGCCCTGCCACTGCACACTAACACAGCAGACAGCTAACAAGAAACAGGGCCCTGCACTGCACACCAACACAGCTAACAGGGATCTGCCACTGCATACTAACACAGCTAACAGGGCATAGATGGCAGAATTCCTGTTTGTGCCCTTATATTTTGTAAAACATAGCAATAAATAAGCACTATTAAAACTAAAAACTTTGGTATTGTAGCCAAAGAATACTTCTGAGCTCATTTACAACCTAGTTCGATCAGACCTAACTGTTGGCCAGTTTTCACCTCAAAAACGTATCTGGTGGTACATTTGGCTGGGTCTGTGAAAACATTCCCAGGGGAACATTTCGCTAATGAGACCAGGTTGCAAAAACCCCACTAATGCACACCAGCAGAGCATACTATACAAGTCCACTGCACACTAATAAAACATACTACACACATGCCCAACCACTATATACTAACAGAGTATACTATACAAGTCCACTGCACACTAATAAAACATACTACACACATACTAACAGAGCATATTATACAAGCCAAGGCAATACACAGAACCAGAGCCACTGCTAACATCATATACACATCACATGCACCTCCAGCCATGCCCATACACAAGCCTGCCATAGCACATTAAAATGTGTACTCTTGCTGGCCTGTGCAACCCAAGTCCCACCTACAGAAGCCTAGTATGCTACACTAACACTGCCTCCTTTGCAATTCCACCACACTACGCTAATACTGCTTACGTTGTTTTCCCACTGCTTCTTAACAAGCCGCTATGTTAGAGCCAGGTTAGCATTGTGTACCTGATCAGGGGAAATTACTGAGCCATAATCAGCTACATTATCTGGGAGGAGACGGGCATAAAATAAATAAATAATCTGGGAGGCCACAGACATAAATATATAAATTATCTTCCAGCTCCACTCTGAACAGGAAGAATGAAAGAGTGAGAAGATCCCAGGCTTACGCACCTTACTAATTTAGTCTATCTTCTCAGGCAAAATAAGAGAGAGAAATCAAAGCTCTTAGGACCCATGTTTACAAGACTTCTTTGTGACGCCATCTGGTGAAAATGTCCAAAGTATATAATACTTATCAAGAAACAGACCTTTCAAAAGTGAAAAAAAATTGCACTTTTGAAATCAGACACAAACACACACACAGGTGTGTCCAGAATAATATAATAATAATTTTGAAATACATAACGCATTAAAAAAATATTAACACAATTAACACATTTTGTTTACCTACTTCTTTTGTGTGGGGCTGACGTCACATAACGGAAGCCGTGAAACCTGCAGCCTCCAGAGAGTTAACTGAAGATGGAGAGGAATGATGAGGGGCTTGTAGGCAGAAAGTTGAAAAAGTTGCCTGATGGAACTACATAGTTCTGTGTGTAGTTTATGATGCACAGTTGTGTCACAAATATACACACTTTGTGGTTACTCCATTAAAGTGCGTATGTCAGGTTAAAAAACATTTTGGACAAATGAAGGGACATGAAGCAAGATAGTAGTGAGTAGTGATTTATCTTGAAAAATCAACTTTAAATACAATAGAACAATATTTACAGTTATTTTTATAACTGAATTTATGAACATTCCAGGAAACATTCCAGACACAACGATGACCTCATAAGAGGGAGTCCAGCAAAGTTGGTCAATTAAAACACATGGGATAAGGGATCATACAGTAGGTTTTTTTACACTGATAGGGCCAAAAACATGACTTCATTCCAGTATGTCATGCTAGAGTCTACTACCTGCCTGACATAAAAATATCCTGATCCCTTTTTTCTTTACTGGCAACCATTATTGATCTTAAAATGTGATGAAGAGGATATGTGTAAGTAGCAGTGCTTGAAAATGCCAGTTGTGTCACTTGCCATCACGTATAGGCCATTATATAGCCTAAACTAAGTAGAATCAGTAAGCAACTCATTAATCTGTGTTCAGCCAACCATGGGCATATTATGCTTTTCTTTAGAGACCTGACTATAAAACCATCAGTGTATATGTGCTACCACACATTTGCTCTTTATATATAGCCTATACATCTGCTTATCAACTAATGTTAGCTATAGACAGACTATTAATTTGCTTACTGATTCTACTTGACTTGTTGTACATGAAAGCTGTGTGATGGCAAATGACACAACTGCCATTTTACAGCCATGATACATAGTGATCCGATCCTACTCACACCCCTAATCAATTTCTCACTGATGATTTGATGGCCATGATTTACCTATATTTGTAGCCTATTCCTCTTTACTTTGTCCCTGCCAGTCAGGCTCATGCTTATGAACCACTGATATGTCATAGAGAACATTTTTGGTAAAAGAAAATGCAGTTAGATAGATAGATCCTCAAGGGGAAATTCAAGAAAATTCAAAGTTAAAACCCATCCTCCCCTATTATATGCTCAACTTTGCTGGACTCCCTCTTATGAGGTCATCACTGTGTCTGGAATGTTCATAAATTCAGTTATAAAAATAACTGTAAATATTGTTCTATTGTATTTAAAGTTGATTTTTCAAGAAAAATCACTACTCACTACTATCTTGCTTCATGTCCCTTCATTTGTCAATTTTTTTTTTTAACCTGACATATACACTTTAATTTGGTGATTTATTTTGTATTTAATATGCCCTTTAAAAAAGCTTTAGTCTTTAGGGGGAAAATTCAATTAATTTAGATTAATTCATTTCAAAATATGAGATTTTATTTATTTTTTTTAATCGTTTGACAGCCCTACTTTGTACCTACTAATGTTTAAAGGAGCGGTTTGTAGGATTGTTACCGAACGTTCTGTAGGCTAAAATCAAAACACTGGTGAACGTTCTCAAGACTACGTAGACGCGAGTCTCTTCTGGGTTGCCAGATGTAGGCTAATGAAGACACACCAAATTCGATGCCACGAGATGGAGGTTTCTAACAGATATTTCTTTCTACTTTACTTGCTGCTACCATGGCCAGCGACGACGACACGGTAGTACAATAATGAATTATCCGGTTTTCGACATTGTTTCACTGTAGCACTAGGCCTGACCCGCACGTAATTTTAGCCTGTCAGGCGAATTTGATTGTAGCCTTTCATCATCAACACAAAATCACATGGGTCCGTCAACAAATGTGTTGCTACTGTTGTGAATGCCAGTTTGCTTTATCATATTAGTTAGAAGGCCTCTATGCTAAACCCGTTTGCAGACACTAACAATAACATATTACTAAGTGAGCTATACTGTTAGTGTTGAACTAGGGATTAGCATAAGAATAATATTCATCCTTGTTTCAGTCCGAAATCAGCTTTGAGCTACCAACACCGCCTCAGAGGTGGACGAGGAAGGGGGGGCAGAAGAAGAGGTGGCAGAGGCAGGAAAGGTGGCAGAGATGAGGAGGACAGAATCATTTTGCTCCAGACACAGAGAAGGGTTCAGACAGAGGTTTGTAGGCTAGTACAGTCTATTAGAGCTATCTACGGAAGTAACTTGAGTAGGTCTAAACATTTCAACTGAATAGATGGCTGCAACAACATGTGTGTTTGTCAAAAATAAATTAATCTTAAAGCTGTTGTTTTTTTTTCACTTTCAGGAACTCATTGAAAAAATGAGTGAGCTTCAGCTGCGGAAACTAGCTGGACAGCTTTTTGCACGCCAGCCAGGGTTGGTTTTTGATGCTCTGTCATCAATCAATGATTCCGTTCGGCCTCCCTCTGAGAGCTTACCTGTGGGGTGGTGCAGGTGTGGAAATTGCAGAGAAATGGCCACAGACGCGGAGAGGAAGTGTTGTGGACAAAGGCCAGCTCTCTGCATTAGTCAGACACCCCATTTCTCCCTGTACTGCCTGGAAGACGGCTATTTGCGTTTACACAGGCAGTATAGGGACGATGTCTTAGTATTTGAAGAAGCAAGGGAGCCGGGGGAGGATAACCGGGAGTATACTGTAGGTATGCTGCCTGCCGGCAATTCATTTTTTGGCAGCATGGGGCCTTAGGTCGGGGAAACAGAAGATCTATTCCTAGTTGCTGCATATGGCGTATTAGAGACAAATACCCCGGTCCACATGGCCAATACACTGGTTTTCTCCCTCACCTGTAACCCTCTCTGTCTATACCCTTTATATATATATATATATATATATATATATATATTTCAACTAAATTCAAATTAAACATTTACAAGAATATGGTATGTTGGCTTCTTTTAAGAGATAATATGAAAATTAACAAATACCGAACTGAATGTGAAATTACTTTTAACATATACACCTTCATTTAAGACACAGAAAAGGATTAAATGACAAAGTAAGTCAATGTCATTTTTATTGACAACTTATAGTGTATAACTATGGCATCAAAGTCTGTTCTCACCCCAACCACAGACTGTTCACCCCACTCCCCTCCGGGAGGCATTAAAGGTCTCTCAGCACCCGAACCAAGCAGGTTCAGAGGAAGCTTCTTTCCTGTCTATGCACCACCTGTCTATACTTTGTATATCACATTGCACTTTTCTGCTTTTTTGCACTTCTGGTTAGACACAAACTGCATTTCATTGTCTTTGTACTTGTACTCTGCACAATGACAATAAAGTTGAATCTAATCTAATCTAATCTTTTGATTATGTACAGTATTGTGATCAAATCTAATCTATAGTTATGATTATGTACAGTATTGTGATCTAAGATAATCTATAGTTTTGATTATGTACAGTATTGTGATCAAATCTAATCTATAGTTATGATTATGTACGGTATTGTGATCAAATCTAATCTATAGTTATGATTATGTACAGTATTGTGATCTAAGATAATCTATAGTTTTGATTATGTGAAGTATTGTGATCTAATCTAATCTATAGTTATGATTATGTACAGTATGTACAGTATTGTGAGGCTCAACCCAATTCCCACGAAGGACTCAAATTTCCGGTAGCTCTGGCACTGAGGACAAAACAAAACAAACACAATATTAGCAGAAATTGAAACAAAAGGTTTTGTTCTTCCATGAGTTAAGTAGCCATGCTGTACCCCTTACCTATTACACTACACTCCTTTCGGAACCACTACATAAACACTGAGAAAGGTCTTTTGTGTATTCCTTAACATAAAAAAAAAAAAAAAAAAACAGGTATGTTTGACTTACTGAGACCTCTCCCGACTTGTGTTCTCACAAGTTCGTCTAAGGTTGGTGCTGGCACAGGAGGAAGCAGTCCTAGCCTTCTGGGGTCATGGGGGCGAAGTGATCTCCGCCTGGGCATTCCCTTACCAGTCAGCCTCTTGTGCAGGATCCTTGCCTGCAGGTTAGGAATGTGGCCGTATAGGTCTTGGCAGCCTTTACAGTGTAGACGCTGTATCTTCGCGCCTGCTTTTTATAAAGTCTCCTGTATCTAAAATTAGAGACAGAACGTGCAACACAACCATTAACATTTTTTACATTTTTAACAATTTTAACCCATTTATCCTGTGTCCGGTAACCCCCCCTCACTTTCTAAATCATTATACTATTGTTATTGCATTTCTATTTCATTGTTACACCGTGAACATGGTTATGTAGCATAGTCATATAAAAAAGTCTAGAAATTAGTTAAGGTTAATGTGTTAAAATAGCCTAAAAAATGTATCTTACTGTTTGCTTCCGTCAGGTTTGGTAAGCTCAGGTCTGTCCAGGTGAAAATTGTAGTCCATGGCTGCCAAAAAGGTCCTGGCCTCAAAGACAGGTGGTGTGTATGCTGTCCTCTTGTTGGCATACATTAGGATGTGGTTCTGGAATGATTCCAGCTCCGCTGTAGATCTTTTAAAAAAAAAATAATTAAAAAATCCATTTAAAATGTTTTCTGTTTCATTAATTTACATACTCCTTTAGAAACTATATATAACAATTACCTGAAGTTCAGATATTTGTGAACCTCCTTGAGCCATCTTTTGTTCCTCATGATGGTCTTCAGATATCTGAACATGGGCATCTGTGCAGACCTCAACAAGCTTCAGCTCACTGAGAAGCCCATCCATAGTCCTGATGAATGCCTCTTTCTCCATGATGACCGAGTTTCTAGATGTTTCCCTCTTGTCAATGGTAATGACCGATATTATTGCCCTGGTGTCATTTTCCATTGCGGTGTATGTACAATACTGTGCACAGTGCCCAGGGCTGTCCATTCTTCCATCAACTAATAAAACAAAACAGGTCATAAGAAAACATACTGTATATTAACTGAACACTATACAATATCATCGTTATCAATACTATTATATCAACCACCAAAAGGGCGCCTTACCAACAATCACCACATCCTTGTCCTGTAGATGACTTATCATCTCCGCCCTCTTCTCAAGCCAACATTCTTTGATTGTGTCCACACAAAAGGTGTCCTTGATGGTAAAGTACGTGCTACGGTTCACCATTCCAATGTTCATGAACTTGAACAGCAGGGAAACATTGGCATAGTTACTCCCTGAGAGTAGGATGCTGGTAGCCAACATGAAGTCTCCAGCCAACATGGAATATTTCACGGTGGGTTGAGAGGTCCATTTCCACACAGTATGGCCAGCAGGACAGGTCTTAAAAATAAGTTAGAGAGAAGTGTGAAGGTAAGCAAAACTTGTAAGTACTTTATGCAACTAACCAGATATTTTCCTATTTATTAAGTCTTGCAAAAAACATTTCTGCTAAATTAACATTAATAGAGAAAAGGGCGTACAACCTGTTTGCTTACCCATTCCATAATGCTAGCTGTTCCCCTTGCCGTAATGGAAACCTCAAAGGGAGGGAGGCATGGGCAGTCTGTGTGACTGTGTGGGCACCTGTATGGGCACTGTTTAAAGGAGAATTCCGGTGTGATATTGACCTAAAGTGTATTGAAACATGATACCGAGTGTGAAAGTATGTCTCACAGCCCAACTCGGCTTGTCCCCTGCACTCCAAAATCTGGCGCTAGTTAGCCGATGCTACCAACAGCTTTTTCAATAGTGGTGCTTCGGCATCGGGCTAGCCATGCAAATAAATCACTGTTTTACACCCATTTACGAGGCTCAATGTATCTCCACACTTCATTGGTAGACTTCCGAGGGCCCTGACATTTAAAACGAGACATTGAGAACTTTGAAAAAGCACTGGTAGTTTAAGACGATTTATACAGACAGTATCTTCACAAAGTTTAGCGTTTGCAGCCATCTTGAATTTAGTCACGATAAGTCAAGCAAGGAGTAAGAATGAACAGGTATGATAAGGGATCAGATTCCAAAAATAATTCAGTGGAAATGCATGGATTCCAGTTGCTGCTACTTTTCCACTGAATTATTATAGCCCGATGCCGAAGCACCACTATTGAAAAAGCTGTTGGTAGCATCGGCTAACTAGCGCCAGATTTTGGAGTGCAGGGGACAAGCCGAGATGGGCTATGAGACATACGTTCACACTCGGTATCATGTTTCAATACACTTTAGGTCAATATCACACCGGAATTCTCCTTTAATGGGCAGCATAAGGACAGCTGCCAGCTGTTTCAAGCAGTCCTCATAGCAGATGGATGCCCGTTTTCCAATTAGGTCATCCTCAGCCAAGACCTCCAGTTGTGCGGGAAGAATGGTTGGCGGCATTGGTATATGAGCTGATGGAGGCTCAATCTCTGCATCGATGTCATGGACAACATCGCTCATGCCGATGATGGGCAGACTGTCAATGCACGATGTGGGCAGTGCTCCACCAATCCTACAGGATATAGATTGAAGCATCATCCTTAAAAGAGAGACAACTCTCCCCTACATTCAATCTGTATTATTCTCTGAGTAAAATTCCCACAATATTGTGTTAGTGTTAGTGTTGCTCCAACTCCAGAATGTTTATGCCCTGTTTATGGTGCCTGGGCTGTCTATTACTAATAGCCTACCTTATACTAATATGAGGTACGTAATACTCATTTTGGCTATTATTGTCCTCATCATGGCTGTTGTCGTCCTTATCATGGTTCTCATCGTCCTCTTCATCTGTCCACCAGTCAATACTGTAACATTTAAGATTAGAAAATATACTTCAGTAATATGGCATGGGTGAGTTGGGTTGGTAATGGATATTCCCACGGGTGTTGTTCGGCCGTAGCCACGAGGTATTTCTTAGGTCATTAGGTCACTGTTTCTTAGGTCATTAAATTCACTTTCGTCCATCATGTGTGGTTCGCTCTGGACATTCATATTATGCAAACTACATGAAAATGAATAAATGCAAAATAAACAAACAAAGGCATTAATCTCAGTAACACATCCACAGCACAAATAGCTTGATGACTAACAGAAAATGTATTTGACCAGATACCTTTGCTCTAGAGCTTCAGGTGCATCCAAGGTGCTCTCCCTCTCCAGTGATTCACATGACAGATCTCTATAGAAACCAAAATGTCCATGAGACCCACATTTAACAAGCACAATATTATTTCAGTAACAATAATACCAATAATAAATAAACAAGATACTGACCCATCAGACGGACATATTGATGACAGTGCTGGAGCAACAGACTTCGTCCACTGTGCCTTGCTAGGGGTGGAGGTACTTGGTCCCTCATAGCTACAAAAGAATGTCACAACTTTAGTATAGAGGACTCTCACATGTGTCTATGTTTGTTTGGACTTCTTCACATGTTGATCTGCAGGGCCCGTTTTTCCGGTATGTGCGCGCGTGTGTGTGTGTGGGCGTAATGCCCTCCTGTATCCAAGACTTGAGTGAAAGAGTAGTCATCTATTACTGCGAAAGAATGAACCATCGCAGGCATTATACTATCATTCATTACGCTAGTGAAATATAGGCGAGACTGTCCAGCTACATTGTTGTCGGTCTCCTAATATTATGTGTCAATATAGCGATATGTAGGCCTAGCCTAGGTGAGATGCTACATTGTTTCAATCACAACACAACTCTTCTGACTCTAACTAACGTTAGCTACCAAAGACTTCTAACAGTAGGCTAATCGGAAGATCAATAACGTTACGTTAACGTTGAATGAAACACTGTCACTTTGCTGGCTGGCCCAAAAGTAATAGCCTACCCCAAATTCACTGGCACCAGGCGTATGCCTACATGTAAATATTGTCTCGCCACAACTGTAAATTGAGTTAACTAACGTTAACGTTAGCACTATCCCTAAACTGAATATCTGATCTGCAGCTAGCATCTAGACTAACGTTTCTCCAACCATGACATAGTGAAAACAAAAAATACCTCTCTAACCAATGTAACATTATGTTAGCTGAAGTTTGCGATTAAGATGAAGTTTAGCCTAACTTACCTGTCGAGGAGAAATATGGGCAGCTCTGCGTCAGACTTGATGTTTTTAGTTTGACGAAGACGTTGGCATCTAAGGAAGGCTCCTCCGATGTCCACACGGTTTCTTGTTTTATCAAACAATCTTTTGGAAATGTGTCTTCGTTTTCTTTTTTGGTGGCGATAACGCCATCGACTGCCTCTCATAGTCGTCCATAACTGAACTGACAGTTGTTGACAGTTGGCCTTAGAAATCTGGCAACCCAAATAGCTGAACACGCCAGCCATTATTAATACCAAAGATTCTAGAACAGAGCTCTGTTCTAGAATCTTTGATTAATACACTATTCTAGAATTAAATCGTTCAAAACATAAACAAAAATTCCAAGAGATTACATTTTTTTTTTTCAGTTTTACGGCTTTATAGGGGTTATGGTAATGTTGTCAAATAAGCCATTACTTCCATTCATCGCGTTTTTTTTACTCTCTGACGTCATGGTGATCATTTGTGGATTGATTACTATTTATTATCCACGTTTTTCCTACATACTGGACCTTTAAAGTTGATTTTTCAAGAAAAATCACTACTCACTACCATCTTCCTTCATGTCCCTTCATTTGTCCATTTTTTTTTTTAACCTGACACATACACTTTTATTTGGTGATTTATTTTGTATTTAATATGCCCTTTAAAAAGCTTTAGTCTTTAGGGGGAAACTTTGATTAATCTAGATTAATTCATTTCAAAATATGAGATTTTTTTTTTTAATCGTTTGACAGCCCTACTTTGTACCTACTAATGTTTTGGTTAAAAATGTCCACAGTTTAGATGCTGTTTTTAGTTGTTACGTGTCTAACTGTTACTTAAAGGCTACCTGTGTTCAAGATGTTAGGCAGGAAGGCAGGAGGGGATGCATGCATGCAGGAAGGCAGGTAGGTAGGTAGGCAGGTAGGTAAGTAGGTATGTAGGCAGGCAGGAAGGTAGGTAGACAGCAAACAGGCTAGCAGGTGGTACACAGTGGTGTAAAATCCAGTATGATTGTTTATTAAAGTTCAGTAATCCAAAAGGGGACAGGGTTTCAAAAGTGTGTGTCATGAAGCAAAGGATAGCAAAACAATGCAGTAAAATGTTTTTCATTTGTATAACTAAGACTTACAGAGCACATGGAAGACACCATCTTGAATTGAACAGGTGACCCAAGGCAACGTAAAAATAAAAGTTCCAAACAAAAACCTAGTAAATATAAAGTAAACTAAGAGTCTTTCAATCCAGGCATGATTAAATTCAATTTGGCTCCTACATTCTCATGTTCTTTTACAGTTAAAGGTGCGATTTGTAGGATTGTTACCGAACATTCTGCAGGCCAAAATCAAAACACTGGTGAACGTTCTCAAGACTACCAGACGCGAGCCTCTTCTGGGTTGCCAGATGTAATGAAGACTTAGCTAACGCTAGTTGACCTGCAGCTGCTTTAACGTTTCTCCAACCATGACCCAGCTGCACATTACGGAAACAGTGAAAACAAAAAATACCTCTCTAACCAATGTAACATATTTAGCTGAAGTTAGCGATGCAGATGAAGTTTAGCCTAGGCTACCTGTTGTGGAGAAATATGGCCAGCTCTGCGTCAGATTTGATATTCTTAAGTTTGATCGAAGACGTCACCATCTCAGGAAGCTCCTCCGATGTCCACTTAATTTGTTTCTTGTTTTAATTTTGGAAATCTGCCTGCCTCTCGTAGGCGTTCATGACTACAACTGACAGCTGTTGACAGTTGGCCTTTGCTAATTTGGCAACCCAAATAGGAGGACGCTAGCCCATTATTAATAATGCTATTCTAGAATTAATCGCTCAAAACATAAACGAAAATTCCAAGAGATTCTGCCCCGTAACTCATTTTTTTTCATGGGTTTTACGGGTTAGAGTAATGTTGTCAAATAAGCCATTACTTCAATTCATCGTGTTTCCTTACTCTCTGACAACATATGGTGATCATTTTTGGAATGGTTACAGTTTATTTTCCATTATTTCCTACATACTGGACCTTTAAATACACTATCCAGTGTATGTGGCCTACAGTATAAATCTCATGCCCTGATGCTGTGAATGGGACATGAACACACTTTTCCAGCACGGACTCAAACAATTTCTCCCAAGTCACCACATTGGGTGGGACTTGGGAGAAATTACATAGGAGTGTAATTTGCTAGCCTGTCAAGCTCAAATATCAACACCTTCTAACCAGGATCACAAAATGGCCTTGAGACTAAGCTCTGAGTTGGCTCATCAAAGGGATGCCACCTCCGATGGTAAGCTGCTGGGCTCCTCCAGGGCGTTATGTTTTTCTGAGGCCGCCGCGCCGAACTCCGATTCTGCCCCCGATGGCAAGGCAGCGGCGTAGCACACAAGCTCCGGCAGCACCCCTGCTATCTCCCAGCTCTCGCCTCTGGCTTATCTCAGCAGAGCGTCGGCGCCGCGCAAAAAACACAGAGAGGCGAGATGGAGGCCGAGGTCTTCATGCTTTATTAGTGTCCCTCATATTTACCCGCCATCAATACCGGATAATGAGTGTTTGGCGTTGGGGATTGGCTCGGCACCAGGCGCATCGGCTCCGGCTATCTCTTAAAACAGGAGCGATCGCAAGCTTAGAGAGGAGCGATCCCCTGTCCACTGAGCTGTGAAAAATGGATGACAGATCTCTGTTTTCTCTGCTGATTGGCAAAGGGGCCCCGCGAAGCGGCAAGCTCCACACAGTCACTGTGATTGCTATAGATCGGCCCGCCGAGAACCTGGAATCGCAATCGGCTTCAACGGCCTCGGTGTGTGTGTGTGTGCACTTTATCTTCAGTGTCATATATTTCCTGACTTTAAAAAAGCAAACACACAACTGTTGTTCTGTACTGTTAGGCACACGTCTTACATACAATAACATAAACTACGCAGTTTATACACGGAATCACACACACACACTTTGCTTCAGTTGCCGTGTCTCTCTAGTTTGGAGGTTTTGATCAATGGACCACCTAACCCAATAGGTCGCTGGAGGTAATCGTGAGTTTGAATCTGACTGCGGTGTATCCACTGGACACAGCCTAGCTGATCTGAATGTGGTGTGATTCACTGTTTATTTTTGTCCCTTCTGCACTGTGTGTATATAATTCTCCTTGACTGCACAGCAGAAGATGACGAGGCTTGAGTTCCACTGACTGAGCCAGAGAGCATGCGTAACCCTCAATTCTGATCTGCAATGCTGATCGCTCAGCCTACCTCAGTGCAGCCCACTGACATCATGGAACAGTGTGTGTGTGTGCGTGTATTTGCCTGTGTCGGGGCGCAGGAGATATTTTGAAAGTGAGGGGGACCAAATTGTTAACACAAACCCATAGTGAGATCAGATTTCCAAATATCGGATTGCCACCTCTGGCCCACTTTCGACCATAAACTTGGCAGAATATTAAGATAATACCATTGATTGTTTTCAAAATATTTTTTGATAAAAATGGTCAAAACTGTGAGATGAGCACAACGCCAGATCTGCTCTCAGACCAGCTTCTTGCTATGTGCAATTCTACGTTTATTCATTTATTATAGATTTATTTTAGCCTGGGTGTTCCATGCTGCCTTGCGCGCAATTTGATTCACGCTGCTAAGGCAGCCTGGAGACCATGGAGCAAATTTTCGCCTGAGATAGGGGACCAATCACAGAACAAGGGGGAAAGCAAGACGATGATGAGCTATGCACAGACGCATTTGATAGACATCCGTGGCACCCAATAAACGGATCTGGGCATTTTTTTCAAATACGAGAAAATTAATGTTTGGTTCCCAGACCCCGTCTCATTGAGAAGTGGTGGCGCTAGCCAGGCTAGATTTATTTCACACTATTTGGGCCAATGGTAGAATACTCTAAAAGCGAAGTGGGATGTTGATATTTTATGAAGCCATGAATAAATCATCATGCCTATGATCCAAACATATACTACAAGATTAAATAGCCTAGTTAGGCCTATACTTAAATTGTCTGGTATAAACCAAATCAACTCTCCACTATATGCGTTTGCAGTTAATATTTATGCAACGTTAGAACATGTTGGCTTAACAAGTTACCAGTCCAGAACACACAGAAAATTGCAACAGAAGGTTGACTTTATAATCAACTATTTGTTCCAACAGCATTTAAACAAAGCATGTATAACATTAAAAAATAAATACTGTTACTGTAGTAACTGTACCACATTATCCCAAGTCTGTGACAGGCAGACGTGACACCGCTAAATTCTCAGCTTGTTTATACCCCACACTGAACGCGTAAGAACGCTATAGGCCCATCACTCTGGGGTGTGGTAGCCTGCTCTCTGGGATGTATGCACCAAGGTAACTGACGTATCCAATTTGTGTCTTGAAATTATGTTTAAAATAAATGTCTTAGAACAAAAACGTTGGGTATAGACTAACTATAGTTAGGCTAGTAGTGAAAACGAGTTGATCAGTAGGCTAGTTGAGTTTGTTATCAATAAACATAACAGTTAATGTCATGTTGAGCAGGAGACTAGGCTACCATAAATCCTCAAATTATGCCCGGGATTGATTCTATTTATAGCCAGACAATAATGGCAGGTTCCATATACAAGACGGGGTAACAATTGCCTATACCAACAATTCCCATCAGTCCACCAGCACTAGAAGACATTGCTCCAAACGAAACGCATGTCTAAATGCAGGTTAGAAATGAAAAAGCCTGCCTCAAATAGCCTACCAGCTTGCCTCAAATAAAGATGCTGTGCTTTGCAAAAGACCCCAGCCATAATTTGAGGATTTACGCTGATTCTTCCTCAGTACTTGATCCTTTCTCTGCTTCAATCATGCACGCAAAACGGAGCCTGGATTATTTTATGATGGTTGTTAGTAGACAAACTGGCTTCAGATATCCAACAGAGTGAATATGAGATTGTGCAGTCTTAAACTGTAGATGGCTGTGGTTAGTGATGTGATGCTTTTAATGGGGAGTTTTACATAGTTAGCGCAAACCGTATAGGTTATTATTTATTTAGCTTACCTATAAGGCTTTTTTTCCCTTATCAAAAGTGAGGGGGACGACGGCCGTCTCTTCAGCACTGCAGGGGAAATATCCCCCACGTCCCCCGTGCCTCCTGTGCCCTTGGCCTGTGTGTACGCCTGTGTGTGTGTGTGTGTACACGAGTGTGTGGGGGAATGAATGTGGTCAGTATTAGGCTGTATGTGACGGAGGCCTGGATGGTCCAGCAGCATCAGTCACTCAGTGGCTGTCTGACCGCCCTGCACCTGTGATTAATGCAGACCAGACTCTGATAAGATTAGCCCTTCACTGGGGATGAAGAACACGGACAGGTGTGTGTGTGCGTGTGTGTGTTCATGGTGGTGACAGTGTCGCTGTGTGTGATATCTTATGCTACCATGGAATAAATTAGCATTTTGCCAAAGGAGTGTCCTCAAAAGACTCTACCACACTGCTCTTAGCATGTGGCTACAGGAAGCTGGTCTGGTAAATAGCCTGAAATGGTATGAAATAGCCCTAGCTAATTACAGGCATAATCATGCTGGGAAAATAGTTGTCCTTACTGCAGTAATGACAAATACAAATACATTTAAATACACCCCTTCTTCCCAACACACATACACACACACACACACATACAGAGACTGTGATCTGTGATGGTCAGTACTCACATTTAAGGGGTGATAGAATGGTTGAACAGGGCATTGTACCGTGTTCTGTGATGTTAACACAGAAGGTATGCAACTGAAGTCCGTCCAAGAAATGCTCAGATGTTATTTCACAAGCCCAGTTACAACCCTATAATTAGGCTGGAGAATAAACGGTCCGTTTTGGTAGATTTAGCGCCCCTGTGGTTTTCTGGACATCCTCATGAATAATTAATTATCTTGCAGCCAATACTCATTTCGCAACACTCACTTCGCAACACTCTACACACTCCTATACAATAGGTGGCAGTATGCAACAAATGAACGATGCAATCTGCCAATAAACTGAAGAAAGACTACTCACTTTAAGATCTGCTTATGTTATGCAACAAAGTCCGTTTTGCGTACATGATTGAAGCAGAGAAAGGATCAAGTACAGAGGAAGAATCAGTCCCTCAAAGATTGGAATTAAGTGTTTCTGACTGTCAATATTGTTGTAGGTCTACGTTTTCTCTACTGGCTCTTCAGCGTAGGCACAAAGCATAATCTGTCGTGCAAACCCCCTCACAAATAACACATATAATCTACCAATTATTTTGCTCTCCAACAACCTGGGCCTTTCATAAATAAGGTTGTAATGAATTGGGTGCTGTTTCAAACTTTAAAGGAGAATTCCAGTGTGATTTTGACCTTAAGTGTGTTGAAACATGATACCGAGTGTGAACGTACGTCTCATAGCTCATTTCGGCTTGTCCCCTGCACTCACATATGTGGCGCTAGTTAGCCAATGCTACCAACAGTTTTTCGATGGGGGTGCCTCGGGCATCGGCCTAGCCATGCAAATAACTTACTGTTTTACACCATTTACGAGGCTCAAAGTAGCTCCATACTTCATTAGTAGACTTCCAAGGGCCTTGACATTTAAAACGAGACATTGAGAACTTTGAAAAAGCACTGGTAGTTTACTTACAAGACGATTTATACAGACAGTATCTTCACAGAGTTTAAAGTTTGCAGCCATCTTGAATTTAGTCACGATAAGTCGAGCGATGAGTAAGAATGAACAGGTATGATATACTCGTCGCTCGACTTATCGTGACTAAATTCAAGATGGCTGCAAACGCTAAACTCTGTGAAGATATTGTCTGTAAAAATCGTGTTGTAAGTAAACTAGCAGTGCTTTTTCAAAGTTCTCAATATCTCCAGCTTTGGTAACAGGGAGTTTGTATGGAGATGGAGGGAGTATGAGACTCTGCAAGCTTTGATTATACTTCCTAGCCCCGTCTTCATACTTCCTAGCCCGGTCTGTTGCTACTTGCTAGGTTTGACTGTAGATGTAGTAAGCATTAAAACTCGTAATTTTGAGTCTTGAAAAACACCCTAGTCAAAAAGTTTAGGCACAGTAGAGGGGGTAACATTGGTGACTTTGCAAATCATATTAGCTAGCTATGCCAGTTTCCGAAAACTAGCATAGTTAGCTAATCAGTCCAGTTATGAGAACAGCACTTAGCATTGCAAGCCTAACCAGGTGGTAACCAGGCTGGCCTCAAAAGACTATTTTGAAAACATGAACATTTTAAATGGGCAAAAACAATAATTACAGTAACAGCGGGGCTGTTGAGCTCTATACTCGCAAGATACATTTGGATGGCGACCCATCTTTAATGTTGCATAACCTATCTCTAAATTTGATCCAAGGTGTTTCTGAAAATACATGAATCTTTTACAGTAGCTCTATAATTTTGAACAATCTGTTTTAGAGCTTAATAGTCCTGACCTGTGAAAACAGTTGTGTTGATGGGGACTGATGTGGATATGTTGTCCATTGTCTTATATCTATTCAATCATGTCTGGTCTATTATTAGGCCTACCTCTTTTCAATCCATTATTATTAGATATTTCTTTTGTAAAGAAATAGGCCTACATATTTAATTCACCTGAATATAGGCTGCAGTAGATAGAGGATTATTGACATCTGCTGTTGTCAAGTGTGCAGGCTATTCCTTAAAAGGCAGTTTAAAGGTTCAGCTAAATAAATAGCCTCAGACAATGGCAGAAGTGCCGTTCGTCATGTTATATTTTCTACAGTCTATGGTTATGACGTTATGTGCCATCAAAATTATTTTGGAGACGTAATGTTAAGGTAAAACAACTCTGTCACTTTAGCTGATGAGCTCTCACCCCTCGCTGCCGTTCGATGCTTTGCTGAACATTGTGTAGCCTACCTGTAGGTCGTTGGCACCTTTATTTGCGACCGACGCGTAAGTGCCTGCTTTGCAGGTCCGGCACTCAGCTTCATGTTGATATCGACCGAGACAAAAACATGGAAATTTACGTTTGAATTCGTCAGTGAACTTACACTAAACAAGGAAGTTTGCGCTATTGAGGTGACTGACTGAGGTGAAAGACATAGATATATCCATGAATGAAAGAGAGCAATGCAAATTCGCTGTAAACATGTTTGAGGCTAGAATAACAAAATCCCGGACGACTTTGAAATTCCATTTAGGTTTAGGTTTCAAAAAGAGGACATGTCCGGGCAAAAGAGGACGTCTGGTCACCCTATGCTAGTCTTAGGTTATCGTAAAGATTTTTGGATTCACAAGACGTGTCCATTCAAAACAGTGGATTGTAGTTAGCTTGCTAGCTTGCTAACTAGCCAACATCAAATAGCTTACAAAACATGTTATTGGATTACAATAAAGGCATTTTTAGAATGTACAGTGTCTATTTCTTGCTTACGTTAACAAAATCCAAGCATTAACAAGCCGAACAAATTATGTTTATCTGCAAATACGGTCGTCTTGGATCAGCTAGCCTACTGAAGTCTGGTGTCATCGAACTTCCAGAGCATGAAGCTGGAAGTGGGCTGGTGTGTATGTAAATGTCGAGGGTGTTACAAAGGTACAGACCAGTACAAAATAAGGGACACCCCCAGAATTTACATCAGTTCTGAGCCTCGTTCAGATTGGCCCGATTTACAGCGGCAGTTTCAAGTTGGAAGGAGGTGACAATGGGATCTTAAAGTTCCCTGTATGTTTATTTTACATACCGAACTGCCGTTATTCAAGGTAAACTTGGTTTTGCATTCAGTAAAAAGTAACACGTGCATTCTATCACCCCTTTAAGGTGACCTCCTCCCTCTCCTGTTCCACCCAGAGTAGTAATGGCATGAATGAAGCAGAAGCACAGTGGCCTGGGAACACCCAGACCCAGAACTGTGAAATTAAACTTAAATTGGTACATTAAACTCCTTCCAAATCGTTTCAAAAGTGTAGCAATATTGTAAATGAAGGTTTTAAATGCAGTTGTTTACTGAGTTCCAAAGAAATACACGTCTATGCCGGATTAGCAATTCTATTTGCATGCCCGTGTTTTAGGGACATTGTAAATGGGCTTCAATGGCCTCTTGGCCAGACGGACCTGCAGAGCAAATCCCAAATTTGCCGAAAGTTTGTATAGGTAAATGCCCAGTGGTCAGCAGCTATCATGAAGTTCACATAGTGTTACTGTTCCATTTTCTTTAAAAGATGTTTGCTAAGGTAATGTTTCACGGTTCTCGCGAGATTTGGCGGGCCGTCGCTCTTGGAAGTTGCATGGCTGGTTTTCTCGGTAGGGACTCGCTATGTCTATGCTGTACAGCTATGCTAGGTGAACGATTCGCCTATTATAAGTTTCTTTACTGTACAATCAAATTGGCTTCGTAAAGGTGAAAATTTTGCATAGTGTACCTTTAAGTTGCTGTTAATGTCTGTGTGTGATAAGTCTGCCAACATCATGTCCTCTTTGTTCATAGTTAAACACTCATAGACATCCAGACTATATTTCTCACTTTCTGCTTGGCCAAGTACCCAAGTAGCTGGTACTCCTTCTTGTCTTAGCCCTAATAGGTTTCCTTTAGTGAAATGTGTCAGTTTCGTCTCAAGATAGGCCTCATCGGGTTGTGCGGGTGTCTCACACTCTGTGCTGAAGAAAGTATCTGGACCTACACCAACTCTCTGGGCAATTCGGACAAGGCTGCCTCCTACTGACCGATCCATCCAAGACTCTTCCAGTACTTCACAAACTCAACTTTGACATTCGCTGTTTGGTGCTGCGCTGTGCATCACTCCTTTGAGCTCTGAAATATGAATGAGGAATAGGAGAGGTGTTGAATTCTTTGTGCTGTAGGTAGGGAATTTCCCACATTGGGAACCAAGCCAACAACCAAGCCTATTTACCATAAAAAAGAAAATGACCAACAAAGCAACCTTTGTGGGCAAATAAAATCACCAACAGACCAGCCTTCCAGAGCATTTTACTGGGGTTATCAAGCATGGACAGGGTGCATTAGCACTGACCATACACTGTAAAAACTAAAACTGGAGCCGGAGTAAGCTGGTGTGTTTATTTTTTGCAGCTAGAGCGTACAGAAAATCGTCTCGGCCCGCTGCCACACATATTTGACCAAAAACATGTTTTAGTTTATTTCAGTGGCTTAACTATTGACTGAAAGTACATTTTAATGTCCAGTGCCATTTTTACAATTCTTGGTATAAACAACATGATTTGTGTGATGCAGTAAACAAGGTAACAGACCCCCCACACACACACACACACACACCCATTTCCCCACACCGTTCCCCCACCACACCCGGCCCAATAGCTTCCCTTTGTGTCATCACTACCAGGGTCACAGGCTCAGTCCCCGGACATCACATATAGGGATGTATCTCTGTGCCAAATAGTAAGTGTCGCTAGATATAAATGTCCAAATGAACACATGTAAATGAGCTGTGAATGTTCCTCAGCCCAACCCAAGCTCTCCGAAAGTGTACATTCACTGGGACCCCAGAGGATTTCTCTCCCTCTCTCTCCCTCTGTCTCTCTCTCTCTCTCTTGCTTTGCACTAGGACGCTCAGTCTGAAGTGTGTTATTTTTCCTGGAGAGGGATGATGATTGCCTCTGATTAAAGCCCGCTGATTAAGCGCTGTCGTCTCACAAACACGTGGTGAGAGAGACATAGTGATTGAGAGAGAGATCAGCATCTTCACCATGCCTAGACCAAAGTGCCGGCTGTTAGTCTATCAGGAGGATGGAGATTTTGTTGTGTACATACAGTACATTAAAAAGCCGGGAGAATAAGGGTGAGCAAGAGAATGTCCCCATCATCGCTGAGTCCCAGCCGTGTCCTAATTATAGCCTACAAAGCACTCGGACTGTCAGAATGAAAGGCTGTGTAATATCCCATGCCAAGGATTCAGAAACACTTCTGCCATAACTACAGCTGACCTCTGACCCTACAGGATTCACAAACTGCCAAACAAGTTCTTCTTTTCTTGCTGGGGCTGGCGGCAGGCAGGGGGGGGGGGGAAGAAGGGTCATAGCTTTGTGGGTTTGGATTGAGGTGAAATCGGCACTGGCGCAGGGAAAAGGGAGCCAATTTTACGCCTCAAAAATGGATAAAACGTCTCTTGAAACAGAAAATCCGCGAGCGGAATTGCGCCGAGCGCAGCAAACTGCCTTTCTACCAGAGCACAATGGGGCTGGAGGAGGCGTCGCTGCACAAAGTGGAGGGAGATGCCGTAGTGTGTGGGGCATTTGTGGGCTTCTAGCAGGCTGCCAGCACTCTGGTGGTCACCGCACAGTCACAGGTAAAGGCGTGTGTGTGTATGTGCACCTCACTGAACATTCACAGGTAACGGCCAGCCACCCGAGACGCTACTGACAACATTGAGCAAAGTACAGTAATGCAATGATCAGGGCAGAGGCAGCTAGCAGAGTGTGCATGCACACACACACACACACACAAACCCATCTGTATGCACGCACACACACTTACAGACTTACACACTTACACACTCACACTTACACACCACACGTGCGCACAAGCACACACACACACCCAAAGAGACTACTGTAAGTGTTTCTCCCTTTTTCCCTTCTGACAGCTTGACAACACTCAACTACTGTTTTTTTGTACTTTTGAAGTCTGCTTTTTCTCTTGTTACCTTACCCCCCCCCCCTTAACCTGTCAGAGCAGTTTTTGTTATTAGTCTGTCCCGTTTCTTTCTCATGAACAGATGCTGCAACATCTGCAAGTAGTCATTCTGGGCAAATCTGCTATAGGATATCCCTACAGAGATGTAGCGGTTATGTCACAAAAATAGAATTTTGACCCACTGGTGGAAAAGACAGCATTCTGATCAGTAGCCAGCCATTTGCAGCCCGATATCGGTCGATTCCCCCACCTCTTAACCCACTACCAAAACATACTAATATGAAGGATCAATTATTTTAGATAAACATACACGTGAGTCACAAAGCCTGCCTTCACCTCTCCAGAGGACTGTGTGAAGGACATTGAGTGGAGGAAACGCATAGGCTATACTATGCTGTGATAGGAAGCACGGTTTCTAAAATTAGAAACGTCTTTATGACATTATGTGTATTTAGAATGCTACAAAAGTATTTAGTAGTTTCTATATGGATCTGTTTTGATAAGGAGCTGGGCTAGCATGCAGTAGCCGCCTGAAATGTTGTGGGTTCAATTCCCAGCTTCCACTGTTGTGCCTTTGACCTTTAATTAAATTGACATGTGTAAGTCACTTTGAATAAAAGTGTCTTCTAAATGAATTTATATAAAATTAACCTTTACAACTGTTGATGTGTCATAGAATGGCATATAACTTTTTTTATTCTGGGGTACAGTAGCCTAATTGCCTAATGTCTTGACAATAGTTTTTCCTACCGGTTCGCTGTTTAAACTCCAGTTTACAGACTGGCCCCACGTTCTATCCAGTGCTGGTTTATGACGTCAGCCGCTACAGTACATCTCTATAGGGGTGGGCTACGCCACTAAACACGTTTATCATCAAACCTCACATGGATGTATCCAGTTACAAATGCATCTGAATGAAGCTGGTGATGTGTGAAGTGCTGTTTCTTTATTAGGAGCGAAGTGAGAGATGAATATCACAGCTGACCACATGTCTGCATAGTCCTCTTCCTGAGGCGTAGGTCAGGCCGGCAGAACAGAATCATTCTTTTTAAACACACACACACACACCCTCCACGTCCCCTCCAGCGTCGCTCCATCATTAGGGCTGAAGGGCAGCGTTGGGGGCTGGAGTCAGACAGGAGCGGCCAGTGATTATGGTCATTAGTGGCCGGCAAGAGGGACGAGAGAGAGAAAGGTCATGTCCTGCCACCAGTCACAGCATGCTGCTCGTCTCCACCTCCCCTACCTTCACCACCTCCTCTATCTCCTCCTTCTACACTCTGCTCCTCTCTTATCTTGCTTTTCCTTCCTACTCATAACCTTGCCTCCTCCATCCCACTTGCTCCTCTATTACTGTTTTATTTTATTTTATTCTACTTTTGTTGGCAATGTCTGTCTCCTGCTGAATGTATAGTGTGTTTTACTAAGTGTACTGTCTATTTGTACTGTCCCTGTATATGTTGCTTTTATGTCTATGTTCTCTTATATACTGCCTCTGTTTGATGTTTTTATGCTACTCTTATGTCTATATCCTTTTCTCTTATTGTACAGTGTCCTTGGGTGACTTGAAAGGCACTTTAAATAAAATGTATTATTATTATTATTATTATTATCCTTCACTAACTGCTGAGGTATGGGCGAAAGAAAGGCAAAGGCTGCCTGCTGCCCCTCCCTCCTTCTCCACCTCCTCTATCTACTCTTCCTCTATCTCTTCCTTCTCCACCTCCTCTATCTACTCTTCCTCTATCTCTTCCTTCTACTCTCCACTCCTCTCTTTTCTTCCTCCTCCACCTCTTCCATTCTTGGTGGGCCATGACTCACCATGTAATTTGATGTAATTGGATGAATTTGGGCTTAGTGATTACTTGATGTGTGTGTGTGTGTGTGTTTTCTTGGGTGGGCAGGGGTTTGGATGATGGCATTGGCTATGAGTGTGTGTATGTGTATGAGGAGGACAAGTCTTGAGATGTGTGTGTGTGTGTGTGTCAGTTGGGGGAGGTGGTTGATTGCGCGTTTGCTTCTCCACCAGTTTGCCTGGCCTGTACATCAAGTGAGCAGATCATTGGCAAACGAGTGCAATTAGTCAAATGTCAGGCTCAGAAGCCCCTACTCTCACATGCAATCAGCCCTCACACACACACACTAACACACACACACACACACACACACACACACACACACCCAGGCCCCAGGTTAAGTCCCCACGCCAATGCCATTGGGAATTCATTAAGGCATTTGCCAGAGGAAATGCAAAGGCAGATTGGGGGGAAAAAACAGAAATGAAATAATACTAAAAAACCTTCAGTGTTTACTTGAAATTGCCTTCATAATTAAGTAAATAACATGAGGATGGCATACAATTCTGATGACGCTAGACAAGTTCAGATTGATAATGGAGGTTGTAAGGATGCTGAGGAGCAGTAACCATGACTTTCATACTATTTGTTATGGAAGAAGAGTTTCTTCCTGTACATAGCTTACTGCTGGCTGATTCTTCACCTCTCCTTCTTGTCTTGTTTCCTTACTGCTAGCTGATTCTTCACCTCTCCTTGTCTTGTTTCCTTACTGCTAGCTGATTCTTCAGCTCTAATGCATACACCGCTGTTTTTATCCCGTTTCCTAATCAGCTAGCACTAGTAACACAATCAGGTGATGAAACAAACATTATAAAATAATTTCAATTCATGTAATGCATTACGTAAGGTGACAATGTTCAATATAATAACTGTCATAGTGTCAATACTGTAACAGTTTAATATTACCATATTAGGTTACACTTTATATGACAGTATCGACATAAGAGTGACATGACACTGTCATGAACCTGTCATAAACAAGTCATAAACGTTTATGACATAACTCTTCTGTCATTAAGTGTCATTCGGATTTTGTCATAACAAGTTAGGATTAGGGTTTAATAATGATTATGGGTTAGAGGGTAACACTTTACTGGACGGGTGAGTTCATAACACATTCATAGCAGCTGTCATAAACTGCACATAAATCATTCATGACTGTTTCATGAGACATAAATCAACATTCATACCAAACCTTTCATGAATGTGGAAGACAGAACGATGACAACTTGTCAAAATAAAAGTCCAACAATTGCAAAGCAGCATTGCCGTTTTTGTTCCAAACCTCTTACCTGATCACGTCACATCTGAGTCAATGGGCTACTCCAGTGCCAAAAAGACAGAACATGGTCAAGCAAATAAATTTTGTTTCATACAAATATATTTGTTTTATGATGTAACCTTTGCAGATGATTTCTCATATTTTGCTACTGGGAATGTCCAACCATTCCAGGTTACACAAATACGGGTCAGCTGAATGTAGGCTAGTTTACCTCCCAGTGTTAAATTCAGTGATTATGAATACTTCACAACTTGTATAGTAAAGTGACATTCAATGTAGACTTCATAAGATATTCATGAAATATTTACAAAGGCTGGAGAGAAAAACGGCAGTGCTGCTTTGCGATTGTTGGACTTTTATTTTGACAAGTTGTTGTCGTTCTGTCTTCCACATTCATGAAAGGTTTGGTATGAATGTTGTGTCATGTCTCATGAAACAGTCATGAATGCTTTATGTGCAGTTTATGACAGCTGCTATGAATGTGTTATGAACTCACCCGTCAAGTAAAGTGTTACCGCCTAAGGTTAGCAAAGATGATTCATGATGTCAAGCCTAAAATGTGTGAACGGCTAGCCTAATGTTAGCAAAGATGATTGATGATGTCAAGGCTGGCTGGAGGGTTGTAGTCTCTTTCTCGTGATCCTCTCGTCTTTCCTTACAACCAGCCGTTTCACTGATCCCAGCCAATGAGAGAGCCGCTATTCTGGCAATGAGTCAAAAGTGCATTTCAGTGAAGTGGTCAATCAATACTCTTCTTTTTTTTTTTTTTTTTTTTTCTGTCAACACACTGTGCTCTCTCTCTCTCTCACACACACACACCTACACACACACACACACATACATACATACACCACACCCACACAAATAAAACACTTGTATAAAACACTTGTGCCTGACCTTACTGATTGTGAGTTAAAAGCCTGTCTGATGTTAAGATGGATGCAGATACCATTATGCTTTTTTAAGTGTGTGTGTGTTTGTGCGTGCGTATGTGTGTGTGTGTGTGTGTGTGTGTGTGTGTGTGTGTGTGTATGCACCTTCAGCAATTTCAGTTGTTCTGCTGCTATACAAATGAAATACAGTTGAATTGAATATGTGCTGTGGCGTACTGACCAGCAGTTGGTTCCCCAAAGAGCTGAGCAGGCAGCATCAGCACCATGGATAGTTCCCCTACTTACTGTGCAAACCCTTGGCATTGGTCCTGAAAGAACAATACCACTACAGAGAGTTGGCTGCTACCATGGACAGTTCCACTGCCATAGAGAGCTGGCTGCTACCATGGACAGTTCCACTGCCACACAGAGAGCTAGCTGCTACCATGGATAGTTCCACTGCCACACAGAGAGCTAGCTGCTACCATGGACAGTTCCACTGCCACAGAGAGCTAGCTGCTACCATGGACAGTTCCACTGCCACACAGAGAGCTGGCTACTACCATGGACAGTTCCACTGCCACACAGAGAGCTGGCTGCTACCATGGACAGTTCCACTACTTTACAGAGCTCTGGCTGCTACCATGGACAGTTCCACTCCCACCACAGAGAGAGCTAGCTGCTACCATGGACAGTTCCACTGCCACACAGTTGTGGCTGCCTGCCTCCAGCCTTTGTTAGGAGGGGGCTGTGGCTGCTACCCAGTGTACAACCTCAGCCTGCTACAGGCTCGGAAGAAGAGGTTGCTAATGAGTTTTGCTGATCAAAATCAACTCAAATCACTGAAGTCAATGTATTTATATTATGTACACATTTACACAACAACAGCAGTCATACAGTGTTTAGTTCTGTTAGGCCTCCACTGGAGTGCCCAAGCTATATCTGGCTGCTGGTAAGCACTTTTTTTTTTGTTTTAGTTATTTGGAAGACTGCTTATTAAAAGTTGAAATCACTCTATAACAAATATATCAAACATGTCTTTAAGACCTTCAGGCTGGCTTGTTGGAAAAATGTTACAACTTTTGCTTAAAATCTATAAATTCTAGTCAACTTTCACAAGTCAACGAGAAGCTTTTAATGAAGCAATGTGGAATCAAACTGTTTTACAAAGGTGATTAGGTGAATGATGGAATAGCAAGATCACAGTAGTCTTTAATAATGCTTCTGAATCAACCAGAACAGATCAAATAAACTTTTCCCCAAAAGGCAAAAGAAGTCATGAATGGGAGCTTCAAAAATAGGACTTGGGCATGGCATCCATTTCCTCTGAGGTCTCTTCATTGCTGAGGGTGTTTGCCGAGGGTTCTGACACCGTGAAGAATGCTCTTACTGACCCGTGCCAGACGCTCTGATGGACCATTGAAGTCCGCTGGGCATAGCCACACCTGAAGCCTTTTGATTTCCCTCCTCCTTTCTTCTCATGTTCCTTCTGTGTCATTTCTTCACAACTGCTTCTCTGCAGAGAAAAATAAAAAAGAAGAGAATAGAGGCTTTTTTTAGATCTCTACCCAAGGCCTTTTCTATCTCTTTTCTGTGCTTCTTGCTCTCTCTCTCTATCTATCCTTTCTACCCCCTTTCTTCCCCCCCTCTCTCTTTTCCTTTGTCTGGCCATTACTGCACTCGTTCATTAGTCCTGCTGTCCGGTATTTGAAAGGCGGTTGGAGATTCCTCTCCGCGTCGTTACTGCTTATTTCCCTCGAGGTCCAGCTGCACCTCCGAGACACCCAGAGATTTTTTTTCTTCAGAGAGACTGAGAGAGAGGGAGAGAGAGAGATGGAAAGACAGAGAGAGTGAGAGAGAGAAAGAAAAAGAGACAGAGAGGGGCTTGGCAGGCCTGAAGAGTACATTTCTGCTTAATTAATCCCCATTCCTTTCTTTGGGTATTAAAAACCAATGGTCTGTTTAACCACTTTCCACGACACTAAACGGGCAATTAGTCACTGCCCTAATCATTTTTCATACGTTTTTACGACCCTGGCCAGGGGTGGGCTGGACCATACTCCCCAGAGGGGGTGCCATATATCTGACCCTCCCACCCCACCCACATACACACATGCACACAAATCTCAGCATGAACTCTCTATCTAAACCAACACACACACACACACACGTATCTCAGCACCAGCTAAACCAACACACACACACACACAGGGGTGTGGTGGTGTAGATGGAGGGTGGAATTGTATTAAGTTATTTCCTGGAGCGAGGCATTCCAGAAGCCTTCTCATTAGCAGTCTGATGGCCACACACCCAGATAGCCTCGTTGAGGGTCCCACTGCCCTGCAGCACCACAGACTGGCCTGTGTCTGATGGAGAGGAGGGGAGGCAGTAATGATAGGCAAAGGTTACAACAGTTCATTGCTTTAAAAACTCAGTTTGCGGTGTATGCATTTATGTGTGTGTGTGTGGAGACAGCCGTTCCTACAGCCTCTTCAAACACCCCCTACAAACACATACATGTACCCTCTCCACATACACACATACACACACACACATAGCATATGCTTTCACCGGTGTGTAAAGCTGCAAATCTTTCATAAGGCCGCTGGCTAAACCAGCCTCCGCCGTGAGTAAACCTGCTTTCTCTCTGCCTCTCCACCCACTGCCACCCCCTCCTCTGCCTTTCATTTCATCCACGTCCTTCCCAACACTGAGCGCCCTCCACTCGGCTCGACGAGAAGTGTCTGCATCCAGAAAACTTGATTTCAGTCTGCTTCGCAGCTCGCCGGCATAGGAGGAGGAGGAGGAGGTCACCGTCTCTGTCCTGGGTGGGTTAAATCAGTGCTTCTCTGGCTCTACAAAGGGTGTGACATCACCCACCCACTGACCAATACCCAGGTGTGAACAAGGCTTTCATCGACAGCACCTGCCCACAGGACAGCACCTGCCAACAATACCACGTCCATTACCTGGCCACAATACCACATCCATTACTGCTGGAGGAGCCGCAACAGCAAGCAGCCCAAATTACACGAGAGACAGACACAGAGAGAGAGAGAGAGAGAAAGAGAGAGGAGAGAGAGAAGAGGGAGCTGTTGGATAAGTGGGGGTTGTGTTGGGTGGGTGGGGGTTGTGTTGTGTTGGGTGCGTGGGGGTTGTGTTGTGTTGGGTGGGTTGGTGCGTAGGGGGGTGAAGATGGTCTTATCTCCATGGTGTACAATTGTCTTTTAACGTGCACTGAAAGGCAAAGGAGACTATAAATAAATTCAATTAAACACAAGCGCGCAAGTCTCTGCAGCCAATTCAGAAATCCATCTGTGAAATTAAAATCTGCTAAACAGTCTATATTCTGAGACACCATGCAAAGCACCATTAATATCACACACACCCTCCTTCCCTCCCCCACACCACCACCTACCCACTCACTCTCACACAAACACACACACCTAAAGGTGTTTTTTTTTATCCAAGCTTCTCTGCAGCGAGCGCCAATGATTCTTGGCCAAGTGCTGTTCCTGTCCTTGACAAAGTCATAATTGGTCTGTGAGGATGTGTATGACTCACGCCTCATGCCTCACTCTGGCACGTGTCTCAGTCGAACGAGGGGTGACGACAACATCAGGGCTAACCAAACATACACACACACACACACACACACAAACACACACACACACACATGGACACACACATGTTAATGGACTATCACAATAAATCAGCCCATCTCCCACTGTTATGCTAACACTGGGCATTATGGTGGGTAGATGCTGTGTGAAAGGCATGGTCAGGGTTAAATCCGTCGACAGCAGTGCAGAGTTAGGTGTACTTGACATTTTGTGTTGGACGCTTTATGTGCTGTGTAACACAGCTACTGATCATTTGTTGAGTATCTCATAATGAACCATTAACTGAAGCTGCAGAGCACCTTACTTGAATGTGAACTATCTGTTATTATGATATGATAGATTGTTCACCATAAACATGTCCTAGCAAATTCCATAGACTCTCTAGGGTGGTTTAGACATTTTATTTGCAATAATTGGAAATGTAACATTGGCTGTGTTATATCCCGGTCTAGGGTTTGTTGGATATAACAACGTTTTCAAACAGGCAGACAACGAAACGTAAAACGTAAACGTAAAAGGGGCAGGTGGTCGTGACGTCCAATTGCATCACCACACCAATCAGCTGCACCAATCGGCCTAGAAGAAACACAACAAGATAATTTCCATGACACCAGCACAAGTAAACAAATTGTGTACCTCACTCGACATGTTGGGTCTAATTATTCAAAGACTTTAATTTTCAAGTTTTCAAGTAATTGAAGTAATTTCAAATGAAAACTATATCATGCAAATAGAACAAATTATGATTATGGTGATGATGGTGACAATGATGACTATGACGACGACAATTATGATGATTATGATTATTATGATTAATAATTTTTTCATATTCAATAATG
The DNA here is from genome assembly GCF_017589495.1 of Alosa alosa. Taxonomy (NCBI): domain Eukaryota; kingdom Metazoa; phylum Chordata; class Actinopteri; order Clupeiformes; family Clupeidae; genus Alosa; species Alosa alosa. Next base: position 14,613,500 of record NC_063209.1, on the reverse strand, counting down.
TTCTGTTCTGTTAATGTTGTTGTATTGCAAGCATTACGCATTTTTTCTAATGTTTTGTAAATTGCTTTGGACAGAAACCCTGCAACATCCGCTTTATAACTAAGCAAAGTGTTCTGTCCTCAGAGTTATTTTCATGATTTAAAAAAGGTAAAAGGTATTTGAAATGATTTATTGAATGTATTCAGGTAAAGAGAAAGAATAACACACACACAGGTAGTTATAATTCTACAGTGAACTGGACTTTTATTTTGACATGCAGTGGTAAACTATGAACGCTTACACTTAAAGCACGTAGAAGCCAGCAGTAAGAAAGACGGTAACAGTGCAGTTGGTCATTCGATGAATCTTCTCTTCTCTTCTCAAGCTCACGAAAGCAATGGCTGTAAGTTTATTAATGTATGAGTTTGAGTGAATATGCAATGTGATGTTAGGCATTGTAAGTTTAAAGTTTACCGACTGTAAAGTCATGCACTAAGTTGAAGTTATGAGCTAATGTAACTATGTTGTGTGCTAACGGTGATAGTGGATTAGCCTGTTTACATAAGGGCTGACTTTTGGTGCGTAGTTCTTGTGAATCACTTTGAAAATAGCGTAATTTTATACTGTTTATTAGCGACATACTGTAAAAAGAAACTAAGGGTTTGTATTGTTTCCATTTGCAGTTTCACTTGTGGTATTGCAACTTTTGTGAAAGGAAATAAAGGGAGCAGGTCGCTCCGAATCCTGGCTCAAGTGTAGTTCTATACCTGAGTTTGGCTGGCTGGTGAAATGTGATAACGTACACAAAGTACCTAACGCGCAGGGAGATCAGTACACAAAGGTTCATATAAAGTTAATTTGACCTTGGTCATTTCTTTCCCTTCATTGTCCCATCCATCTCTGTTCCTCTTCCCACTTTTCCTTCTCTGTTTATGTAAGGCTCACCACACTCGGTTATCCATGTTACGTTTACGTGTCGATAACCCAAGTGCTCCCCTGGGGCAGTGAAACCAGTGGGTTTCATTATGCTAACATATGCTAAATCAATCAGACGTATCAGTCAGCCGTGAGAAGGAGAGTCACCTCCCCCACCAACCGTCACCTCAACCCCCACAAACACACACAAACACACACACAAACATGCACACACACACGCACACATATACTTCATTCCACCCCCTCATCTGCAGCCCTGTGGTCTGAATTAACCCTGCACCACCCCCACTCTGAGATACAGATTCCCACTGGTGAGTTTAACCCAATCTTATGAGTCACCCACTGATCTCAGAGAAGACTGGGTAGGGGGCATTGTCTCAGGACCACTTGTGGACTATGGGAAAACCGTAAAGAATTCTCCAGAAAAAAAATTGTAGCTGTAGCAGCTTTCGAAATATTTTGGGGTTATTGTTCATAGTGTGAGAATGTTTGATTGCTTAGAGTAGTGTGTGTGTGTGTGTGTGTGTGTGTGTGTGTGTGTATGCAATTGGTCATTCAGGTTGGGTGAGAAGTGTAATTTGGTTCAGAAACAATGTTTGTGAACTGTTCCAATTGCATAAGCAAGGTGTAAGAGTCGGTAAAAGTGTGTTTTCTGTAGCAGACAAATGGCGTTTACAAACGGAGGTTCGGGAGGAGCATGATGAAATTTGCCACACCTCCTTCTTCAATATGTCAGGTAACTTATTTGCAGCCTTCCTGTCAAAACTGCAGCATTGATTTTAACTTTGTTCGCAATGGAGCTCAACCTACATGCCTCCGGCAATGAGTTCGAGGATGACTCCTCCATCATTTCTCCCACTCCAACCGGTGGTCTTGATATTCCTTCCACTTCTGCTGCTCCTCGTCAAGTTTCAACATCCCTGGAGCCAAGACGCCGGTCTTGCAGATTGGCATTCCCCACCCCATTCACAGGCATCTACCCGCTCGCCTTTATCCAGTGGCGGCCAAAGCCCCGGCGCGATCCGAAGGACCATTTTGCAGGCTTAGGTCAGAGCTAAATGCGCTTGGGATCCGTTTTCCGTGTTCATTTTCCTCGTTTGCTTTCCTCATTCCGTTCTTCATCAGTCGGATTCTCAGCAGCAAGTTTCCGGAGCTCCTCTCACGACCTCACCGGCAGCTTCAGATCAAGGCCAGCTCTTCTCTGATTTTTCTCCCGAACTTATCCCCAGCCCGGGCGCTGAGCAGGTATTCGATCCGATTCGACTGACGATCCCGGGAAACACTTCCGGACCCTGGCCAGAAACCTCCCCAAACACACTTTTCTATCACATACCTTTACCTGCCAATTATATATATCTTATGCACATAGAGACATACAGTAGTTGTCACCATTACCATCTCATGACTTTCGAACCTCATGTTGACCAATGAGAGAAGTCTTCCACACATGCATTACACATAACCTCCCAAGCATGCCCGTCATGACAACACCTCAGGGTCACGTGATAGGACAATCACGTGATAGGACCTGACTGCAACCTCAAGGCTGATTGGTTGTATGTTCTCAGGGGTTGCAAAGGACCTGACAGTTAGGCTATACTGGTTCACAAGGTCAAGAGGTTGAACTGGTTTACTAAAATGATTATGATTATGAAGAGAGGTGTAATTTAGTGATGGAAGGTGGTGTGGGTTTGCCATAAAGAGAAACTCTAATGGAATGAATGGAAGGCTTCAAAATGGCACTGCCATGGGGTTCAGAAAAGCAGGAATGAGAGAGATAAAGTGTGAGAACTAATGGGTTCAGATAGAATAGGACATGAAGATAGAGGGGAGAGACACAGACAGGTGAGAGGCCAAACAGCAACCATGGGCAGAGAGACACAGACAATGTGAGAGGCCAAGCAGCAACCATGGGCAGAGAGACACAGACAGGTGAGAGGCCAAACAGTGGGCAGAGGCACAGACAGGTGAGAGGCAAAGCAACCATGGGCAGAGAGACACAGACAGGTGAGAGGCACAGACAGGTGAGAGGCCAAACAGCAACCATGGGCAGAGAGACACAGACAGGTGAGAGGCCAAACAGCAACCATGGGCAGAGAGACACAGACAGGTGAGAGGCCAAACAGCAACCATGGGCAGAGAGACACAGACAGGTGAGAAGCCAAACAGCAACCATGGGCAGAGAGAGACAGACTGGTGAGAGACAGAAAGACAGACAGGGTGAGGAAGACAGAGAAAAACAGAGTAGTGTAAAAGGAAGAGATGCAGAAAGATGGACGTGAGAGAGAGAGACAGAAAGAAATGACATGGTGTAGGAAAAGAAGGTGTATAAAGATGGGCAGAGCAAGAGAGAGAGAGAGAGAGAGAGAGAAGCCAAGAGATGGACTCATCTCCCAGTGAGAGTGAGAGATGGAGAGGAGGAGAGGGGGAGAGACAGACTCATCTCCCAGTGAGAGTGAGAGATGGAGAGGAGGAGAGAAGGGAGAGGGGGAGAGACAGACTCATCTCCCAGTGAGAGTGAGAGATGGAGAGGAGGAGAGGGGGAGAGACAGACTCATCTCCCAGTGAGAGAGTGAGAAATGCATGGAAGAGGAGAGGAGGGATGCAGGAACGAGGGAGCACGAGGGTGAGAGACAAAGAGAGCGAAGGAGCGTGGAGGAGAATGAGTAATCAGCCAACCCACAGAGTGGGTGCCATTAGCCCTGCTCCGATGCACTCAATAAAAGAGGGATAGAAAGAGAGAGAGAGAGAGAGAGATGCAGGAAGAGGGGAACACAGGCAGGCAATGAGAGGGGGATAGGGAGAGGGATAGAGGCAGGAAGTGAGAGAAGGAAAGGGAGGGAAAGATGGACGGACTTAAAACAGAGAGGCAGAACTGCTTCCCAAGCCAGAGAAAGAGCCAGAGAGAGAGAGAGAGAGGGAAAATGGAAATGGATCCTGCCTACTGCTGAGACTGCTGCTGTGCTGGATCCAGAGTCCCCACACATCTGATGGGTCTCATCAAAGCAGAGAGAGAGTGGGAGAGAGAGAGAGAGAGAGAGAGAGAGAGAGAGAGAGAGAGAGAGAGAGAGATGCCAGAATAAGGAAAGGCATAAAGCACTGATAAAAGAAAAGGCAGTGTAAAAGACTTCCTCTTGTGTTGTGTTAAATCCACATATTGAATTGTGTTTCCTGTGTAAAACACACGTCTCAACAGTGTTCCTCTTTGGCAATGCAAACTCATGATCTGTTTCTGTAAAGCTCAATGAAACAAATCGCGGGGACACTCACTTGACAGTTAACACTTACAGTAACCAACCCACAGACGTTACAGCATGCGCACTGGATCATAGGAGCACTCACACAACAGTAAACACTTAACCGACCCACTGACCGACGTCACAACATGCACACTGCAGGCAGTCTCCAGGACCCTCTTCCCCACTCATGCCTCTCTCACTTTCATAACATAGCACAATCCCTCAGTTTCAACATTTGATATAATGTCTGTGTACAGTACGTTCCGCATGGGTTCATATGTTGATATGGGTTTATGTGCTTTGCAGATTGTCACATGCTGTTTTTATTTACATTTTATGACGCCAGTGAGGGGAGAACTACTGTATTTCATAAGTCATTAGTGCGGCTCGTTTTCTTCTCCAAGGTGACTTCTTTGAGAGATAGTGAACAGTGCAAGCCAAAAAGCTAGGCAGAGGAGCCAGCTTCATTACAAATGCACCATGATCTAAGTTTCCATTTTGGCCCGATATAAATCTCGACTAGATGTCGTCGGGAGATTCAGGAGTGAGAATTATACTTCACAAGTTCATTAAAAATGCAAGTGCTATGACACTAAATGCATCCAAGCATATATAATCTTGAGGATCTGTTTGGTAACAGGTTGGGTTAAGTGATCATAACAAATCAAATCAAATGTGTTATTGAATGCCAGGCTGTGTCTCCCTCCATTATCTACACACACTACTTCCTCATGTCCTTTCCTTTGATCATTTCAATCTGATACTTTATTTGTGTATCAGTATCAAACCACTCAGTTGCCAACTTCTCTCTTGCCATGTCAGTCTGTTTCTGTCTTTCTTTTGTTCTCTCTCTCTCCCACTCTCTCTATCTCTCTCCCACTGTCTCTCTCTCTCTCTCTCTCTCTTTCTCTCTCCCACTCTCTCCCCTCTCCCTCTTTCTCTCCCACTGTCTCTCCCCCACTCTCCCCCACTCTCTCCTCTCTCTCTCTTTCTCTCTCCCACTCTCTCTCTCTCTCTCTCTCTCTCTGTGCGCATCAAGCATCAAGCTGCTGTATACAGATGTGTTCAGCATGCTGAAGGTCAATGGGACGGTCACAAGGCCTATCAACGTCAGCAGAGGCATCAGGCAGGGCTGTGTGTGTGGGGGGTTATACTGTAGTGTTTTAATGTGGTTTTTGATCCATGCAATGGTTCAATAAAAGGGGTTTTAAAAGTCAAAAGTCTCTCTGTGCGCATGCGAGCGAGTGGACGGAGCTTGAGCGTGTGAGTGAGTGCTGTGTGTGGCCGCTGTGCCAGGTACTCTGATCCTTTTCTTTTTTCTTTTCTCTTTCTTTATCTTCTTTTTTATGTGTATTGTGTTTATTGAGGGTATTGGTACAACTTAGGTGTTTTTGGTGGGGTTTGGTGATTTCTTCTCTTACCGAGGCACTTTTGCTGTGCTGGGAGCATGGCAGCCTCAGGTAAAGAGAAGTTTGAATCTTTAACGCGGCGACATGGCATTAAAATTACAGCCAACGCCAGCATTGAAGATTGTAGCTTAGCTATAGGGGAAATCATTGGCCACGATAAAATAGTTTCTGCTGCACGAATGAACAGTGCGGTTGTTTTGTTTTTGGCTTCGGTAGACCTGGTTAACGCTGTCGTTGAACGTGGTGTTGTAATCAACGGCACTTTCACCACAGTTTTTCCTCTATCATCCCCTTCTAAGAAAGTGATCCTTTCTAATGTCCCGCCATTCATTAAGGACGATGTTCTTAAAGAAACTCTCTCCCGCTATGGCAAACTGGTGTCACCCATTAGGAAGATAGCAATATCGACCAATTCCCCATTGCTCAAACATGTTGTGTCTTTTTTTAGACGCTTTGTGTACATGACTTTGAACAACAATAGCTTAATTTGATCTCACTTTTAAATGTGACGGTGGACGGGTTTAGTTATCCCATCTACGCCTCCTTTGTTTAATGAAGTGTTTTGTTGTGGTCAAACTGGACATCTGGTGAGGGCCTGTCCCGAAAAAAGAGATGAGTCCACTACCGGTGGACCTGGGCAGGATAACACTAGTAACAAACCAGTTGAAGAATCCCCTGATATTATTGACTCTCCTAGTGGGGGGGAGGTTGCAGGGGGTTGTCAAGCAGAGGGAGAGGGCACGCTGCCTCCACTAGAGGCTACCCAGCCGCATAACAGTCCTGCAGAGTTGGCAGGGAAAGATAATGGAAAAATTGAACCTGATGTTCCTAGTGGCAACGATAATATTACCTCTCAAAACAGCGCATTAGCTGCGGATCAAACTGATGATAATGATGCGGAAGACGAAAGTTCCCAAATGGAGGCGGAGGAAGTAGGCCCAACGTTTAAAATTCCCCGACCCCGATTAAATAAGAGGAGACGAAGTCAGACACATGAATCTGCTAAAACTAAAACTGTGAAGGTTCTTACTAACGCTTAAAGGTCAAATGAAGTGATGAATGAATCAGAAAGCGAGTTTGATTCTGACTGCAGTATCAGTTGCAGTATGCGTTTGAGTGGTTTTGCTTCTCAGTCATATACTGTGGATGACGTTAAAAAAATTCTGTCTCAGACAAAGCATGTTAAGAAACTTCAGATTGAAAAATATTTCCCCTGATGTAGAGCAATTTATGACCAAAGCAAAATTGTTCATTCCGCTGTCTTGTCACAAGCAAAGAGTGTTACCGCTTGAAAAGTTCATCACGGTTGAATGTTCTTTGGGGTGACACCGCAAATAAGCCGCAATTTTACAATGTTTAGGTATATGCATAAGTTTCCTTTTTCTTTTTTGCCTTTTATTCATGGGTGTGGTTGGTGATGGCTTCCCTGAACATTAACGGGCAAGAGACCCAGTGAAGAGGGCTGCACTTTATGATCTGTTCCGCTTAAAGCCTAGATGTTGTCTTACTGCAGGAGACGATAGCTTATACCGGCTGAACGCAGCTGATTGGGCATTAGAGTGGATGGGCTCTCTTTTTAAGCCATAACACTCCGCCAGTGGTGGTGTTACGATCTTATTTGCAAAGGGTTTTACCCAACTTCCCATGAATTTGTGGAGGTTATACAAGGCAGACTTTTTAAAGTCAGGGTTTTAGTTGAAAAGCATGTTTTCACTTTAATTTGTGTTTATGCCTCTACAAATGAAACGGATAGAGTGTCCTTCCTTGACAAGTTCCATTCCGTTCACGTTTTCGAAGTGTGGATCAGATGGATGTTCCTTCAAAGTTCTTTTTTAGTCTTTGGGAGAAGAAAAATGGACAGAAAAGATTGATCCACTCTTTAAAAATCTGAATCTGGAGCTTTATTGACTGGTGATCGAGATTCGAATAGAGCTGTTCGGTTCTATCAGGACCTATACAAGAGCTAACTAAGGGACGGAGAGTCTGACAGCCTTTTTTTAAGAGATCTGCCCCCAAATTTCAATTGAGTCCTTTGTCGAGCTTGACGCTGCCCTGACACTGGAGGAACTGGAGAGAGCCCCTTCAGGGTTTGGAGAGTGTGGTAAAGCCCTGGCCTAGATGGCATTCCTGCAGAATTTTATAAGTCTTTTGGTCAGAGATAGGTGAGGGACTTGCTTTTGCCGCGGCTCAACGACAGTCTTGCTGGGGCTCCTGCCAGTGAGCTGTCGTAGGGCAGTCCTCACACTTCTCCCTAAAAAGGTGATCTCAATTGATATTAGGTGTTGGAGACCCGGTCACTCTTGTGTAGCGACTTACAAATTGCTGTCAAAAGTTTTGGCCAACAGGTGGCTTTCCAAGGTAATGGACCAGGTCATCCATCCGACCAAACATATTGTGTTCCCAGTAGGTCTATTTTTTTGATAATGTGGTTTTGATTCGCGACATCATACATGTTTCCAAACTTTTTAAATTGATGTGGGTTGGTTTCGCTAGATCAAGAAAAAGCTTTTGACAGGGTGGACCATAGGTACCTGTGGAAACCTTTGGATTCAGTAAAGGCTTTGTAAGAAAGATCAGGGTTCTTTACAGAGATGTAGAGAGTATACTCAAAGTCAATGGTGGGTTAAGTGCTCCCTTCAAGGTTGGCAGAGGTGCAAGACAGGGCTGCTCTTTGTCTGGAATGCTGTATTCTATAGCAATAGAGCCTCTTTTACATAGGTTAAGAGGGGCATTAAATGGTCTGTCCATACCTGGCTTCTCCTTTCCTGTTTGTCTGTCTGCCTATGCCGACATGACATAGTCCTTTAATTAGCGGGAGAGGGGATATAGAGGTAATTGTTAACATTTTAAGAGATTTGAGGTCAGTTTCATCAGCCTGAGTTAACTGGGGCTAAAAGCAGGCTCTATTGCTTGACAGTGGGGAAGGGGTGCCAGGGCTCCCTGATGGGTTAGTTTGGAAGAAAGATGGTTTTAAGTATTTGGGTGTTTTCTGGGGATGACAAAGTTTTGCAGAAAAAAACTGGGAGTGGGCAGTGGAAAGTATTACTGGGCTGCTTGAAAGGTGGAAGTGGCTCCGCCCAAGATGTCTTACAGGGGGGTACTCATTATAAACAACCTGGTGGCCTCATCCTTTGGCATCGTCTGGCCTGTGTGGATCCTCCACCAGACCTTCTGAACAAGTTGAAGTCTGTTGTAGGGAACTTTTTCTGGGATAAGTTACACTGGGTTCCACAGTCAGTTTTGTTTTGCCAAAGGGAAGAGGGGGGGACATGGGCTTATACATTTCCATAGCAGAACTGCCGCTTTTAGGTTGCAGTTTGTGAAAAGCTCCTTACTGGACCCACAGTTGTTGCTTGAAACTTCTTGAGCTGCACAATTTTAAGAACTTGTGGGGGCTGGGGCTTGATAAGTCACTCTTTGACAGTGCCACATGGGGTTGATGGTTCTAGGTTGCCTCCCTTCTACCGCACTCTTTTAAAATTTGGGGCATGTTTAATGTTCAAAGGCAGGGGCAACAACCTCTTACACTGGCTTCTACAAGAACCTGTGGTTGGCGGCGCAAGAATGGACATTTCCTCAACCGATTTCCCTTCACTCCGAGGAGGTTTCTTTGATTCAAGGATTGTGACATTGAAAGGATGTAGTAGACCTGGCAGGGTCAGACTTTCGAGCTTAGAGGTTTTTCTGCTCCATTGGACTAAGGTCTCTTCGCGGTGGCCACACAACTCCTGGATAAGTGGCGCACTACATGCAACACGGATGAACGGACATTAATGAAGGATTATTGCTCAGGAATGGTGCGGCCTGACGTGTTTGATGACTTTCCTGCATTGGTACTTTCACCTATTCTGGATGAGGGTGCTGGCCTGCTCCTGTCAGGCATAACCACTGTTGGGTTGAGCGTTGCCACGGGAAAACAGTTTTATCATGCTTGTGTGAAAGTGTTTAATAAGAAGGTCTTAATGAGTAGGGTTGACACACCCTGACGGGCTGTTTTGAATTTAAGTGTGAATGTGAAACCCGAATGGGGAGCACTTTACAAACCACCATTGGGGGGGATTTGCAGTGGAGACTCCTTCATGGGGCAGTTGCAGTTAATGCCTTTGTCTCTGTCTTAAATCCAGCTGTGGGTCAAGATTGTCCTTTTTGTTTTCAGAGGGAAACTGTTTTTCATGCTTTTTTGCACTGCTCAAGGTTGAGGCCACTGTTTACAGTCATGGAACACTTGTTTAATTGTTTTAATGAAGAGTTCTCCCCAGAGACTTTCATTCTTGGTTTCAGATATCAAAAAAGAAAACAAAATGAATGTAAACTGTTGAATTTTATTCTGGGTGAAGCTAAGATGGCTATTTATGTCAGCAGAAAAAAACAAAATTGAGAATCAGCCAGGAAATGATGTGTTAGTTTTGTTTCCTGCTCTTGTCAAGGCCAGTCTTAATTGATTTCCGGTTTTAC
>NC_063209.1:14593482-14598482 GCF_017589495.1 Alosa alosa | reverse complement strand
AGTTGAGGAGGAATGTTGGAGGGCTGGCAGACTGACCCAATCCAGACTGACCGGAGGGGGGGTTCATCTGCTACTCTCATCTGCTACCGCCCTTAATTTCTCATCTGATCCTGCTCTCTCTCTCTCTCTCTCTCTCTCACACTCTTCCCACATCCTACACTGAGGACCTCTCATCTACTCTCATCTGCTACCTCTCTCTCTCTCTCATCCATTCATCTGTCATCTCTCTCTCTTTCATCTCTCTCTTTCTCTTTCTCTCTCTGCCTCTCTATCTCTTAGTCACTGACTCTACACTCAAACTGCATCCCAGACTGAGCATTTCACTCCAACTCAAAGGAATTCCCATCCTCAATCTTAACGAACGAGCTGACAAATAGGAATTATGACATCAGGGGACATTCCATTTGCAAATTCCTGCTTGTAACTGGGGAAAGAATGACTGGGAAAGCAACTTAAAAGTACAAATGGAACACATCATTATTGCAGTCACACAGGAGAAAACTTGTTAGCACCTGTAACAAAACAGTGCTAATATGGACACCTCACACACACACACACACCCACACACACACACACACACACACACACACACACACACACACAAACATACACACAGATTATACTGAATGTGCTGGAAAGTAATGCCTAATCGGTTGCACTTTACTTGACAGTGTCGACACAAGAGTGACATGACACTGTCATGAACGTGTCATAAACAAGTCATAAACGTTTATGACATAATGCTTCTGTTATGAAGTGACATTCGGTTTTTGTCATAAGAAGTTATGAGCGATTTTCACTCTCATACACACACACCTCATTATCAGAGAGGGAGATGGATATGAGACTGGGCCTTGCAAAAGGCTATTCAGTGTGTCTGATCATTTTTATTAAATCTGTCTGGTGTAATTGCTTTCTAATGCTGCTTTGATGTGATGATGAGTAAGAAACTAGCTGCATCATCGTCACACACACATGCACACACACACACACACACACACACGTAAACTCACACACACACACGCACACACACACACACACGTAAACACACACACACACAGACAAACACACACACACACACTGCTGCTTGGAGAGTTGAGCTTATCAGTGCTTGACTTTTTCTAAACTCTTTGTCAGAGTCATCAGACGGCTGTCTCGTTGTGCTCCGATGGCTGTGACGCAGGAACACACATACTCACACACATACACACACACACACACACACACACACACACACACACACACACACACACACACACATACACACACACACACACACACACACAAACACACACACAAACAAACACACACACACACACACACACAAACAAACACACACACACACACATGCACACACACACACACACACAAACACACAGACAAACTCATACGCCACACACACACACACACACACACACACACACACACACTCACACCCACAGACACGCACACTCTGATGGCGGTGACGCAGGAACACATCATTGTGGAGCACGCGACTGATCTCTGGTTGCCATCACAGAGTGGGCTTGTGTCCAGTAAAGATATAGTTTACTTCCGATCGGATCACACTCACGCTAGCTCACTATCTCACGTGTATTCATTAGATTTATATCTCACTCTCTCACATTAGCATTCACGCTAACTCACTCTCTCACTTGTCGTGAATCGCTTTATATATCAAACTCCCTCACATTAACATTCACACTAACTCACTGTCACACTTGTAGTGATTGGCTTTTTATCCAAAAGTCACTCTCTCTAAGGTTTTGAGACACAGACACCTCATTTACAAGTATGTTAGGACATAAATCACTGTGCATCACTGACATACAAAACTGAAGGGCATTTTACAATTCAGGGGACAAGTGTTGCTTGACAAAATGTGATGTAAAAGAGACAAGATTTGTTGCAAGGCTTGTCACATACATCAAAAATGTGGAAACGGTGCAAACCTTAATGCATATTCTGATTGGATAGCAGCTGAATGTCGTACTGCAGTTAAAGTTATATTGTGTGTTGCTGTGGTCACAGTATACTGTATGTCTGTTTACTTTTGTTTTGAGGTGAGATGTAACGTTAATGTCCAATTTGTCATAACAACTATTTTACGTTCTATTCAACAATCTGTCACTGGCACTGGACTATGAAAGCCTACAGCTCTGCAACATCTGTCGGCATCAATTTGTTTTTGTTGAATGAGACTCATTGCCTGAACTACAAATTGGCCATAAATGCACACATAAGGGAGCACACACACACACACACACACACACACACACACACACACACACACACACACATACACAGGCCAAAAAAACACATATCCTTGGAGACACAAACATGCCCAGAAATATACACTTATACCCAGAAACACTTCTGCATATTTAAGTGGTTGTTTGTTTAACTGTTTTGTTATGAATCCAATAAAATATGAAAATGGAAACACAACATAAGAACGGCTCAGGAGTCAGGGATAAGAAAAATATAAATATTCATTTATTTTGGACAAACTGAAAACTCGGCAACGATGCCAATGCTTCAAAAGCACAACAATAAATAAATAAAACAGATTCTAGCAAGCTTCCTAACCTTCTAATAGTTTTAAGAGAATTCTCCTTTACCTTCTCGAAATAAAAAAATGTGTGAGTCTTCCGCACGGCTTACCTTCTATACTAACGTCCAACTATTATAAAGTGGGAAAACAAACAAAAAACTCACCAGCCCGTCACCAGTTACAATAGTCAGTTCGAAAAAAAACGAGAAAAAGAGAAGTTTTTGAGCAGAGTAGCGAAACGGAGACAATAGAGTCAGCGGCCTGTAAACGGCGTGTGATCCGAGATCGAAGCTGCGGCCATGTTGGATAAGGCGGCTTTTATAGGCAGGCCAACTCGCAGACGCCAGCACACCTGCACACAATACGGATAATGACAGGTAGAGAGAATGCAGGTAGTGGGTGAGACTAGAACAGCAAAGTAGGCTACACAAGAGCACGTAACGTTAACGTCAACGTTTTTTGAGCAGTATTTATTGTAACTATTGCATGTCAATAAAAACACCAAATTGGAACTTGAAAGGTTTATATGCAAACATTAACTCTCTCTCTCTCTCTCTCTCTCTCTCGCTCTCTCTCGCTCGCTCTCACAAACACACACACACGCACACGATGCGACACCTCTGGAGTGGATGGAGGGAACATCCTCTTGTCTGCCTGTCTGGAGTCTGGCGGCTTTTCCCATCTTATAAATTCACACTCCTGTGTGTCAGCCAACAACTGCCGTCACCTGTCCTAGAGCATCATTATCTCTCTTACTGCCCATCGTTAAAACACTAAACACACACACACACACTGACACATACACACACACACACACACACACACACACACACACACACACACACACACACACACACACACACACATACACACACATACACTCTCACACACACACTGAAACATGAACAAACTTTCACATACACAAACTCACACCGCAATTTCACACAAACACACATAGACACATATAGTACAAAGAGAGAAAGAGACAGAGAGTAAGCACAGCTGACATTCCATCTCTCTCTCTCTCACACACACACACACACACACACACACACACAGTTATTAGTTTCGCCCGACGCATCTTGGAGGCAAAAGATGTGTTTACGATGATAAACAGCGCAAACCTAGCCGAGCAGGCTTATTGTCTTAAATCTACATTGCGTTAGGTGAGACACGTAAGGTCTGCCTTTATCGACGTGAGTCTATTCCAGGCTGGTTCCGGCTTGCAAGGGGCACAATAAAATTGGCTGCTTCGGTGGCTGGATAAGAGCGCTAAGTGGATTTAATGAATTGGTGTATCACATTCTTCTGTTTCGTTGTAATAAACCATCAGGCTTATTTGCAGCGGTGTCTGAGGTGGTTTACGCAGGTAAAGCGTGGCACTGTCACACACAAAACACACACACACACACACACACACACACACACACACTTATACACTCATGCACGTCACTTACTAATGCGTGCCCCAGAGTTGAGGAGAGAGATAACAGGAGACTGTGCTGCCAGCTGTGATGTTTGTCTTTGTGCAACTTTATACAACTCTAACGCGCAAATATGTGTGTGTGTGTGTGCGGCGTATAGGTGATGAACATAATCGTAGGTAACTAATATTTGTAATGTGTGTGTGTGTGTGTTTCTTTCTTTCTTTCATGTTAGTGTTTGTGTAGATGGCAGTTTGGCTGTGCCACAGGATAAATGGCTGGATTAGCTGAGGTTGCCACTTATGATTCAGTTCCTCTCCTGCTGTAACTCACACGCAACCACATGCGCACACGCACACACACACACACACACACACACACACACACACACACACAAACACACACACACACACACACACACACACAAACACAAACCACACACACACACACACACACACACACAAAACACACACCACACACACAAACACACCACACAACACACACACACAACCACACACACACAACCACACACACACACACATACACACATTTTATTTCAGTAACAAAAGAGAGCCTTTTTTTGTTTATATTTGATTACCTCCTTGATTTTGTATTTAAGTGCAACTCTAGTTCACCAGTTCTGTACGATCTCCACAGGAGAGTAAGGGGGAAAAGACTGTGGATTTTTTTATTTTTTAAGAAATGTCACACTTGCATTTTTTTCTTTTTATCTACTCTTACCCCATTTCTCTCTCTCTCTCTCTGGATTCTTATTTCTCCTCAAGTAGAATTTAAAACTGCCACACTTGTATGTGTGTGTGTGTGTGTGTGTGTGTGTGTGTGTGTGTGTGTGTGTGTGTGTGTGTGTGTGTGTGTGTGTGTGTGTGCAGTTATGTGGGCATTAAAAACTAATGCTGTGCAGGTGGATGTTGCGAATGGGGATTAACCTGCATGGTGTGAGGGATCATGGGCCAGTGCATCACGCCAGCTACTCAGCTGCCAGTAAGCCAGATAGCCAGGAT
>NC_063209.1:14585982-14588482 GCF_017589495.1 Alosa alosa | reverse complement strand
TATATATATATATATATATATATAGTTGATATATATATATATCCTCTTGGGGATCAATAAAGTATTTATCCATCATCTATCTATCTATCTATCTATCTATCTATCTATATCTATATCTATATATATACTAAGTGAAAATCTTGTTCTATTGGCAAATCTTCCCAGATAATTATGCTTATTTTAAGTAGTATTTTTCGCAAAACAAGAAACTTTCACTTGCAAGATTTGCCAACAGAACAAGAAGATTTTCACTTATAACAAGGTCAACACGGTGCAAAAAAAGAGCAAAAATGTCTTGTTATAAGCAAATATTAGAAAAATAAGTATTCCCTTGATTTAAGCTTATTTATCTCACTTAGATTTTGAATTCTAGGATTTTTTGCAGTGAATCATTACTGATTGATTAAATGACCATGTTGATTGATTGTGGATTGATTCCACCCCCTCCCCTCACCCCTGGCATCTTGGGTGTACGCATGGATCCTGCGCAGCATGCTTCAGCACTTCATGACCCTGGCCAAACATGCTTTTCGGTTGCTTGTCTTTTCACAAATTTGGAACGTGAACTTGTGAATAAAACATATAAACATATAACCACACATACACAAACACGCACACACACACACACACACACACACACACACACACACACACACATACACACACACACACACCTACACAAACACACACAAACACACATCTACACACAGACACATGCACCCAGCTACAGACAC
The DNA here is from genome assembly GCF_017589495.1 of Alosa alosa. Lineage (NCBI taxonomy): Eukaryota > Metazoa > Chordata > Actinopteri > Clupeiformes > Clupeidae > Alosa > Alosa alosa. Next base: position 14,587,748 of record NC_063209.1, on the reverse strand, counting down.
AACCACACACGCACACACATACACAGACCTGATTAAAGTGGGGGAGTTTAGAGCTCTGGTGATTTGCTGACTCCCCATGAGCCAGGCTAATGATGAGTGGCACTGATGAGTTCAGAGAGAGTCAGGTGTGTGTGTGTTTGTGTGTGTGTGTGTGTGTGTGTGTTTGTGAGTGTGTGTGTGTGTGTGTGTGTGTGTGTGTGTGTGTGTGTGTGTGTGTGTGTGAGTGTGTGTATGTGTGAGTGTGTGTATGTGTGTGTGTGTGTGTGTGTGTGTGTGTGTGTGCGACTGCAGCAGATGGAGAGAGCTGAGCTGAGGGCCCATAGGGGCCCGACTGAGAGCCGGGCTCTCTGCATCACACACACTGTGCAGGCAGTGCAGCAATGCTGAGGGGATCTCTGTTGTCTCACTCACTCTGCATTAACCCTGACCATTGTCTAATCTCTTTCTCTCTCTTTCTCTTTCTCTCTCTCTCTCTGTTATAAAAGAAAAAACTAGTAACATGGAGGGAAAATAGTAGCAAAATAACTCCTCCTACACACTCCTAGGTGACAGGAGAGGCTTTTGAAGAATAAAAACGATTTCCATAAAAAGTGACTTCTGAAACACTCCCCATGACCCTACAACACACACACACACACACACACACACACACACACACACACACATACACATACACACACACACACACACACACCCTCCAAACACCCTCACTTTTATGTTCCACATTTCAGATGACTGCATTTTTTTTTCCGGGAGGAAAAAATAAAAACATTATGGGCAGGCAAAAAAAGCGGGCACTCATACATTAGAGATGAGGACCCTGCTTTATATTTCATGACAAGCAGGAGCCATTACAGAGGCTACGGAAGGATCATTACCCCAAGCAGATAGGCAACAAATCTTTCAAATAATGGCCACATTAAGCAGAGCCCCAGTCAAGGCATGCATCACCACAAACTGACGTAATAGTTTCAGGGGTGAGAGAGACAATGGAGAATAAAAGGGAAGCAAAACAGGATGGGGGGGGAAACAAAGCAAGTGCTGAAAAGACTTGGATGGAAACAGACACACACACACAGATACACACATACACACACACACACACACACACACAGACTCACACACACACACACCTACACACACACACACACACACACACACACACACACACACACACCTACACACACACACCTACATACACCCACAGACTCACACAAACACACACCTACACACACACACACACACACACACACACACACACACACACACACACACACACACACACACACACACACACTCACAATCAACCACACAAAATGCACTGTCTGTTGCATCGTCTGTGCGACAATAAAAATACATTATTCATCATATTGCACATTAAAAAGCTTGTTGGTGTTTTGGGGCCTTGCTCGACAGTGGTGCGCTGGCCTCCCTAAATAGATGAGCCGTACAAGGTCTCTGCTCTGCTTATGGCGAAGCAAAACAGACATGCTGTGGGCTGGCAGTCGTCTGTGCAAGTCGGGGTGCAGGCGAGGGCCTGGGGGGCCTGGGGGAAACGCTGGATGTTATGTATGCGGTTGCAGAAGAACTGCACCATCCACGACATAAAGAAAGCGTCACACCAACAACAGGGCTGTTAACTGCAGAAACTGTGGTTAGTAACAAGGCCCCACTTCAGAGAGGCACAGAGCAGGCGGAGTTTTGAAAAAACTTCTTGTTGATCATGGCAGCCTTTTCCATGCTTTTGTGCATGTGTGTGTGTGCGT
>NC_063209.1:14555982-14578482 GCF_017589495.1 Alosa alosa | reverse complement strand
CGCGAGGCTTCTGTACCTCTTCCCAGAGGGCAGTAGATCAAACAGATTGTGGCCGGGGTGACTTGCATCACTCACAATTTTGGTCGCCTTGCGGTGAGGTGGGTGGTGTAAATGTCCTTCAGGGGAGGAGTGAAGCACCAATGATCCTTCCAGCTGTGTTCACCATGCGCTGCAGGGCTTTCCTGTTGTATTCAGTGCAGCTTCCGCCCCACAGCGATACAGCTGGAGAGGATGCTCTCAGCAATGGTGCCTCGGTAGAATGTGGTCATGATGGCTGGTGGAGCACTTGCTCGCCTGAGTTTCCGCTTAGGAAGTACAGGCGGCTGAGCTCTCTTAGCCAGTGATGCAGTGTTGGTGGTCCAGAGGTCTTCACTGATGTGCACCCCCAGGAATTTGGTGCTGCTTCCTCTCTCCCACCACAGCACCGTCGATGGTCAGTGGCAGGTGTTGGGTGTGACCTCTCCGAAGTCAACAACAATCTCTTTGGTCTTGCTGACGTTCAGCAGGAGGTTGTTGTCCCTGCACCCACGTGGTCAGATGGTGGAGCCTCCAACCTGTATTGAGTCTCTACGTCGCCCTTGGTGATGAGACCCACCAGAGAGATTGTGTCGTCAGCAAATTTCACTATGTGATTGTTGCTGTAGGTTGCAGTACAGCTCATCGTCAGCAGGGTGAAGAGCAGCGGACTGAGCACGCAGCCTTGGGGGGCCCCTGTGCTCAGTGTGATGCTGCTTTGAGGTATTGTTGCCAACACGTACTACTTGGGGCCTCTGACAGAGGGAGTCCAGTAGCCAGTTGCAGAGGTAGGTACTGAGTCCCAGTTTGTCGAGTTTGCAGATGAGTTGTTGTGGTATTATGGTGTTGAATGCAGAACTGAAGTCTATAAACAGCAATCTCACATATGAGTCTCTTTTCCAGGTGGGTGAGGGCTGGGTGGAGGGCAGAGCAGATTGCATCCTCTGTAGACCCGCTGGCTCGGTATGCAAACTGGAAGGGTCCAGGGTGGGGAGAATGGCTTTGATATGTGACATGATAAGCCGCTCAAAGCACTTCATGATGATGGGTGTCAGTGCCACACTTCCGGTCGATCGCGTCAGCGGCCCTCCCTCCCCCCCTTTTCTCCCTTCCCATTTCTTCCCCGGCTCGGGCTAGACCAGCCCAAGCGGCAATGGTCATCATCAGCACTCAGCGAGTGCTTCCGGACCACGCGTCCCGTTCGGCTGCAAAACTATTCTTTAGCCACAGCACAGGCCCTGCCACCGCCTCCTCATGCTGCAGCATTAGAACCACCACCGTCTGGCGTCCACCAGGAACCTCATCTTGTCAGGTGCAGACGTAGACCTTTCTACCATTCTTCCCTCCTTCCTATTCCCTCTCATAACCGGGATCTGGTTTTGCGGCGAACTGGTTTTCTCTAAAAATTCTGGCCCAGCATCAAAACCCTGTCATTTCCCGAGTTCACCGTAGCTTTACCAACTACACGAAGTCATCTGTTTAGCGTTCCCCAGCAAAGAGCTGAACGACTACCTGGCCATCATCGCCGGTCTAGCGTATCCTCACGGGGGCTCATTTCTACGTATGCGGCTGTTTTCAGCTAAATCTCGCTGCCAGAGTCGGCCTCTGGAACCAAAACCCCTACTGGGGCTCGCTCGATATGGAGCTCCATAACCGCGTTTTTCTAGGACTTAAGCCATCTTGTCCCCTCTGCAATAGCCCCAGTCACGGCGCGGCCGAGTGTCCACTAGTCAGCCCGACCATCAACTCCCCAGCACCAGCTCCACAGCCCCTAAATCCTCATCCTATGTTCCCGCATCCCGATGCTCACGGCAGGAAAGCCAGGGAAAGAGGGCGGCTCCTGGAAAGGTCGAGAAATCTGCCGAAATTTAACTTCGCTCAGTGTCGCCAATCCTCCTGCCGTTACCTCCACGTTTGCAGCTACTGCGCAGGCGCCCATGCCAAGTCAGTCTGTTCCGCACTCAAGAACATAAATGAAAAGTTTAAAAAGTACCTCTCTACTACTCAATCATTGTTTCTGCTCTCCATTCAGAACTTCAGTACAATCCCAATAGGGAATTTTTGCGACTATTTGACTTTGGGGTTGACGCATGGGTTCCATCCAGGTGTTTTAGCAAGACCTACAGAGTCTTTCGTTTGTAAAAACCTACAATCTGCCGTCAAAAGATCCGGAGGTAGTCACCTCACTCCTAAGCAAAGAGGTTGAATCTGGTTTTATGATCGGTCCGTTCACCAAGCCTCATTCCCAGTCTACAGGATAAACCCCATAGGCGTGCTTCTGGCAAGAAATACTCAGGGAAAAAGAGACTTATCGCCGACCTCTCAGCTCCGCTGTATAGTACCACTCCCAGCATTAACAGTCTGATTCCACTAGAAGAGTTCTCGCTGCACTACCACTCCGTCCCGCGGCGCTATAACTCCTGATCAAAAAAAAAGGTAGTTGCGTTGCTGGCTAAAAGCGGACATCACCTCAGCCTTCAAAGTCATGCCCATTGATCTCAATTCTGGCACCTCTTCGGAGTCAAATGGCATAGGAGATACTATTTTGCAGTTAAGCCTCACCTTCGGCTGCGCGGCAGTCCCAAAATTTTTTGATACGCTATCCATGAAGCCCTGTGCTGGATTCTCCTAAATAATTATAAGATCCCATTTCTCCGTTCATCTTCTGGATGACTTTCTAGTAGTTATCCCCATTCCTACCCACCGGCCCTAGGCATTTCTCAGCTAATTGGCGTATTCAACAAACTGGGAGTCCCACTCTCAGAAGAGAAGGCGTCGGTCCCTTATCTAGACCGAATTCCTCGGCATCATTTTTAGATACCCGAAGAATTCTCTTCATCTCTCCCTAAAGAGAAAAAGACAGAATCTCTTTACTGTTGAGCGAGTTTATAACCTCACCATCTCACACCAAACAAGAAGTTCTCTCCTTCTAGGCCACCTCAATTTCGCCATGCGAATCATTTCCCCCAGGGCAGCCCATTCATCTCGCATCTCCTAAACTGCGCCTCAGCAACCCCATCTCACCGAGGCGCGGTATATCTAGATGCCCAGTGCCTGGCCGATCTCAAACTCTGGAGGATGTTTTTAGGCGAATGGAATGGTCTGTGCATGTTCTACGGCGACTGCCAATCATCTCCAGAAGACCTCCAGTTGTACACAGGCGCAGCCCCTCAATAGGCCCGGAGGAGGCTTTTTCAAAGGGCTGGTTTGCATCCCCTTGGCCACTAGAGTTCAGAGGCTAATACGGAAAACGAATCGTCAGCGTGTTGAACTCTACCCTGTAGCCATCACGGCCCTACCTGGGGGAAGGAGTGGACCTCCAAGAGTGTAATCCACAGCGACAACGAAGCCGTAGTGCACGTCATAAATAACTTGCGCTCAAAATCGCCTGCGCGTTCCCCTTATTAGGCGTCTAATCTGGATAGCAGCCAGCTACCAGTTCATTATAAGAGCCGCGCCGCGTCCCCGGTTGCCACAATGAAATGGCTGACTCTCCTTCTCGTCTTAATTTCCAGAGATTCAGAAGCTTGGCTCCAGAGGCGGACCATTACCCTACTCCACTCCCAGCTTTTTGGAGACCATCTTCCTATAAACCACCCCCTCAGCTATCTTCAGCCCATCCGCGGCCGACCTAGCCCTCAAGCCCTGCGCACCCAGGACCATGCAGTCCTACTGGACTGCTTGGTCGTCTTTCAAACAGTTCCATGCAAAGCACTCACTACCATTTCCCAGTTTTGATGCAGTCACCATATCATCATTTATCACCTCACGCCCACACTTCACTTTCGGGATCAAAGTCTCTTCCATTAGAGTCTACCTAGCTGGCATTAATTTAGTCTACAAACTCCTCCACGGCTCGAATGCCCTTCCTTCTCTGACACCAGGATAGGCTTGTTAATCAAAGGTATCCGTAGGCAACAGCCAGTCCCCCAAGACTCCCTCCCTCCTCCCATTACCTCAAGCATTCTCGCCACCTGCCTCGCTACCCTTCGCAAAGGGTTCATATCACCACATTCGATTTCACCATCTCCGTTATGTTTCTACTGGCCTTTTTTTGGGCTGCTGAGATGTAGCGAGTTTACATGCCCTTCGTCTCTCTTCATTCCCGATGTCCACCCGTGCATCGCGAATCCCTAGAGCAGCTAGACCGAGACACCATTCGATTTACCATCAAACAGAGTAAAACCGATCAGTTCGAAAAGGACACTCCATATTCATTTTTAACTCCGCCTCAGATCTTCAGCCTTTCCAATACCTATCTCACTACATCTCATACCGGTCAACCGTCTACTAGCCCGGCTCTTAAAATGTCAGGCGAAGGGCTACCCATCACTACGCCACAGATTCCAGACACTCTAAAAACATTCTAGTCAAATCTGGTTTTCCCGCGGATCACTACTCCGCGCACACTCCTTCAGGATAGGAGCTGCCACAACAGCTCGCTCAGCGGCTTATCGGGCAACAAATTAAAATACTGGGCCGTTGGTCCCCGGATGCCTACCAGTCTTACATCCGCTCCAATCTAGCGGATTTACGACTCACTCAGCAAGCACTTATGTAGTTGGTAGCGGCCTTTTCTCTGTGATCTTTTTTGGGGTGCAAGCGGTCATCGCTCTATCGCGATGTCATCCAGGCACTCAGGACCACGGACAGCTACCTTGCCAAACACGCACTTCTCCCATACATTCTAGTCTAGCTGAAGCAATCATATAGAAGGCGAACTAGTGAAATGATGTTTTCTAAACAAAGTTCGGGAGGAGCCTTCGGGATGATTGACAGCAATTAACTCACCCACTGCCGCCGCAGGGTAGGCCCTATTTAAGCCGACCTCCTTTTCCATCATCCTGCACGCTCCGGCGTTCGCCAAATCATCCCCCTCCTCCCCCTACTCCTCCATTTCTGCAACTGCCCTGTTACTCCTTCTCCTCCTACGGGGGTGCAAGCGGTCATCGCTCTATCGCGATGTCCGCTCCCAGGCACTCCAGGACCACAGGACAGCTACCTTGCCAAACCGCGCTTCTCCCATACATTCTAGTCTAGCTGAAGCAATCATATAGAAGGGCGAACTAGTGAACAACCCATTAGGGTATTTTGCCAAATACAAACACATATGAGTACATCACAGTACAAGCACATCTCTCTCTCTCTCTCTCTCTCTCTCACAGACACACACATTAACAGCTCTAGGACTAGTTCAACTCCACAGTACTAGCACAGCATGGCAGCAACACACACACACACACACACACACACACACACACACACACACACACTGTACACACACACACACACATGCACACACATACACACACACACACATACACACACACACACACACACACACAAACACATACTGTACACACACACACACACACATACACACACACACACAGACACATACTGTACACACACACGCACACATACACATTTAAACAGGCCTTTTGCATTTTTCTGGGCAATCTCATCCTTCCTCTTTTTCAGAAACAGAAACATAGCGTCCTCCTCCTCCCACGTTTACTTCCTGGGGTGTGTGACAACTTCCTGTGTGAACCAATTAGCCAGCCTGGCAGGGAGACCTACTTTCCCCCCAGACACTTCCCCAGTGCTACACCTGCCAGGAGAGAAACTCCGTGCGTACCGGAGGAACCGTACTGCTTCTGTCACCATCACCACAAAAACAAAGTGCTAAGTATGGTTGCGCCATGGGTTTCAACTCCTTGGGAAAACTGGATCTCCAGCTGAGAAGCAACGCTGGCTCTATAGAAGCGCAGTGATCGAACTGAAAGCTAACACTGCTACAGACATGGATCTGATGTGCAAGAAGCACACACGCTTATGGAAGGTAAACCTTTTCCATCCCCATATCCCTGATCTGGAATGGGCACAGTGGATGGGGGGTTTGCTTTTACTGACCTCTGTAACCCAACTGTGCTCATAGCCTCACTATGGCTATGGCTATATCATATAAATCAAATATTGGCTGGAATTCTCTTCCTTAAATAAGCCCTATGCAAGTCTGGTTATTCCTTCACTGTTTCTGGGTTTTCGCCTGATTTTGGCTCGCATTTTTCACGACATAGCTCCCCCTGCAGCTTCGGTAGCAAGTGACTGCTACGCTAAACCCCCACTAGCTAGCGAGCTAGCCATCAAGAAACCAAGCTAAACACATACAGGGCTCACAATAAAATGGTCGAGCAAACACTGTTCAAGAGACTATCAAACCACATTACAAAAACGAAGTTCACCCAAGGGTAGGCTACTTACAATTTCAGCAGCAACAAAGCCAAGTCTGAGTCCGTTTTGCAGTCTTCTTAGAAACTACAATCTGACTACATTTTTGAGGCCTTCCGCCCGAGTCACATCAGTTCTTAGGTCGGGACCAGAAAGTTGCATATTCGGTTTTCAGAAGAAAGCACTAGGGGAGGCGAAGCACCCACCAAACGACCCAAAAAGTGTTGTAGAACTATCAGAACGACTCTCAACCTGCATAATTAAGGTCATTTTTGCTAAAAATTGTTGCATAGGGCTTCTTTAAGATAAACAAACTGACAGAATAAGACAGAGTGAGAGAGTGAGTGAGTGAGTGAGAGAGAGAGAGAGAGAGAGAGTGAGTGAGAGTGAGCTAGGAGCAGCTGTGGCCTACTGGTTGGGGCTTTGGACTTGTAACCGAAGGGTTGCCAGTTCGATCCCTGACCAGTAGGAAAAATGTGGGCGGGGGAAGTGGTTGAGCACTGCTCTCCCATGCCCACATCCACGGCGGCTGATGTGCCCGAGCACCACTGTAGCAAGGCAGCTCACTGCTCCGGGTTAGTGTGTGTTTCACCTCACTGTGTGTTCGCTAATTCACGGATGGGATAAATGCAGAGACCAATTTCCTTGTATACGCAACCTGATTTACATTAACGTGAGTGAGTGAGTGAGTGAGTGTGTGTGTGGATATGTGTGTGAGTGGGTGGATGAGTGTGTGAGTGGGTGGATGATTGAGTGAGTGAGTGTGTGAGTGTGTGAGGGAGCTGGGTCCAGCTCCACACAACTCATCCTCAGCCAGTCGGAGGAGGGTGGACAGCTGTGCTGTAGCCTCATCATAGGTTTTGGTGATCTAAAGGAAACCATGGAAGAAGAGAAACCTTTGATCTCAAACTGTTTGTATGATGTTTTTGTTTGTGTTTTTAAAGTTCACACTGGGTTCAAAGCGGCTTCAAAGCAGTAGGGCTGACTGACACTAACATTACAGAAGGTCAAGCTGTGCGGAGAGAAAAATACTAATCAGTTCTACACCTAAAGCTGTTTTAAAACCTGTCCTCAATTCCCATCTCTTATGAACCTGTCCTCAATTCCCATCTCGTAACCAATTTTGTCTGTTAAATTTCTTTATATTTCATTATATTAATTGTTTGCAATAAAGCAAATTGTGTGCACTGAATTTGCTGATATTCCTTATTAATGATCCTATTCAGAATTGCACTACACACACACACACACACACACACACGCACACACACACACACACACACACACACACACACACACACACACACACACACAGACACACACACACACACTAACGTGAGTTCTCTTTGTCCCGTCACTAAGGTGATATACTGTATGTTATTGTAATGTGTATTGTAAGGTTTTGTTATTCTACATGTTGAGTTGCAGTTTTAGGAATTGTCAAGATAAATGAATTATGGGCACAAGTGAACAAAATACATCAGTTCAGCTGGCAATTTAGCGGATTCACAACATGCCTCGATATCCTGCCAGTGCACTTTGTTCTCCAAGAGCACATCATGTTGGCAGAGTACTCAAGTCAACAGAGTGTTGTTAGATAGATAGATAGATAGATAGATAGATTCACTAACAGCAGAAAAAGTAATTAAAAGTATATAATGTAAAAACACAACTAAGCAAGAACAGTAGAAGATAAAGAATATAGTAAATATACTAAAATACAAATTATACTAACTAACACTTAATCTAAATCAATTCTAAAAACAGTATCCACATAGTGGTGATTAATCAATCAAGCTTGCAATGACTGAGGCAGGGACTGAGCCTGTGATTCTCTGTGCATAGTAAGGTAAGGTGTTCTGTGTGAGTGAGTGTCACGGTGATAGTGGTCATGGTGATAGTGCAAATGAGTAAGTCCAACAGTGCAACAGTGCAAGAATAAGTCTATATATCTATATGTCTATATATATAACTATTTTAAGAAAAGGTATAAGTGTGGCCACAGTTCGGCTGTGGCATGGAGGGAGGGGTTATGCATATGTGCTAATGTGCTAATATAGCACGCAAACAGTGAGACAGAAAGACAGTGGTAAAAAGAGGCTAGTGGACAGTCAGACAGTATCCAAACATGGAGGGGGTGAAGAGGCAGACAGACTAAGCAGAGAAGTCTATCTCTCCTCTTCCCTTAAGTGAAGCATTGAACAGTTCAATGGCCCTGGGGACAAATGACTTCCTCAGTCTGTCTGTTGTGCAAGGCAGTGAGCGAAGTCTCCAGCTGATCAGGCTCTTCTGCTTAACAATAGTGCTGTGGAGTGGGTGACACTCATTGTCCAAAATGTTGATCAGTTTGTTCAGGGTCCTTTTGTCAGATATTGAAGTGATGCACTCCAGTTCAGCTCCCACTACAGAGCCAGCTTTCCTTACCAGCCTGTCAATTTGCCCCGCATCCATCTTCTTTGTGCTTCCTCCCCAGCATACCTGCATAGAAGAGGACGCTGGCAACAACAGACTGGTAGAACGTCCTGATTGGTTGTTATCCTTATTGTTCAAGTCCTCACAAACACACACCTTTGTCCACCTGAGGGTCTGGTGTAATCTTAGCCTTTAGAGCACCTGCACACACCAGGCAGAGGAAGAACTACAGTATTTCACTTTTGATTATTTAGAATGATTATAAATTATAATTTATATATTATAAAATGTATCTCAATCAACATTTATCTCAGTCAATTCTGAACAGAACCACTAAACTAGTGTAACCACTAGTCAGAGGCAGCTGAAATAGAGTATAACATATTTTTAGTGTTGTCTTTCCAGTGTGCATTCTTACGGCGGTGCTGTTCTGAAAACCCAATAATGTTCTGAGACTGGCTGATCCGCAGACACACACACATGTGCACCACTGGAGGGTAGAACCATTCTGGAGACTTTGATTTGTTTGGCTCAGTGGAGTCCTGAGAGCACTGCGTCTGACTCACTTCCTTTGCATTGCCACCCACTTCCTGTGCTCCTGTGGGGCGTTAATTATAGGTCACCCAAACTAAGGGGCTCCTTTCTCATTTGTTCACCGGTCGTTGCCAGTTTAATTCAGTCTAAAATGTCCACAACAAAAGCCTACAGGCCCGCATGGCCAAGCCCATTATAGCCAACAAAAGCCGATTCAGAAACAGCCAGACAGTGAAATCAGTGGCTGCTAACAGAGGAAGCAAATTAGTCTTTTCACAGAGCTCTAATGGATGAGTGCAGTACCATGGAAGGGTAGGTAAAGGTATTCGTGAAAAGGAGGCTCATCCTTTCTTTTTTATTGTCTTTTTAGGGTGACTGGGCGGTGGAACAAAAGAGCTGATTGGATGTTCAGTGTGATTAGGTATGGTGCAACATTTCTGATTGGATGTTCAGTGTGATTACGTATGGTGCAACATTTCTAATTGGATGTTCAGTGTGATTAGGTATGGTGCAACATTTCTGATTGTGTGTCTAAGGTCATTAGGTTAAGGAGTAAAGAAGTGCAATGCGATAGTCAGTGTGATTGAGTTATGGAGTTAAGATGTGTGATCCGATAGTCAGTGTGATTGGGTTATGGAGTTAAGACGTGTGATCCGATAATCAGTGTGACTGGGTTATGGAGTTAAGACGTGTGATCCGATAGTCAGTGTGATTGAGTATTGGAGTTAAGACGTATGATCCGATAGTCAGTGTGATTGGGTTATGTAGTTAAGATGTGTGATCCGATAGTCAGTGTGACTGGGTTATGGAGTTAAGAAGTGTGATGCGATAGTCAGTTTGATTGAGTTATGGGGTTACAGTTCGGTGAATATGTGAGGTTGTTTGCCATTATCATCAAACACACTCAAGTAAGTAAACAAGTCTTACTAATTTGATTATGCACCATTTGTAGCTACTTTTGTATACAGCTTGCCATAGGACCAATCACACAATTTGTGTAGAGAGGATTCTTCATCATCATCTCAACATACATCTGAACATCAGTATGAAGTCAGGTACACATGAAACTCCAAAAATTAGCCTTATTTACGTCAAGACACAATTCAATTGGATCAGCATGCACATATTTTGGGTAAATCTCCCGAGAGGACAACGCTTCTACAGATGAACTTGTTATTCTCATCCTGCACATCCAGTGCCAATCAGGAGGACGACTACTATGTGGGTCATGTCTGTATTCAAAGTTAAATTAGTACTAATATACTAAATAAATTGTGAAACAGTATTATTATAACTTTTGTGCGTGTCTTGGTGGCATCTTAAATAATTTGAATATAAATTGAATGTAAGTTTTTCAGATTCTTATCTAGATTTTATCAAACTCAGTTCAGTCATGGTACCTATACAGTATATGGTACCTGAAATACCCTTGAGCATGGCACCTAACCCCTCACTGCTCCCCGAGCGCCACTGTAACAAGGCAGCTCACTGCTCTGGGTTAGTGTGTGCTTCATCTCACTGTGTATTTACTGTGTGTGTTTACTGTGTTCACTAATTCACGGATGGGATAAATGCAGAGACCAAATTCCTTGTATACTTGGCCTATAAACCTGATTCACATTTTACATTAAAGTTATACCTTTAAGCCAACAAGGTGGTCCCATACAATACTACTGATAAAATAGTTGTGTTGTCAGTTCAGTTACGTAGTAGGATGGACATGCATGGACATGTCTGACTGCAGTGATTTACACACAGTTTAGCTCATTTATGGTTATGGTTATATAAATTCTTGTTGTGTGGTAAGTGTTCTTGATGTGTGGTGAGCGTTCTTGATGTGTGGTGAGCATTCTCGATGTGTGGTGAGCGTTCTTGATGTGTGGTGAGTGTTCTTGACATGTGGTGAGCCTTCTTGATGTGTGGTGAGTGTTTTAGATGTGTGGTGAGTATTCTTGATGTGTGGTGAGTGTTCTCAATGTGTGGTGAGCGTTCTTGATGTGTGGTGAGCGTTCTAGATGTGTGGTGAGTGTTCTCGATGTGTGGCGAGCGTTCTTGATGTGTGGCGAGCGTTTTAGATGTGTGGTGAGTGCACATTGGTGGTGGTTAGTGAGGTTCCTCCTTCAATGTGAAGCACTTTGAGTGTCCAGAAAAGCACTATTAACGTAATGTGTTGTTGTTTTGTCCAAAGTGAAGCATCACAGTCAGTTAGTCCCTCTTGCTGTTGCCCGTCTGTAATTGACAGATATTATGGATAGGCCACCTCGAAACCAACCAAAGAGGGATGAATGTTTTTTTTTAGCATTTGTATATAAGCAATTATTTGAGTTAGTATGTACTTTTCATGGCTGTAGCCTTCTCTCTCTCTCCCTCCCACATACACACCCCTAGACTTCCTACCAAACACACACACACACACACAGGTCAGCTCTCAGACACCCTTATAAACACAATCAACTCTTCCTTTAGCTGTGTACCGACTCCCTCTCTCCTTCTCTCTCCCTCTCTCTCTCTGTCTGCAGCCTCTAACACCATAGATGAGGTCCTGAGCCCAATTAATCTCCACACAGCTCCAGTCTAGCAGCACGCCATTAATCACCACACACACACACACACACACACACACACACACACCACATTCACACACACACACAACGCACACACACACACACACACACACACACACACACACACACACAAACATAAACCATAGCACAGTACACACACACACACACACCACACAGGTCATACAAAGAAGACAAAATAAAGCATTAGAACATTCAGTTTGTGTTTAGTTTTTGTTCTAGAGCATCCCTTGGTTAACAGTCAATTTCATGTATCAGTAGAGTTTACAGTAAATTACTGTAACTATATTCAGTTACCATTCTTTCATCCATCTCTATACTGTGTTTCTTACAATATTGTACCGTATACTATAAGTATAACTGTTACACCTGTAAAATAATATGAAAATGTATTTCATAGAATGGTAGTTATTTTTCTGAAAGCTGCACTTGCAGTGTGAGGTTGAAAACCAATTTTCTAAAACAATTTTGAGATTGTATATTAGTAAAAAAAATATATTTTGGCTTTTGGTAGAAACTCTGACCAGCTTGTGATGACCATACCAGACTTTTATTGCCACCCACAAATACGGCTTTTTCATGGAAGTCTGTCAGATGATGGTCAATTTGCCGTCTGCTCCAAAGCGGTATTTCTGCCTGGACAACATACATTATTTACCCAACGACATCCCCAGATGACCCACAGAGGATGTCGGCGCAAATTCCAAGTTTTCTCTTTGCGTGTCCCAATCTGGACCCAACTCTGTGTCCATTAGGGGCTGGTCAATTGGCCGTAAAGCATGTGGTTAATGTTCACGTTTGGCCCTGGCTCTCTGCACTGTGTGGCACAGTGGGAGGAACAGATGGAAGGCATGGTAAACTCAAACTTCTGTGGGTCTCGCTTGTTTGTGCAAGGAAAACAGGGTTTGTGCAGCTCATGCTGTACTGTGCTGGACAGATGCGTCAGAAATACCAAGAGCGTTGGTTCAGTTGTCACAGAGAACATTGATCTCACAACAATGGATAACACTTTACTTGAAGGTGTCTACATAAGAGTGATATGACACTGTCTTATCCCTAACCCTAACTTGTCATGACAAAAGCCAAATGACACTTGACAGTAGCAAGTGACAGAAGTGTTATGTCATAAACGTTCATGACTTGTTTATAATGTTTATGACACGTTCATGACAGTGTCATGTCACTCTTATGTAGATTCAAGTAAAGTGTAACCCAACAATGTGACTTAATCTACAGCAGGGCTTGAAAACGAAATTATTTTTCAAACGTTCCGTTCCGAACGGTTCAGGTAGGCCTATGTTTAACGTTTTCGTTCTTGCATGCATTCCGCCACCAACATATCGGTCCTGAACCGGTTCGAGCATAAAAATATTGTTAGTTCTTAAAGTTCCGCAGTGTTTGGCCCGACCTATCAAGTCTATTTTTGTGGACTTTACCTTAGAATAGACATACTCATTATTTCCCCTTGATTTAGCCTATACCGTAGCTATGCCCAAAAATAATAAATAACAGGCGGCATCCAAAAACATTCAGATGGGCTATCCATCCCAAAGGCTTCAGACTTACTGTAGGCCTAACCTATGCCTATAAATAATTTCTCATCAAAAATATTTCTGGATACGTGCTAAACTCCTTACCTGGTTGTAGCCTAAGTTTTATCCATATGGAGATCTTCAAAGGCTTGCGCTATAATTCCAACCCTGTTTATAAACGAACCTGTCTGTTGCTGACAAGGCCTATTCCAAATTTCCCGTTTAACTCTTCTACATAGAATAGGCTATAATTGCGCAAACATTTCAAATCCCGACTTGGACAGGCAAAATAGGCTATTAAATAGGCTATCAAGGCTATCTTGAATTTCCCCTTAAGGATCAATAAAGTATCTATCTATCTATCTATCTATCTATCTTATGCATAGGCTACAAACAATTTCCAAATCAGTTTCAGTAGCCTACGCTACGAGCTGGCCTAAGATCCGAAGTGGCAGAGGGATAGGTTACATTACAACAGCAAGACAAAATATACACATTTGGACCAAAGGTCCATTTATTGTTTTTTTTTTTTTTAAAAAAAACGTTATTAACCGGTTTTGTGGATTTCAGAATAACGTTTCTGTTCCGGAACAGTTGAAGACCATTTTGTTTTCGTTTCCGTTTCCGCTCCTCGTAAAATTCCGTAAAATTCCGTTCGTTTTCGGTTTTCGTTTTCGTTCCTTGAACCGGTTCGGAGTCCTGATCTACAGTACGTATATACAGATATTAGGGCTGTCAAAATAACTGATTAATTTCGATTAATTAATTTGAGAAGAAATAACTGATTAAAAAAATTAGTGCAGATTAATCGATTCCGTATGACCTTTGACCCCGAGCCATTCTAGTCAGTAAAAATTAGACTGTAAAATGAAGGAGAGAGAAGAAAAACGCTGCCTGGATCATTGATTGGAACATTTACTTTTAAAAAATGGATGCTGATGGTGTTGATAAAAATAAAGTGTTGAAAATAAAGTCCATTGCAATGTCTGCAGCAAAGGAATTTGCATATCACCGAGTTCATCAACTCTATAATTAAGCACATCAATGCAAAGAAATAAGTGTTGAGGGGAGTGTTAATTTATTTTCATTGTGTCCCCTAGGTTATATCTGTGGCCTGAAATGCTTTGTATGTGAAAAAAAACTTCCCGAAGCACTGTTGAATTTATTTTCTCAGCATATTAGGTCATATCATAGATTATTATGGCCATTATTTGAACAGTGAAAATAATAATAAAAGAGTTTTTGAACTTTAATGTCACTAATGCTGATTATTCAATGATTCATTTGAATTTAAATATTTAAAAAATACTTTCACAGCAAAAAATATATATGTGATTAATTTAGAGTATGTAATTAATTAGATTATTTTTTTTAATTGATTGACAGCCCTAACAGATATAGTTTGTGCAAGCAAGCTCAATGTCTGATAGATATCTGTCAGCATGTCAGATAGTTACCTTAATTCTCGGTTAACAAAATTAGATTAGATTAGAATAGATTCAACTTTATTTTCATTGTGTAGAGTACCAGTACAAAGACAACAAAATGCAGTTTGCATCTTACCAGAACTAGAGTTCAGTAGGGTGACAGTCGCAGGGAAGAAGCCTTCTTTTGAACCTGCTGGTTCGGGTGCAGAGAGACCTGTCGCTTACTGGAGGGGAGTGGGGAGAACAGTCTGTGGTTGGAGTAATAATAGTCTTTGATGATGCCTTACGCAAGCATGGCTTGCCCTGGATGTCTTCGATGGAGGGGAGTAAGGAACCGGTGATGCGCTGGGCAGTTTTCACCACTCTCTGAAGTGCTTGACGGTCAGAGGCAGAGCAGTTGTCATACCACACTGTGACACAGTTGGTGAGGATGCTCTCAATGGTGCAGTGGTAGAAGTTCACCAGGATCTGAAGAGACAGACAGGTGGACCTTCTTTAGTCTCTTCAGGAAGAAGAAACGCTGGTGAGCCTTCTTGATCTACAGTAGAGGTGTTGAGGGTCCAAGAGAGGTCCCTCTGGTGATCTGAAACATCTATACAGCTTTTCTCTGATCTATCTATCTATCTATCTATCTATCTAGATCTAGATAGATAGATAGATAGATTGATATTTACTTGTTTGTTTGTTTGTTTGCTTGTTGATTGGTTTGTTGTCATGTGGATCAGCAGTCGATCAGCTTCAGAGTTGCAGTTAGATCCTCGGAAAGAAATGAGCAGCTACTGTGCTACTGTATGTATGTAGGTGTGTATTTTGTGTATGTATACTGTATGTATGTATTTTGTGTATGTATATGTATGTTTTGTGTTTGTGGTGGGTAAATCCTTTTATAACTGATGGGTTAAACATGGCCCTTTGACCACATTTGTACAGTGGCATCAGATAATGTCTAATAAGGGGAGAACTTCCACTCTCAGTTCCAATCTCACTTCCGATTTCTGAACTGGTTGCAGTTCCCTCTCTGGTTCCACATGAGGGCAGTCGCTGGCGAGTGCATGCAGAATGAATGGAGGTCTATGGAGCTGTACCCCTCAAAATCCACTTTTCTCGGGATATAATTTTTTTTGTCTAGTAATTTGAATGTTGCACTGAAAGGGGGGGCAAATAAAATACACACTGCTGAGCATTATATTTTTTGAAAGTCACTTATTTGTTCTAAAAAGCCTTTCATTGACTGGAGTGTGTTACAGAATGGAGAGGACTTGGAGGAGGTCACACAGTGCACAACTGACTACCTGAACTTCTGCATGGACATTGTTGTTCCCACCAGAACTGTACGCTGCTTTCCCAACAACAAGCCTTGGATAACCAGCAATGTCAAGACCCTTCTCAACAGGAAAAGATGATTCAGAGAGGGGACATGGCAGAGCTGGAGGCGTGCAAAGGGAACTCAAATTCAAGCTGAAGGAAGCTAAGGAGGATTACAGAAAGAAGGTGTAACAGAAGCTGCAGGAAAACAACTTGAAGGAGACATGGGACTGCATGAAGGTTATCACTGGCCTGAAGAAGAACAGCAGCTCTGTGGAGGGACCTGGACAGGGCCGAACCAGTTGAACCACTTCTACAACAGGTTTGACTGCCCTGCTCCAGCTCCAATGGCGGTGGTCTGTCCCCCCATCCCCCAGCCCCCCACCCTCACACCCCCTCAATACCAGCAACACTCACCTCCATCATCACAGGCTATCGTATTCCCCACCATCACTGGATTTTGCACCCCTCCCCCACATGGCGATCATGAACAATGAGGTGACAACGACCTCAGTCAACAGCCATCAGACACACAGATCCCAGATGCACCCCTCCCCCCCCCCCCCCTTACACCCCTCCACCATTACAAAAGATCAAGTGACAGTCCAATTTAAGAATTTTGCGAGCAATAAAGCAGCTGGGCCTGACAGACTGTGCCCAAGGCTACTCAAGGCCTGTGCTGCTGAACTGGGGGACCACTGAAGCACATCTTCAATTTTGAGCCTACGCCTTGGACAAGTTCCAACACTGTGGAAGACATGTCTCACCCCTGTCCCTAAGAAGCCACACCCTAGTGAGCTTAATGACTACAGACCTGTCGCTCTTACATCACATGTGATGAAGACAATGGAGTGATTGGTCTTAGGCATGCTCAGACCCCAGGTACGCCATGCACTAGACCCGTTACAGTTTGCTTACCAGGAGAAAGTCGGCGTGGACGATGCCATCACTTATCTTCTACACAGGACACATTCCCACCTGGACAAGGGGAAAAGTGCTGTGAGAATCATGTTCTTTGATTTCTCAAGTGCTTTTAACACCATCCAGCCCCTCAGATTGGGAGACAAGCTCTTGCAGATGGGTGTGGACGCTCACCTGGTAACATGGATTACAGATTACCTGACCGAGCGACCACAGTTCGTCAGACTGAAGAACTGTCTCTCTGACACTGTGATCTGCAGCACCGGAGCGCCACAGGGAACTGTGCTCTCTCCAGTCCTGTTCACCCTGTACACATCTGACTTCTGCTACAACACCGAGTCATGCCACATGCAGAAGTTTTCTGATGATACTGCAATTGTGGGATGTATCAGGAACGGGCAGGAGGAGGAGTACAGGAGCCTGGTGGAGGACTTTGTGCAATGGTGCAAACTCAATCATCTTCAACTTAACACTTCAAAGACCAAGGAGATGGTGGTGGACTTCCGCAGGTCTAAGCCCACTCTGCTACCAGTCCACATTGATGGGGTCAATGTGGAGGTGGTTAGCACCTATAAGTATCTGGGTCTCCACCTGGACAATAAACTGGACTGGTCAGCCAACACTGACGCACTCTACAAGAAAGGGCAGGGCAGGATGTACTTCCTGAGGAGGCTGCGGTCCTTCAATGTGTGCAGTAAGCTCCTCAGGATGTTCTACCAGTCTGTTGTTGCCAGCGTCCTCTTCTATGCAGTAGTATGCTGGGGAGGAAGCACAAGGAAGAAGGATGTGGGGCGAATTGACAGGCTGGTAAGGAAAGCTGGCTCTGTAGTTGGAGCTGAACTGGAGTGCATCACTTCACTATCTGACAAAAGGACCCTGAACAAACTGATCAACATCTTGGACAAAGAGTGTCACCCACTTCACAGCACTATTGTTAAGCAGAAGAGCCTGATCAGCTGGAGACTTCGCTCACTGCCTTGCACAACTGACAGACTGAGAAAGTCATTTGTCCCCAGGGCCATTGAACTGTTCAATGCCTCACTTAAGGGAAGAGGAGAGATAGACTTCTCTGCATAGTCTGTCTGCCTCTTCACCCCTCCATGTTTGGTACTGTCTGTCCACTAGCCACTTGTACCACTGTCTTTATGCCTCACTGTTTTGCGTGCTATATTAGCACATCAGCACATATGCATAACCCCCTCCATGCCACAGCCGAACTGTGGCCACACTTATACATTTTCTTAAATAGTTAAATATATAGATATATAGACTTTACTTTACTTTATTTCTGCATCGTTGCACTGTTGACTTACTCATTTGCACTATCACCATGACCACTATCACCATTGCACTACCACCATGACACTTATTCACACAGAGCACCTTAGAGCACCTTACCATACCTTACTATGCACAGAGAATCACAGGCTCAGTCCCTGCCTCCCAGTCGCTGCAAAGCGCCTCTGATTTATTAATCACCACTATGTGGATACTGTTTTTAAATTGATTTAGATTAAGTGTTAGTATAATTTGTATTTTTGTAATTTGTATTTTAGTATATTTTTATATATTGTATTAAGTGTTAGTATAATTTGTATTTTAGTATATTTAGCATATTCTTTACCTTCTACTGTCCTTACTGCTTAGTTGTATTTTTATATTATCTACTTTAATTACGTTCTGCTGTTAAAGAATGTGTTTGTGTTGTATGTATGCTGCTGCTGAGACCTTGAATTTCCCCTGGGGATCAATAAAGTATCTATCTATCTATCTATCTTCAAATGTGTCATTGACGTCATTCATTACAGGGTACCCCCCGAATTGTCAGACCTAAATTTAAGTCTTTTTAAGACCTTTTTAATACCACTTCAGATGAAATTTAATACCTACATCGCACCCATTCGGATAGAATAAATAATATTAAAGGTAAGATTAAACCTCAAATAATTACTATTTACAAGTGTTTGAACATGCCAACATGAACATGACAGCAGTGCTGTGGCAACGCAAAGATTTGTCGTGGTAGTAACGTGACTGAATGTCCTGCTTCATGGACAAATTTACACGGAATAGAACCTAGTTGATTTCAGGGATTAAAGTGAAAAAAAAAACCTTTTTTCAGGCCATAAGTCATACGTTGTTCATATCTACCTATAGAGATAGCACCCCTTTTACGGTCGCGACCTATTGGTTTTTAATGTACAAAAAGATGCATACAGCAAAGTAAAGCACCAAATAAACACCAAAACGAGGCTACAGGGTACTCTTAATGTAACCTCACACCAGAACGCTTAAGTTATGGTCAACAAAGTTACTTTTAATTTCTCATTTGCTTTAACTGGAATCAAACCTTTTTGATTATGAAAACCTGGTACCCTTACACCTACTCACTGGTGAGGTATTAATCTGAAATCTGACAAACTGAAAATGAGGGGCAACCAAACCAAGCAATTATCAATTTACATGAAACCCAAATCATGACAGTATTAACACAAAATCAAATAAGCCCCTTTCTTAGTTCACCTTTTAGGCTATAGTTCCAGATTCACTAGGTCTTAACAATTCCCTTCAACAGGCATTTAGATTTAGTAAACCCCTTCAATTACACATCATAACATCAACAGCACATAACACATTGTAATACACTTGTAAGCACCACAACACGTGATTCAGTATCACAAAAGTCCCTCCCAATAAGTTCAATGCTTTGGCATGACTCAATTCCTCGCTGTCAACGACTGTTGTCACTTATAGTTAAATGTTCGCTCAGTGTCAGACAGGATGGTCACTTAAAAGTGTTCCACAAGAAAAGTATTAGCCAGTTCACGGGGTGAACGCCTATTCGTGCCAGTAACTGGAGTGGAGAGTCTCATGTGGCAGGGAATACTCACAGACCACACCGCTGGTGCCGCTGAGTGAGAGGGGAGGGGAGGGAGAGAGTGAGCTTGACGAACAAGCTGGCTTCTCTTGCAAGCTGACGGATGAAACGTCCCCACGCTGATCTAGAAAGACGATTTAAACTAACACTTTGTTCTCCAAACTAATTTAACTTCACAATAGGGATAACTAGTGAGGCAATTCCACCTCACACTACGACGCCATACACTTTCCGAACGGCAACAACGCAAAGTTGATTGAAGTGTAGACTTGTTCTTCTCCGGACACAACCGCTCCAGGTATCCTTCACCGCAACCGAACACAATGACACTACTTTGAACTGAACTTAAAGATACTTTTTACTTAATACTTAACTTAATGCAACTCGATAGAGTACCTTCACTTTTTGTCTAACGTGGTAGTCCACGGAGGCTGCCATCTTCTCTCTCACTCACTCAAGGCCCCTTCTCCAAGTCCCTCCCTCTCCATACTCCCCATTGGACGGCAAGCACAACAACCTTTACAGCCACTGATTGGTTTACTGTCAATCCACGCCCTAGGCTGCTATTGAATATAGTTCTTCACAGGGGAGGGTTGACACGTCAAGACAGCGGTGTACAGAATAATTATCCATAGTCTGAGGCACCCTTACATTAAGTTACTATATAATTAATGCCACCTACAGGTGAATGCATAGAACATAACAATCCTATGGTTTGTGTACCCTGTAGCCTCGTTTTAGCTGCCAATGGCCGCCATGTGAATAAGGCGAATTGAGAGTGTTCTTGATTGAGATTGAGTTTTCCTGATGAACAAAACAATATTTCAATACCATCCCTGACCATTGCTGCTTAGATAGATAGATAGATACTTTATTGATCCCCAGGGGAAATTCAAGTTTAGCCTTAATTGCTTAGCCATTGCTGTTCTTTTCTACTGCAGCAATATTGTAGCAAGGCTTTAACTTAAACTCTTATTTAATTACTTCAGGCCAAAAGTATTTAAAGGGGAGATTTTTTTTCTTAATATGCAATTCAATGACAATCAGGTAAAAGAGACAAATTTAGTCGTATAGCTCGATTGATCGCCCCCAGTGGAATTCTGGTGAAACTGTAACCAAATTCGGTACAATTGGGTTTACGTAATGTCAACAGGCTCTCCGTAGACTGGCTCTGGTGGGATACAGCTTTTATTAAAATATTCGGTAACACAGGTGAGTTCATAACACATTCATAGCATAAACTGCACATTAAGCATTCATGACTGTTTCATGAGACATGACTCAACATTCGGTTACACTTTACTTGACAGTGTCGACATAAGAGTGTTATGACATGAGTGTCGTGTCATAAACAAGTCATAAACGTTTATGACATAACACTTCTGTTTTTGGCACTGTCTTTTTGGCACTGGACTAGCCCATTGACTCAGATGTGATGTGATCCAGTAAGAGGTTTGCAACAAAAACGGCAATGACAAGTTGTCGTCGCTCTGTCTTCCACATTCATGAAAGGTTTGGTATGAATGTTGAGTCATGTCTCATGAAACAGTCATGAATTCTTTATGTGCAGTTTATGACAGCTGCTATGAATGTGTTATAAACTAACCTATAAAGTAAAGTGTTACCAAATATTCATAAAAACAATCTTTGACTTTTTTAAGGAAACACTGAAAATTCATAAAATTTCTAACAATTTAGTGAGTTTTCTCTGTTGTCAAACATGGGTCATTTTTGACCCTGGGTAAATGACAGGCCACAGGAGCTTTTGTCTAGATGTCTGATTGTGGTGTGCTGCTTGCTATTATAGTTGTTGGATGAGGGAAGTGCTCTCTACACTGCACGCAGTAAACACATTCTCTATGTGAAAACATAAACAAATTAATACATAAAGAAACTACTGCAGGTTTTTTTTTTTTTTAAGAAAATGAAATTCTTCATTTTTTAGCCATTTAGTTATTTATTTGAAAGCAACTGCCCGAGAACTCGCCAACCACCCACATTCCTAGATCTGATCAGGAATACCCAGTAATTTGTTGATATTTACTCATGTCTGTCATTCTTTCATTTCTTTATGTTTTCCATCTCCTTCAACTCCAACTCTGTCTCTCTCTCTCCCCCTCCCGCCTTCTTTCTCTCTCTCCACCTCTATCTGTCTCTCCCATTTGGTCTCTCACCCTCTCCCTCCCTCTCCTCCTTTGCAGTAATACCCTCCCATCCTTCCCCCATGCTGTGCAGATTCCTGAGGGGGCCATTTCCAAACACTCATATTTTATTCTGCTGTGGAGACAGAGCTCTGCAGGAGCTACAGTAGGCTTCCCTGTGTAATTAGGCCATATTTGAGATGGCTTATCAGGCCTTCGGTAAAGCCCCGGCTCCAGTAGTTGTGTTTCTTTCAAAGCAGAGGCGTCGTGATCGTGACGGACCCCCAAAACAATTTGGCATCTCCTGAAAATACACACGCACAAGCGTATACACACCAACACGCACACGCGCACGCGCGCACGCACACACGCACAAACACGCACACGCACTCTCACACACCATATGGCTTATCTAAAGCTTTTGATTCAAGAGAGAAGAAAGAGGAAAAACTCAGTGAGAAAGAGTGCTAGTTAGTGAGAGAGACAGACCGAGAGAGAGAGAGAGAGAGAGAGAGAGAAAGA
>NC_063209.1:14538482-14553482 GCF_017589495.1 Alosa alosa | reverse complement strand
CACATTAACACAGACTCTTGGATGACGCTGATCCTCCACTCAATCTGACTGAGACGGCCAAAACAGAGTGACCAATAGAAAGCCAAATGAACTGTTCCGGTGGCGTGTTCATGTGTTCCATTGTGTTTGTGCATTAGTAAATAAAGAAGTTAATTAGCAACACCAAGGTTATGGATTTGATTCTCAGGTGTCATATCTAGAAAATAATATATTAACCTCATGCAAACAATTTAAACTCAATGTTGAATTGAAAACAAGACCTGGTGGGCTTTCCAAGTGCAAGGCAAATGCTTTTATCCAAAGTGGCGAATACTCCTAACTGGGAATCAAACCCAGGCCAACCGGGCAGTCCAAGAAGCAATGCTAAATGCCACCACACCCCAGTATTGTTCATGCACCATTAAATTGGGTGTATTTTTGGGGTACGCTGTGATGCACGCAAGCCGTTTCAGGGCCCTGAAGGGGAAAAAAAACTTGTGTATAAGTTATGGCACCGGAAGTTTGCTTCTTCCCACAACAGGTGTACAGTAGCAATATTGCAAGTTGACAGCAGACTTCAGCAGTGGTAGTAGAGGATGTGTGTGTGTGTGTGTGTGTGTGTGTGGGGGGGTTCTGATGAGAGATTATGAATTAGATTTCATCTGCAGGGGGACACACTTGTTCTTGTCTTTCTGTTACAGTAACACCACTTAATGTGTGCAGTGGAGGTGAAAATTAAGGCTATGCAGTGCCACAACCTCAGGGAAAATGTTCAAACAAATTTCCAACAAAAATGTCTTTCGGTCTTAAGGGAAGAGTATAAATCTCTCTCTCTCTCTCTCTCTCTCTCTCTCAGACAGACACACACACACACAAACAGGCACACACACAGTTTTGTAAATGTCACTCAGCGCCATATACACAGGTCACACTCTCCAGTGTCCAAGCAGATCCAAAGAAACAGGACAAAAAAAACAAACAACGAAACCCCTTCATGTGGATACACTCTTTCACCTCCTACACACACACACACACAAAAACACACAAAAACACACAGACACACACACACACACACACACACACACACACACACATACACACACCCACTAAAGGTCAGGACTCCTTTGCGCACACACACAGGAAAGAGCGAGACCCATTAAAGGTCAGGACTCCTTATCCAGTGCTGGCCAGTGCCAGTGCTTTAAGTACTGTGCATCGAGGCTGGCTGGAGACGGAGACACTGGCACACAGGGCACCAAATGCCAGCCAATCTGCTGCCAGTGGTGGGGGTACGGAGAGAGTGCCAAGGTTGGCATCTCGGCCCCGAATGGAGACGCTCAGTAGCTCAGGTGCTGTTTTATGATTTGTTTAAACAGTGAAAGTCTCAATTATTTCACTTTCACAGCTGCACAGTGTAGATGGAGTTGTGTGTGTGAGTGTGTGTGTGTGTGTGTGTGTGTGTGTGTGTGTGTGTGTGTGTGTGTGTGTGTGTGTGTGTGTGTGTGTGTGTCCATGTGGTGTGTATGTGTGGCGGGTGGCTAGAGGCACAAGAATAAACTGAAGCCTTTATTACGTTCCTGACCTTTGAAATGAATCACTCTCATCTCCTACCTTAGTAAAAGAAGCAGGTTTTCAGTTTGTGCAGGATATCAGGTCAGTAGATATTATCTCAGAAGAAGAAACCAATGGCAATCCAAACCTCATATAGCTACAGATATTAAAAAGACAGACAGTGCAAGATTAAGAATGTCACAAAGTCCAAACCTACTGTACAGTACCTGTGTTAATGTCCTACCTCTAGTATACTGAACAATCGCACACAGACACAGGGCCGTCGCAAGGGGGGGTGGGGGGCTGAAAGGAATAAAGAAAGACATTCAGGGCCCCTCCACAAATAAACAATGAAAATTATATCTTAGGTGAAAACGCACCTACGCAAGTTTTGCAATCATTTTGGCCTTTTGTCCACAGGATACTGGCATTTTAGTCCTGAAACACACTTCTTTGAAAACGGGTTTCAGAGTGAAAACATTTTAAAACGTTAACGTTATTGTAAGGCTAGGATAGTTATCTAGAAGCACACCGGTTATGCTAATAGTACTGCAAGGCTAGAATAGTTAACAAGAAGCCCACCGGTTACATTAACATTATTGCAAGGCTAGGATAGTTATCTAGAAGCACAACTGTTACGTTAACGTAACTGCAAGGCTAGGATAGTTATCTAGAAGCACACCGGTTGCGTTAACATTATTGCAAGGCTAGGATAGTTATCTAGAAGCACAACGGTTAGTTATCTAGAAGCACACCGGTTACATTCATTTAAGTTGAATTTCACGTAGTATTGTGTATGCTCCAGGTGTTTGCGTGAAACCATCGCCAAGGCACCACCTACTGGTCGGGCATATGTATTGCAGGATTTCCCCTCGAAATGTGAAGACAACCTTTTTGAATACGCAATAGAAAAATATTGTCTGCAAAATATCTGTGGATGAGGCCTCAATATCATATAAATGCACACTCTCTCACACACACACATAGACACACACCACACACACACACACCTCACACAAGTATCTATCTTTCTGTCTTACTCACACACACAACTCTCTCCATCTCTCCCTCTCTCTCTGTCTCTCTCAAAGAGACAGAGAGAGAGGGAGAGCTTGGTCAGCAGCAGTGTGTGTGTGTGTGTGTGTGTGTGTGTGTGTGTTTTGAGTGTGTGTGTGTGTGTGTGTGTGTGTGTGTGTGCTGACCGAGGGCAGATGTCAGGTCAGAGCGAGCTCCAGTGCCTGTGTGACAGTGAGTCGGTCCGCACTCCTGCAAGAGGTTCATTTATCATCCGCAGCCACGCGGGAGACAGAGAGAGACCTCTGGGACGAATTAGT
The DNA here is from genome assembly GCF_017589495.1 of Alosa alosa. NCBI lineage: Eukaryota > Metazoa > Chordata > Actinopteri > Clupeiformes > Clupeidae > Alosa > Alosa alosa. Next base: position 14,550,618 of record NC_063209.1, on the reverse strand, counting down.
CCCCAGGTAGCCCATCAGCTCTTCTCACACACACTCTCTCACACACACACACACGCACACACACACACACACACACACTCAAAACACACACACACACACACACACACACACACACACACACACACTCACACATCATAATCTCAACCAATAGTTCTGGAAGAGCAGGGCAAAGGCCCCTTGCCCAGTGCAGGACCAATAAAATGACTATCGTCAATGACAAAAACAACTACAACAACAACAATAAAAATAGCACACTAGTCATGAGCCAACAGGAATGGGACATTAGGGCAAAGGCCTTTTTACAACTGCATGAATGAATAACAACAATGAAAACAGCAGCAAATATCCACCCTTCATCTTGTCCAGAGAAAGAGTCAAGGTTTACCCAGTAAAGAGCCATGACAATGACAAGCAACTAAACCAAACCCCACACCAACTGTACCAGACAGGCCAGCCACTGCATACAATTAGCTTAACACAGCTCGGGCAAAGGCTTTGCCAGCAGGGTCTTTAGATTAACCATCAACAGCACAAGAAGAACTCATGAGTCTGTTATATAGCAGACTTGTGTTCTGTGACGTTTGCCATCTTTTATGTTGGAAATGGGACGCTTACAGATCTTAGATTGAGAATCCTGGCCTGAAAAACACCCATCTGACTGAATGAATTGATGTTCTTTGCTTTAAACTGGTTTATTTTCCCACACACAATGCAATCTACAATGTAGAAAACCCTTTAGAAAATAGTAATTGAGTAATAGAGTAAATGTAATATACACTTTGTGTGTGTATTTGTGTGTGTCTTTGTGTGTGGGGGGGTTAAGTGTGTGTGTGTGTGTGTGTGTCTGTCTGTCTGTGTGTGTGTGTGTGTGTGTGTGTGTGTGTGTGTGTGTCTGTGTGTGTGTGTGTGTGTGTGTGTCTGTGTGTGTGTGTGTGTGTGTGTGTGTGTGTGTGTGTGTGTCTGTGTGTGTGTGTGTGTGTGTGTGTCTGTGTGTGTGTGTGTGTGTGTGTGTGTGTGTGTCTGTCTGTGTGTGTGTGTGTCTGTGTGTGTGTGTGTGTGTGTGTGTGTGTGTGTGTGTGTGTGTGTGTGTGTGTGTCTGTGTGTGTGTGTGTGTGTGTGTGTGTGTGTGTGTGTGTGTGTGTGTGTGTGTGTGTGTGTGTGTGTCTGTGTAGGTAAGCATGAGAGTGAAGCCTTCAGGAGCTTGAGCCCTCCACCTTCCCCTTGCCTCCACCTTCCCCTTGCCTCCACACCAGAGTGCTTATATCTCCGCCCACTCCGGTTATGCCCTGTAATTATCCCGCCGGACTAGTGCCGCGGGGGGGCGGCGTTGGCAGGATTGGCTCTCAAACGGGCTGGGGCCATAATCCTCATATAAGTGTATGTGCGTGTGTGTGTGTGTGTGTGTGTGCCTGCACTTTCTGTACTCTCTAATAAACGCTTTCTCCACCTTTCAGAAGGCAATTAAAAACACACATACACAAAGGGTCAGGGTGCACACAGAGATATGGACACAATAACACACACACACACACACACATACTCGTACACAAAGCCACTGATATAGACACATTAACACTCGTTCACACACACACACACACACATACTTACACAGAGCATACATACACACACACACACACACACACACACAGCCTGCGAGTGATGTATTTGCATATCAAAACAGAAAAGGCTTTCATCCTGATCTCCTTGCGTTTCATGATATGAAGGTGAGTAGTCAATGTCAAGTGGAGAAGTTTCTATTGCGCTACGACTTTCCTCTCTCCTGCAGACACTCAGACACACGCCAGCACTTGATATCCCATTTATGTGTGCAGATGTGCCAGGACGGTCGTTGGCAGCAGCAGTTACCCTGGTGCCTTTGTTGTTGTGAGTGAGGTTTTGACACCAAGACAGACAGCTGTGACTTTAGAAAACAATTCCAGCAAACATAAACCACTCATCTGTGCCATTTATGGGAGTGGTTGACAAGAGTCTATTAAATTATTTACATTTTTATTTATTCATTTAGCAGACTCTTTTATCCAAAGTGACCTATGGAAAGAGGATAACATTCAAGCTACAGTGCAGAGGTACTTATCACATACGCAATGTAACCAAAACTTTATTAACTATGTATAATTTCTGACAGAGTACCATATTTTCCAGACTATAAATCGCATGAGTCAAAAAATGCATAATTTCCGACAGAGTAATAGAGCCAGTATTACCTCCTATTGTGTTTGTAAATTGTCTGTATTTTTACATTTCTTTTGTGAAGCGACCAATAAAATGCATTATTATTATTATTACAGTATTAAGATGTAGTTATAACACAGTCAAAACTACACATGTGCATACGACCACACAGAGAGAGAAAGTATGTGCACCACAGAGGAATGTGACAGCCTCTGTGCACTTTAAAAGTTTCTGTTGCACTTAACAACAGCGGTCACATTAGTCCCAGAGCAGCTATCCACAGGTCACAAACACAATGGTTGTGACAGATGCATAATTGATGCGTTCGCAGCCTTTTCTGAAGGCAGCGCATTAAAAATGTGTCAACTTGTAAAAGCATCATTCAGCGCCGCGGCGACACACACACACACACAGCTCCTTAGGATTAATATTTCACTGTCGCCCTGGATTGTAAAACTCCATCTGCCAGAGTGCTGTGCTGCTCACATGTGGGTCACACTCTAACATACATCCCATCTAAATATTCAAATGGGATATGAGTGTGTGTGTGTGTGTGTGGTTAGGAGGGATGCATTAATATGAAGATTGAAATGTGGGGAACATGTAGTTATGATGTTTACTGGCCATATGAGATCAATTTGTCTGAACGCTGAGATAGTGTGTGTGTGTGTGTGTGTGTGTGTGTGTGTGTGTGTGTGTGTGTGGTTAGGAAGAGGGTTGTATGAAGACTGGATAATGGGATGCATGCAACAATGTTGTTTGCTTGGCCATACATTCACAAATCAGCTGAATACTGAAAATAGTCCTTTGTGACCGTGTGTGTGTATGTGTTTTGTGTGTGTTTGTGTGTGTGTGTGTGTGTGTGTGTGTGAGAGAGAGAGAGAGAGAGAGAGAGAGAGAGAGAGAGAGAGAGAGAGATGAAGAAACCACAACCAAAAAGACTCATAATACAAACTGCAGTATCTACACAAAACAAACATTACATTACTCTTGATCTGTATAAACACAGCTATGAAGTCCACCAAGGCTAGACCGTTGGTTCCCCTTCGAGGAACTGGAAAACCTCAAATAGGCCAACCTGCAACGTCCCATTCAAAAATAGATGTGCAAATGAACATAAATTATGACTGCAAATAGGAATTAGGAATCATGGCTAAATATATTTGCTTACGCAAATAAAGTACTGGAGGCCCAGAAAGGGACATTACTGAGTTGCTAGCGGCGTAGCGTTAAATATTATGCTAATGTGCAGCCTATGGCACCGCCACTGCTCCTAACTCTGCAATGTGTTTGAGGAACAAAACAAAAAAAAACACACAAATGACTCCACAATGATGAAGCCAGCATTGTACAGTGTGTGCATTTTAATCTATCAGCGAAATGCACAAATTATCACCTCAAAATGCTACCCAATAGCCTAGTCAAGGTAAAGGTAGAATTATTGCACCTTGCTAAATCCTAGACAAAAAAGCAAGAAGGTGAAGTAAAAAGAGTTAAAATAAAATGAAACAATCCATTCGTCACCAGTTAAATGTCAGTTGGCATTATAGATGTTTCCGGAAACTAGCTCAAGTTTCCAGAAACTAGATCAACTCAGATCAGATCTGTTGGTGAGATTGTTGAAGAGCTCTGTACGGTGTCCTGAGGGAAGTTTCTGCTTTGTCAAAAGAGACAAACGATGCTGTGGGAGCGCAAGCAGGAAATCGACTGCACTCTTTGTTCAGCCCTTTCACCTTCACTTCCTGTTCACCAACTTGGGATTGTGAAACGGGCCCCGATTGGGTCTGCTACGCTGCCCTCTGGCTAAACTCTCCTCCCCCTCCACCTATGTACATCTCCTGCACGCACACATCCGCACTTGCAGTCCAAACGGGGGTCGGACATGACAGGTGTCGAGAAAAATGACTCATGTTTAGAAATGATGGAGCAAGTGTGCAGGAAAGCAACTAAATATTTTTCAGTCTGAGAATCCCGACGACAGACAGCAATGATCAGAGGATGTGTTATGTAAGGTAAAGGATGATGCTTTTTGAATGCCTATTGGTTGTAATGGGATGAGATGTTCTACAAAGGATGGATTTACATATAGCTAAAAATGGACTGACATTTATTTTGCTTCAGGGTTTTTTATCATAATATTTTATGTCCATCATTATTTTCTTTAATAATAATGCATAAAAAAACACAGACACAGCGATATAAAAAGCACTTGGGCAGTGCAGTTGGTGCATATAAAAATAATCAATCTGAAAGGAGAGTTTTGGCAGTGCACAGAGAATCTTAAAAAAAAAAGGTTTTTTTTCAGAAAAGTCATTAATTTTGCTTTGTTTTGTTACTTCCTAAAGGAGAACAAGCATGTCACAACAATTACCAGCAGTGAAGAAGCAGCACTGGTGTGTTTTTTATGACTGAAAGAGAGTTTGGACGTACGTAAGGATAACTGCACTAATTACAAAGTGTTGTTTAAAAAGGAGAGTTAACAGTTGTTTGAAGAAATTACACGATAAATCATTTTTAATCACTGCACACACCCCACAGAAACAGTATGCATCAAGTTATGCCTTAAGTCAAAGAGAATATGGGTGATTTTATACTAAACAGTGTTGTTTTCAGGCTGGAAAATTGAATAATTAAGATTGTGGAAAGGTAAACTATGACCTATAACCAGGGGGCACTTCAGCCGTGGCCCACTGGTTAGCACTCTGGACTTGTAACCGGAGGGTTGCCAGTTCGAGCCCCGACCAGTGGGCCACAGCTGAAGTGCCCTTGAGCAAGGCACCTAACCCCTCACTGCTCCCCGAGCGCCGCCATTGAAGCAGGCAGCTCACTGCGCCGGGATTAGTGTATGCTTCACCTCACTGTGTGCTGTTTGTGTTTCACTAATTCACCAATTGGGTTAAATGCAGAGACCAAATTTCCCTCACGGGATCAAAAAAGTATATATACTTATACTTATACTATTGTTTGTTTCCCCCTGTTTAAAGATTTATGTAGTTTGCCTGCTTATTTATTTATTCATTTATTTACTGCAGTCAATTACAACAATAACAAGAGCCAAATATGATTTTGTGTACACTTTCCTTCATAGCAGTGTTGCTGTGTTTTGGACAGAGAGAGGCAGATGTGAGAAGCGTGTACCATCACTGCGGGGGAAATCTGTGCGCCCGTGAGGAGCTGGCAGCGAGTGAGCGCGTGCATTGCGGAGTGGCGTGGAGCGGAGAGATGAAAGTTTGCTGGCAGAGGCCTCTCGGACCCGCTGTGACACTTGTCAGTTTCTCGCCACAGGCTCTCTGGCGCCAGAACACACACGCACAGTGGCTTCTTCTTCACACCCTTAATGTTTTGCCTTGCTGTTCTGAAACAGGCCTCAAGTGTGAGGACGTGTTTAGTTCACAGGCCCACCGAGCCGTCCATTAAGGTGTCACATTTTTTTTCTCAATTTGTTTTTGTGTGTGTGTGTGTGTGTGTGTGTGTGTGTGTGCGCGTATGTGTGTGTGTGTGTGTGTGTGAGAGATAGAGAGAGTGTGTGTGTGTGTGTGAGAGAGATAGAGTGTGTGTGTGTGTAGAGAGGTAGAGAGAGAGAGAGAGAGTGAGTGTGTGTGTGTTTAGAGAGGTAGAGAGAGAGAGAGTGTGTGTGTGTGTGTGTGTGTGTGTGTGTTTTCCCCCGGCGGGACCCAATCAGTGTTATTGCTTATCTGACAGCCTTCATCACACGCTTAGTTTGCTCCAAAAAGCACACAATCAATGAGGAGCCGCTCTCCACGCTATCACAACACACACACGACACACACAGATAAACACACAGATGCGTACTGCGAGTGATTATCAGGGCTTTCTCCCAGCCACAATCTATTCAGTAACTCTATTCACCCCTGCAGCTTCAGTGACCACATGCACTTCTATACAGCGATTGTATTAGAAGACAGTCCAATTTTTATTAAGGCTGTGTCGCCCCTGTGCCGCTCATTATCTATGGTCTGAGTGGGAGATGGGGAAGTCCTGCGGATGTCCTGTCACTGCGCGGAGGGGCACAAATCAAACATCGTCCCACTTCTTCCCACGGGCATAAAAAAATAATAATAATCATTTTGAAAAGCCTTCTCCTTTTCATTGAGATCTTATTTTTCCTACCCATAAGCTATTAGAGAGTAGAAAAACACTCTTAAACGTCTGATAAGTGTTGTTTTGTGAGTGAAGAGATCTTGGGTTATATACACACAAGCTATCATTACACGACCAAGGCTACATGCCTGAATCCCCACCGGTCTGTGTATAGTACTCTACTCAGGCAGAGGTGTTAGACCATTAACAAAAGTCAAAAGAAACATTTAAGGAATTATTCAGGTGAACGCTTATTGAATTTGATGGGGTATCAATTTCCACTCCAACAGCTAATTTGAAAATGCAGTCCAGAGGCTACAGCAATCAATAGCTTCTCTCAACCTCCCGTCGATTTGCATATAGGCAGGGCTGCACAGAGAATGATAAAGACGAGACGCAGGACAGCCCCACAGCCTTCCTTCTCTCCTCCTTCTTCCACTGGTGCATTCTCTCTTTCCTTCTCTCCTCCTTCTTCCACTGGTGCATTCTCTCTTTCCTGCCTGAGGCTCAGACACGGGCTTCATTTCTCCCCCAAAGGCAGAACAAAAAGAGCTCCTCCGGCACTGTAGACATGCCAAGACCAAGCCCCTGTAGGAAACCTGTAGGAAACATGATGACCGCATGTTGTGCTTTTGAACAGGTCCCGTGGCACCAACCATATAGATAAATAACAACAGTGACCCATACATGTATAAATAACAACAATGATCCATACTGTACATGTATAAATAACAACAGTGACCCATACATGTATAAATAACAACAATGATCCATACAGTACATGTATATGGAGTGTTGTGTTGATGTTGAGGAGGTTATCTCCTCTCCTTTTGGTCCTTATTGGGTTCATAAAGGTGCTTGAAGACCAGTCTGGCAGGCTGTGCATCATCTGCTGGGGCCCCTATAGAGGAAGCTGGGGGGAATAGCGGCACCAGCAATGGAGTTCAGCCCCAGTTCAAAGCTGTGCCCTCCGTTCACCATCACGTGCATCAACACACACACACACACACACACACACACACACACACACACACACACACACACACACACACACACACACACACACACACACACACACACACACACACACACACACACACACACACACACACAGCTCATCCTCTCTCTACATGCCCCACACTTCTGCGGCTCTCAGAGGCAGACGGTGGGGTACTGGTCGGGGCAGGAGTGCCAGCTTGGTGCCAGCGAAAAGAGAGAGGTTTAAGTGCAGAAATGGCTGTTTACTAATTTGCCACTCTGTGTTATGCTGACAGGAATGGGACCGAGTCATTGTGTGTTTGTGTGTATGCATGTGTGTGTGAGAGAGAGAGACACATAGAATCTTCCTCACACACACAGCATTGAGGGGTGTGTAGTATGTCAGGTAGGTTGGCTTCTGGCTCATAAAAGGCACACCAGCCTTCTCTTTTCTAGCATTAAACTGGTTGAATACAGTATTTAATTTAAAGCATTTATATCTTTCTCACACTAATTAACACACACACACACACACACACACACAGTCATTAATGTGAAATTAGAGCTACTGATTAAAAGCTGTGTAATCTGAGAAAGTGCTAAGTAAGTGAACGTGTATGTGATCAAGTCAGGTTGAGGCCTCTGGAGCCCTGTGGTGTGTGCGTGTGTGTATGTGTGTGTGTGTGTGTGTGTGTGTGTGTGTGTTTGCGCAACATTTTGTGATTGCAATTTTGAGGCTGGCATTACATTGGATCTTTGTTTTGACAATGACGCACAAAAAATAGAAATACATTATTTTTTAAGGTGAGTTTTTTGAGTGTGTGTGTTTGAGCGTGTGTGCATTCTTTACCTGCTTGTTACTCGAGAGACCAGGCTGCTCCCTTTTAGGGAGGGTTGGAAGGTTGGTGGTTACAGCTTCTTCTAACTGCTCCTAACATTCACACAAACACACACACACACACACACGGAGAGAGAGAGAGAGAGGTGGGAAAAGAACAGTCACTCTGCACCTGGACAACTATCTTGTAACCATAGAAACTGCCACCTCTGTTCACACAACCTTTTCTTCAGGCACTTTATATCTGTCCATTTTCTATTCCCTTTTTTTTTTTTTGTCATTATTGCGACAGCGGCACCACCATCCACTGTGAGCTTAAAGAGTTGAAAGCCACACCAGTAGAAAAACAATGACAGCTTTAGAGAAGCATGTACTTATAGGAAGAGCCACACCAGGCAGAATAATGCTGTGTGTGTGTGTGTGTGTGTGTGTGTGCGTGTGCCTGTGTGCGTGCATACATGTGTGTGCGTGTGTATGTGTTTTTTGCACACTCTCGTTTATTTTAAAGGATAATTAAAAAGAAATAAGGATACAAGTTAGAGATAGAGAGAGAAGATGAAGATGAAGGAAAGAAGATAAAGAAAAGAGAGGAAGAGAACTGGAAGAGGGAGAGAAAAAGGGAGAAAGAGGAAGAGAGAAAAAGGGAGGAGGAAGAGGAGGAGATAGAGGATGGAGAGATAGACAAGGATGGAGAAAAGGGAGAGGAAGAGAACTGTAAGAGCAACTGAAGAAAAGAAAAAGGGAGGAGGAAGAGAGGAGGAGATAGACAAGGATGGAGAAAGAGAGAGCAACTGTAAGGCAGAGAAAAAGGGAGGAGGAAGAGAGGAGGAGATAGACAAGGATGGAGAAAGAGAGGAGGAGATAAACAAGGAAGGAGGGAGAAGGAGGAGAGAGAAACAACTGTAAGGCAGAGAAAAAGGGAGGAGGAAGAGAGGAGGAGATAGACAAGGATGGAGAAAGAGAGAGGGTGGAAAGACACAGAGACAGATGTCCACTGTGAAACTGAATAAAAGTGAACCTGGGGAAGCTCACAACCCCTGGACCAGGTGCGACCCTCACCCTTGCAAGCGAGAGGGGAACTGACCTCATTAGTATGTTAGCATAAGACGGGAGCATACATATGTTCCCCGGGTCCTATGTTCCCCACTTTGTATGGGACCGGGGAACATAGGAACCTAACCCTAACCCCGTGCGGGGAACATATAGGACCCGGGGAACATAGGGATGACACCCATAAGACCCCCATGCTAGCTACAGAGAGGAGCGTAGCGCGAGTGCTGCCGCCACTCGGTCTGCCTGTCTGTTGCAATGATGTGCTCCTTCTCCTTCATGTTCTCTTGTTTCTCATAGCTGTTTGCTTATTTATGAGGAACTCCAATTTGCCAGAGCGAGTCATTCTCAACACCTCCATCTGTACGAAGCCATTAGAATGAGAAGAAAGGCCTTGAGTGAAATTAATCACATCACTTGCAGTTCCACAGCTCTCTCTCTCTTTCTCTCTCTCTCTCTCCCTCACTCTCTCTATATCTCTCTCTCTGCTCTCTCTTTCCTTCTCTCTGTCTCTTTTCTCTTTCTTGCTCTTTTTTCTTCCAATCTTTCTCTCTTTTTTCATTTGGCTTTCCCTTGTTTCTGTCTTCTTCCATCCTCTCTGTTGCTTCTGAAAAGGCTGAACATATGATTTGTTATTTTAATGTGGAGAGCCAATTATTCCACCAACCAGCCATCTCTCCTCCACCTACTTAGACTAAAGAGAAAGAGACTTCACCCTCCAGGCACAGCACACACAGACAGAAAGACACACACACACACACACACACACACACACACACACACACACACGCACGACAGGAGCCTTTGGTTCCACTGATGTCTATGGGGATCTATAATGTCACCCACATGAAAACGCAGAGCTCTCTGCTGTGCTTGAATAAGAAGAAAGACTCCATATCCCATAGCGCACCAGTCCAGCATGACACTTCCATATTTATGACACGACGCATTATGAGGTCACTGATTCTTTTGTCGCATCACATCAAAACTAATCTACCCCTCTAATAGCCCTCCAGCAATGCAGGAAAAGGAGAATCAAGCACACGCACACACAGTATGGCCTTTGGAGTCAATAGATCAATGCCAGGCCCAGTTCTGGATCAGTATTGGAGTCCAAGACCACGTGGTACACAGAAAACTACCACTTTCACCACACTAAAGGCCTTTCTGAGTCTGTATTTTTCTAAATAAAATTGTCGGATGACTGAAAAATATATACAACCTCATGTTGTCAATTACGTTTTGAACATCAGAACATGTTCGGTTTTTTTTGCATCAGTATAAATTCAGTGAATGAGTGCAGCCTTCTGGACTTGATAGACTGAAAAAAAAACATACGAAATGACTTACTTATGTGTGCAAAGGTGTAAACTCACAAGATGTGTTTCCCCACACCACAAGTAGAGAGGTCCATCCGGCGTGTGCACTGTGGACCTGTGCACATTTTGACCCCTAATCCGGGCAGCTTGTCTGGGTGTCTGTGTTTTCCTCAGCACTCATTAAACATAAAATCATCGGCGCTTTAACTCGTCTCTAAGTGCGCTAAACAACCTGTTTTGATAATAGCTATTTTTACATTCTGTTGTGGTTACATACTGTACATATTGTAGCCACAACATAGATCAAAAACAAAACTACAGACAAAACCAGAACAAAACCCAGAGAAATGTACTCCTGCAGCGAAATACCCTCCACCCCACCCACTCCCAGGATAAAGAGGAATGGAGCACGTTCCAGCACGGATCTGAGCCGATATCCGGCGGATTGCGCGCTGATTCCCTCTTGCGCTCTTAAACTCCTCATCCTTAAGAGGTAGCACCCTAAGCTGGAGCGCTCGGCAAGGCTCAGACTGCCCAGCCCAAGCCTGAGAGGGCCTAATCGGCTGACTCCAGATCAGCGGCCCCGAGAAGCAAGGCCGGCCTTACTCTGTGGGGGAGCACGCTGAGTCGGAACAGTGGATCTCAGCCGTGCTCTGGGAATGCTACTGTTCCGCACGTGCTCCGTCTATCCCTCTGGTGTGAACACGACTTTACGCCGTAGGAGAGCGTTCTACTGTCGCAATCCTGGAATCCTTTTTCTGTACATGTTCCGTCTGCCCTGGCTCTTACTGCATACAGAGAGGGACATCCCGACTTCAGAGAGTAGAAGTCCCACCACAGGTTGGCTTTTACCTGTGCACTTAACACTGGTCTCTAAATAGCTCATCTATCTGGCTGAATGGTTTGCTAAATAGAATCAGCCGGTGTAGTGAATTTTGAGCATATATGGGATAGGAATTTCACTCTCTGAAGATAGAATGTCAGCCTCTGAATGTAAATCTGTCTACAACATTGCTGACATGTACCTCTATTTCCAATTCCATGTGAACCAGGCCTGTATCCTCAGCTCACTGGCTCTGGGACAGTTTGAGGCCTGTATCCTCAGCTCACTGGCTCTGGGACAGTTTGAGGCCTGTATCCTCAGCACTCTGGGACAGTTTGAGGCCTGTATCCTCAGCACTCTGGCTCAGTTTGAGGCCTGTATCCTCAGCACTCTGGCTCAGTTTGAGGCCTGTATCCTCAGCACTCTGGCTCTGGCGCCTGCTTTCAGCTGAGGCCAGCTCTGTCCATGTTCCCAGTCTATGATCACCATCCATTAGTTAAATGTCAGGCATGGATGTGCTCCTTTTTTTTGGTCCTTTGTCAGTGATTGTGTGTTTGAGAGAGAGAGACAGAGAGAGAGAGAAGAGAGAGAGAGAGAGAGAGAGAGAGAGAGAGAGATGTATGTGTGAGTGTATCTGTGTGGGATAGGGGGTGCATTTATGAATGTGTGTGTGTGTGTGTGTGAAAGAGAGAGGGGAGAGGGGAGGGAGAGAAAGATGTGGAGGTGGGAAGTGAAGACAAAAGTACTAGAGATGGGGAGAGCTGGAGAAAGTGAGCAAGACAGGGTGACAGAAGGAGATGGAGAGAGAGAAAGAGAGGGAGAGAGAGGGAGAGA
>NC_063209.1:14519503-14537982 GCF_017589495.1 Alosa alosa | reverse complement strand
ACGTTCAGACTGTGTTCTTTGCTATGGTTCGTTCACTTCACTAGCTGTCAAAATGTATGTGTGACAAATGTACAGTGTAGGCTGCAAATGCCTGATATAGCCTACGAATGGGTTTACAAGCAGTGACCATACATTTGTCCAATATTTCACTGCCTCTGTAACATAGTGGTAGCCAACCTTTGAAAAACATTGAGTAGGCCTAGCAAGATCTGAATAGCCAGATAGCCAGCTGGGGGGATTGCCCCCTTAGGGCCTGCCGTCCTGCCCTGAACCATTCTTCGTCAGGCCCCTTAGCAGAGACCAGTTTGTCATGGGAGGCCCTACCAGGAGCACAAGGCTCCAGACAACATAGCTCTCGGGTCATAGGGACACACAAACCCCTCCACCACGGTAAGGTGACGGTTCCCGGAGAATTTTTTTTTTTTTTTTACTTTATTTTTATTGGTAACAACAAATACATACATAGAGAAAGAACAAAAAGCAAATAAACAGACACAAAAAAAAAAAAAAATATATATATATAAGGGGGCCTATAGGGTACATTCATACTCTACATTTTTGTTTTAACTTGTTATGTCTACCTTCAATTCATTTTGTAACCACTTTACCCAGTTCTTTTCATATGATTCTTCTTTCATTTTTAATTTGTATGTTAACATTTTCATCCCTTGGATTTCCTCAATGATAGTACACCACTGTTTACGATTTGGTATGTTTGCTTTCAGCCAGTTCTTAGTGATAGCCTTCTTACTCGCTATAAGCAAAATCTTTACTAGATATTGGTCGTCTTTGGAAACATATTCTTCCAAATATCCTAGGTATAGGACCTTACATGTAAATGGAATTGCATAACCCAAGATCTCACTTAAAGCGACGTGTACCTCTCTCCAAAAAGGCTCTATATTCTTACAGCTCCAAAAAATGTGTGTATGGTTTGGTGCCATATCGCCACATTGTCTCCAGCATGTTTGTTGCGTTGATAGTTGTTTACTTTTAATTAAAGGGGTGATAAAGTAGCGGATGTGGTTCTTCCAAGCAAACTCTCTCCACCTTTGAGATTTTGTGGTGGTCTGCTGACATCTCCACATGTCATACCAGGTCTCGACTTGGATTTCCTCACCTAGCTCTTTCTCCCATTTGGTCTTTATATATAGTGTTGAATATTGTTTGGATTCCATTAAACAAGAATAAAGAATTGAAATTGCTCTAGGGATTTCTCTATAGTAAGACATCATAAAATACTTTGATGAGGGGATGCACCTCTCCCTCCTTCTTTTTAACTTTTTTTTCATAGTAGTCCCTCATCTGTAAATATCTGAATAAATCTGTGTTTCTTAAACTAAAAGTATCTTTTATTTCTTGGAAACTCCTAATTTCTCCTTCCTTGATAATTGTACATATAGCAGTTATGCCTGCAGCTACCCAATTTCTGTATGTAGTGTCGATTTTCCCTGGTTTGAATTCTCCATCAAATGCAATCCATCTCAGAAGACTGGGCTCCCTCCTTATCCTCAGCTGTTTAACTACAGAATGCCTTGTGTCTAGCGTAAAAGATGTTACTGGGTCAACCTGATCCTTGATCTTTAAAGGAGTTTCCCTTTCGCCAATGTATGTTTGGATCGGGTAGGAACAGGTATTCATTTCTATATCTTTCCAGCGGGTTACAGCGTCAATACTACACCAACACAGAAGCGGACGAATTTGTGCTGCATAGAAGTATTCCCTCAAACTTGGGAGTGCCATGCCTCCTTTATCTTTAGGTAGTTGGAGAGTAGTAAATCGCACTCTAGGTCTTTTACCCTCCCATATAAATCTTGATATTAATTTGTCCCATTTTGTGAACTGTGCTGAAGGCACCTCTACTGGGAGCGACTGGAATAAATACAAGAGCCTAGGTTGTATATTCATCTTAACTGCATTTATCCTGTCTGTAAAATCGATGGGATAGGTAGACCATCTTTCAATATCTGTTCTTATCATATTATCCACTTCTTCATAATTACTGCTATATAGTTCAGAAAGATTTTTGGTTATGTTTACTTCCAAATATTTAAGAGATTTTGCTTCCCATTTTAGTTTGTACTCTGTCAACCCCTGCGTCGGTACCGCATGGAACATGATTGTCTGAGTCTTTGATATGTTTAGTTTATATCCAGAGTATTGACTGTATTTTGCCAGGGTCTGCGTTAATCTATCAAAAGATTTCACTGGATCGTTTAAGACTAATCAATGCAATTCTATTTATAATAAGCAGCGTTCTTCTAATATTATCTTGGGTTTGATGTCCTCTAACAAAACCTGTTTGGTCCTCATCTATAATATCCGGTATAATCGTCTGTAATCTACTAGCTATAATTGAAGTATAAATCTTATAGTCAACATTTAAAATTGATATAGGCCTATAATTGTGACATAATTCCTTATTTTTTTGTGGTTTGGGGAGCACTGTGATGATCGCTTCCTTCCATGATGGAGGGATACAGTTTTTTTTTCCCAAAATCCAGTTGAAGGTAGTGAGAAGAAGTGGAGTCAACTCTTGGTTGAGTTTTTTATACCACTCAGGTGGAAATCCATCACTACCTGGTGCCTTAGATGTTTTTAATTTCCCTATGGACCCATTCAAGAGAGTTCCATTATCAGCGTCATAGTTGGCCCCACAAGACTGTTTTTATTGATGAAAGGGTCTATAGCTTTCTGGATCTCCTCTGCAGTTATTGGTGATGTCATATGTTCAATTTGTATGTTGCCTATTGAGGGCAGGTCCAGCAAGTTAAGAAAAGATGTAGTCTCTCCTCTATCTATGACAGAGGTTTGTGTATAGAGTTCCTCATAGTAATTTCTGAATACATTTTCAATTTCCTTTGGGTCATATGTAAATTGGTTTGATTTTGGATCTTGTATTTTATGGACAGCTCTTTCCGCTTGCTGCTTGCAGTAATTTCCTTGCCAAAAGTTTGGCAGCCTTTGGGCCTAGTTCATAATATGTTTGTTTGAGGTATCTGGCTTTGATCTCTACTTCTTGTTGCAGCAGTTGGTTTATTTTATGTCGTGTCTCTTTCATTTGTTACTGTGTTTTGTTGTCTGGCTTTTCTTTGTGTTTGTGTTCTGTTGTCTTTAATTCTGCTAGAAGAGACTGATATTGTGTCAATTTAGTTTTTTTAAGGCCACTAGTAATGGCTATTAATTTGCCACGCATGACAACCTTTAAGGCATCCCATAATATGATTGGTTTCGTTTCACCATTGTCGTTTTCTTGTAGATAGTTTTGAATCTCTAATTTGATTTGTTCTGTTATAAGTTCGTTATTTAATACACCTACATTCAATCTCCACAAAGTATTTCTTTTTCTGCCTTTTAAGTAAATAGTTAGATATAGAGCACTGTGATCTGATATATCAGTCACGCCTATTTGACATTCTTTCACTCTATCTCTGTCTTCTTTTTGCATAAAGAAATAGTCTATTCTGGAGTAGACTGAATGTGTTGCTGAATAATGGCTATAGTCTCTTTCTAGTGGGTGGAAATCCCTCCATACATCAAATAAGCCCATTTCCTCACATGCATTGTTTATCAATTTTGACATATATATCTTACTTCTTTTCTTACTAGTTGTATCAAGATTATGATCCAGCACAATATTAAAATCTCCCCCACATTATGCAAATGCCTTCCATTTGTTCTGCAATAGTATCAAAAAGGAATTTAATATAATTTTGTTTACTCTCTGGTGGTGCATAAACATTTACCAGTGTGAACATGTCCTGATCAATTGTCCCTTTGACTATAATATACTTACCCTCTTTGTCTTTTATTTCTTTTTGGCACTCAAAGTTAGTTGAGATTAGAATTGCTACCCCTCTTTGGCGTGTATTTGTGTGTGAACTATAATATGTTTTCCTGAATCCTAACCTTTTCAATTTCTCATGTTCTGTTTGTGACAGGTGGGTTTCTTGCAAAAAGCAAATCTGAGCTTTCTCCTTTTTCACTTTGTTAATAATTTTAGCTCTCTTAACTGGGTTTCCCAAGCCATTAACATTTAAAGACATAACCTTAATTTCTTCACATGACATTATCCTTTACAGTGTTTTCCCTAATATACATTTCACTTCCCCTCAGGTCAACATTTGAACAAACATTAATATGGAACAAAGAAATATTAAAGAAACAAAAAATGACACACTCGTTTGAAAAGATTAAAGTTGACTTCCACCTAGAAATGTCAACATCTCTCATTATGCATTGACATCCCTTTCGTTTTGGGGGAGATGGCCTTTCATAGAGAAAGGGCCCCCACCTAGTAGTGAGAGTCCAACCATATAGGACTGTTCTACTCATACTAGTTATGGTTGTGGCATAGACTTTAGCCAACAGTCTGAAAAGTTGAAAAATTAACCCTCAACATTATCTCAACATCATTTTCTCAACTTCCTTTATCATTTACCTAATGGTCAGTCATTATAAGTGATTCTACTCTGATCTCGGCGATTTTCTGAACTCCTACCAACCAAAACAGTCCTCACTCAGTCGGGTCTTGACACATCTCGTTGGAGCCGCGTTGGAACTCCTGCAACTTCTGTCTGGCCCGTCTGCCTGTCGCCAAAATTCCATCTCTTCCAACACAATTCCAAGCTGCTATTTTAGAAGACTGGAGCCTTTCGATTAAGGAAGAACCTCCCTGACACGCTGGGCTTTCCACTTCCATCCCCCTCCTTCGCAATTCATTGACAGCCTCTTCTGCGGTATTGTATGTCTTTGTCCCGTTGGCCCAATGAACGCGCATTTTTGTAAACGGTGTCTGGAAGCGAATACCTTGGTTTTTCAGAGCCGCCTTCACAGCTGCGTATGCTTTGCGTTTTTGCAACACCCCCGTACTGTAGTCGTGATCAAAATAGATGCGGCTGTCTCCTATTTTAATGTTTTTTCTTCTCCCATGCTTTGGTCAGGACTAGTTCTTTATCTGTGTATTGGAGAAAATTGACAACCACTTACTGTGGAGGACCACCCGCTTTCGGTTTCACAGCAAGCGCTCTGTGGGCTCGTTGGATCTGGAGGTCTTTGTCAATTGACAATTCAGTGCGGAGCCACTCTCCCACAAACGGCAGAACCGGGCCTTTCTCTGTGTCCTCTGGGATGCCATATATCCGTAGATTATTCCGTCTAGACCTCGATTCCAAGTCATCAAACTTATCCTTCATCCAGCTCTGTTCTCGCAATATCTCCTGTAGCACACTGTTCGCCTCTGAGCTCCATGCCTCTACTTCTTCTGTACGCGTCAGGGTGGCATCTATCTTTTCGTTCTGTTCTTGTATGTCTTTAGTGACTATCGCCAATTTCTGATCAATATCTTCCTTAAACCCTGATAGTTCACTTCTCATATGACTCGTTATGTCTTCTTTAAACGTTTTCAAGTCAGCTTTCAAGTCGTTTTGCATGTTCTGAATCTGTTTGCTAATACCTTCCAAACCTGACCGTAGTGATATGATTGAATCTTGGTTGTTATCATCGGCTAACGGTGTGGAGTCTGATCTGGGTTGATTAGAGTCCTTACTTTGCTTATCCATGTTCTTCTTGGGTTTTGTTTTTGAGGTTCCACTCATGATCCGTTCTTATAATGACTTTGGTCTTATTCTATGTAATATGTCATTTTTTCGAGTTTAGGCGGAAATTCAAATATTGGCTTGGGGAGCTTACTCTTCACGCAGCCATGCTCGAGGCAGCCATTACCGGAAGTCTTAATAGTCTCTTTTTTTTTGCACATCGGAGGTACCACCTGCTGCATTATGTGGAGAGGTAGTTATCGTCACCAATAACGGCAACACCCGAAACAACACAAAACACGTTATCGGTCTGAATCAGAGTCACTGCTTTCTGAATCATCGGATTCAGATGACTCCACCCTCCTCTGTACAACATCATCCTCCTCCTCATCCTCCTCTCTCTCAACTTCCTTGTCATCTTCAACCGGCCCTGGTGCAGGTAGGTGTGTGGCGGACAGGACGACAGCGACCACCCATCAACTCCCAACCATGTCTGAGTGGCGACGGGTGGTCCTTCAGTGTGGGGTGGCGCACTAGATACGCCAAGTAGTTGGCACGGAGGCAGTGTTGGCGTAAGCTGTCTGCATCTGGAGGGAGACGGATAAAAGACTTTCTTTTCATGGTCTTCCACTTGGAAGCACGGGCTTCAGCCATGGTGCTACTCTTCTTGTCTCCATAGAACACCTGTCTCGTGAACACAAATAGACCATCATAAACAGTGAAGAGGATGGTGTCAGCTTCAGACTGCACAATGGTGTAGTCTTCCATCAGTTGTTGGGTTGACAGGTTCATGCATACGGGGCCAACAGAGTAGACAATCTCTACCTTCACTCTCTGTGCCAGGTCAGTCAGGTGTCTGCATATTACCAGTGGGCCACGGCTGAAGTGCCCTTGAGCAAGGCACCTAACCCCTCACTGCTCCCCGAGCGCCGCTGTGGTTGCAGGCAGCTCACTGCACCAGGATTAGTGTGTGCTTCACCTCACTGTGTGCTGAGTGTGTTTCACTAATTCACGGATTGGGTTAAATGCAGAGACCAAATTTCCCTCACGGGATCAAAAGAGTATATATACTTATACATATACATAGTGTCAACATACATGCTTCATGGACATATATTCCAACTGGACCTTTATCCCAATCAACAATTGCATAGACATGTCACATGTAGACTTGTCAAGGCCACTCCATATTAGTGACTTTTGTTTTATGTTTTCCCATCTCTGGGTTGACCTAATGGTATCTGTGGCTTCATTACACAGAGTACCACACTGGAGAACACATGACTGTCTATCTGTCCCTGTTGGTATATTGTTTTCTTCCATATTCAAGCAGTTGTGCATGCAGCATGCACACTGTCTTTACATTTGTCTTTACAGATCAAATATCTAGCTCCTCTCACTGTGGGCTCAAAAGAATGACTGAGGCAACAAGCAGCAGCACTAAACAAGCATCATGTGCTAATCTTGTGGGCATGTCAAGGCATGCAAGGGAAACAGTTAAGTCCTGCTGACATGAATCAAGAAAACTGGGTATGATGTGCACAACATAAAATGAACAAATGTAGTTTGAGTGCATTATTCACTGGCCTTTTGTTATTATTATTTTAAATGTTTTGCTTTTTAACAAAAGTTAAGTTAAAAAGGGGGTGATAATGTAAGGACTCTCAAAGTAAAAGACCATCACTGCATCCAAAGTAATCATCAAACAATGCTAAAACATTGGCCAAATTGTCAAATAATATAAGAAAAGGCAAACATTGTGAAAATAGCCCATCTACAAGCCCCACTACGCCTCACAATGCGCGGCATTGTGGGCTTGTAGATCAGCTATTTTCTCTGTATAATATTACAATATTTTCTCTGTATAATATCTGTATATGTGGAACACAAATTGGGGGGTCCCTAGTACAAATATGATTGTTTTGGGGGGTCACAGCCTAAAAAGGTTGAGAACCACTGTACTAGATGGCAGCCATCTTGAATTTTGCGGTCAAAACAAAGTTGTAATATCAAAATGATGTCAGATTTGGAATCCTCATGGTTGACTTGTATGAAAAAGGGCCATACATGATTCTAGGTCATCCAGATCAAAAGTTATTTTTTAGAGATGGCGCCGGGTGTCATTTTGAATTTGGCTCTCTAGCAAAAAATGCCGGGATTTTTGGGAGGGACATGGGGGCTAAATCTTTTCTAAAGGGTCCATAGAGGTCAAATCAATCATCAAAACATTGTTGCCAGAGGATAGTCACAGAACTTCACATTATGACCCGACTAAATAGCTGTACCCCCCGAAGCTCACGGTATAATTCACTGTGTGTGTGTGTGTGTGTGTGGGTGGGGTGTAGAGCTATGTGAGGGCCTATAGAGAGAGGGTTAGGTAACAACTTCTTTATGTTAAGCAGCTGGGTGTTTCAGGCGAGTTCAGCGTTTCTTCTCCTTCTTGAAAGGGCTGTGTTTTTGGAGTGCATGTCTCTTTCTCTCCCCCCTCGGGGCTCTCTTGCTCTGTCCATTCTTTTGATTGTGCCTCTTATATTTCCTCCCTCTTCTAATCTCTCTCCCCCACTCCAATTCCCATCTGTATCTCTTCCTCTCTGTCTCTCCCTCTCTTCTCTATCTATTATTTTCCTTCCATCACTCCATTTCCTTCTTCTTTTCCAGTCTTCTTCATTTCCTTCCTTTTCAGAATCCCTCTTTCCCATCTTTCCCTCCAATTCCCATATTTCTTTCTTCCTCTTTTCCCATCTCTCCATTCTCTCTAATTTTAGTCTATCTCCCTCTCTTCTGTGTCCTTCTCCATATCCCTCTTGCTTTCTCTTCTCTTCTGTGTTCTTCTCCATATCCCTCTTGCTTTCTCTTCTCTTCTGTGTTCTTCTCCATATCCCTCTTGCTTTATCTTCTCTTCTGTGCCCTTCTCCATATCCCTTCTTCCCTTTGCCAAACTCTTCCTCCCCTTTTCCCACCCCATCTCTCTTCCTACTCTTCTCCTCTTTTCTCAATGTTTCACCTCTCTCTCGCTTTCTCTCTATTTCTTTCTCTTTCTCTCTTTCCTCTGCTCCTCTGATTTTGATTTGAGTACCCTTCACTTGGTCTGAGAGTGTCAGGATATTCTCTAGGTCTCTTACAGCCCTTCTGTATGCTAATCACATATTCTCTTAAGTGCTGCTAATTTACCCCTCATATATTCATCTTAATCTTTCTTTAGCAATTATTCCTTTTTATTGTAAAACCCGCGGGTACAAATCCCTTATAATACCTCAGTGCGAGGTGTGTGTGTGTGCGTGCGTGTGTGTATATTTGTGTCTGCGTTTGTGTGTGTGTGTGTGCATATGCATGTGTGTATGTACATACACTTGTCTGCATGTGTTATCCCATGATACCTTACAGCCTGTGAGTGATTATGTGTACATGTTTCTGTGTGTGTGTGTGTGTGTGAACATGCTATCCCATGGTGCTGCCTTCCGGTCAGGTATCTGGTCAGATTGGCCCCCCTGTGCTCTGCTAAACCAGTGTGGAGTTCAGCCGGCGCTCCGTAACACGCACAGGTCGATGCCGAGGTGCACTTGTAAAACGCACACATGAATAGGCGGGGTAATGGAGTGACATGTTGCCCCCCCTGCACGACGAGGGGTAATTGGCTGTGGGCTCTGCAGGGAGGCCCGGGGCAGCTGTTCCCCATCAGTAGCATCTCACGCTGATGTAGTCCAGCTAAAGTGCTTACAGCCGTCCAGCCCGGAGGGGCAGCGAAGCACGAGCATACAGTAGGACCACCAAGGACACACACACACACTCAAACACGCCACCCAACACACACGCACAGACACATGCGCGCACCACCCATCACACACACGGACGCACCACCCAACACACACACACAGACACACGCACGGACCACCCAACACACACACACAGACACACGTACCACCCAACACACACACACACACACCCAAACACACACTAGAGTGTGGCTACCCGACCTGAGCCCGACGGGACCCGACGGGTCGGGTCGGGTTCGGACAAATATTTAGAAATTGTAGTCGGGTTTGGACACATGGGGGCGATATGCATTGGAAGCTTTACATTTAAATTCCTTATTATGTTGGGTAACCAACAGGTCTGCTTTACATGATGCAAACGTTTGTTTTTTGAGAATAAAGTAAAATGTAAAAAAGACCTAATAGCTTTCTTCCTGTGTGCAAGATTTGTTTATCGTGACAACGCATTTCAGGCATGCCGCCTGAAATGCACACGCGTTGTCACGTCTCACGACTACATAAACAAAGGTTATGCACATCGCACATATGCACATAAGCACAGTCTTGGGTGACGTTAAAAAAAGTTGTTAGCCTATCAGGAGATTTTAAGATTATTTGCGTTGCATACTGTGGTAAAGACATAGGCTACCGGTAGGCTATAAGGTCTCCTCGTCAACTGGATGAGGATTTTCTCGAGTTGCCCCAATTAACGTCGATGCTGCATATGGATCAGTGACAGAGGCACTGTAGTTTCAACGACTGTTGCAGTTCAATTTTAAGACTTTTCGTCAATGGTAAGACAAGAATTCTATTTAGGCTATGCATGCTTGGGCCTCTTGTGTTAATGTGCGCTGTGTGAAACCTGCGTGCGTGCACGCTCACCTAATTCTGTAGACAATTTGTTGTGTGTTCCGTTTAATGGGCTAAAAAGACAGGCTATCCACAAACGTGAACGTTTAATCACTAGCATGGGAATAACTGAGGCATCATCTGTGTCGGGCTCGGGTCGGGTTCGGACATAAAAATGAAAATGCCTGTCGGGTTCGGACGCAACTCTGTCGGACGCGGGCCGGGTTCGGACAGAAATTTGCGGCCCGATCTGCACTCTAACACACACACACACACACACACACAAATAAACACCTCTACATTTGCAGACAAACATGCACAGATATACACACAGACTATGCATTTCCTCAAATAAACACACACACAAAAGCAGTTGTACAAACATGCATGCACACTTTTGTTTTTTCAAACCTTATATTTCCCATTATTTCCCCCTCCCATCTCCATCTCCTCCTTGCTCTGTCTTCAGAGGCGGATTTAGCAATTTGGGGGGCCCTCCATATCCGTTCTTTGAATACAAAAATGCAAGAAGGGCCACCCCTATGCATCTATCAATATATAACCTTGCACCAATTGAAGACGGAGAAGTGAATGAAGTTTCAGTTTAGTGTAAACCAAAATGCCAAATATGTTTATTTTTTTTTAAATCACACTGGATATTTATAACCACCAAGTAATTAGTGGCATATGCTACAGTATGCGAACAGTCATACAATATGAATGATAACAGTAGTAGTAGTATAACAGTATATAAGTAGTATCCTTCCATTTTAAATCAGGCAATATCCAGCACCATCTTAGATTTTTTACCTAATATGTAGGTCCCAAAACTAAAACCTGCAAAATAATGTTAAGGTTAAATTCCAATGTTTTCATAAATTCTTTCACCCGATTTTGTATAATTTTTACACTCTCAGAAATGCCTGATCTTGGAGGCCATATATGGGCATTAATATCTTGAAAAGTATTATTCCTAGCCTGCCCAAACTTTGTATGAAGGAAGACAGACATGTTCTCAGTATGACTGGACCCTTAAAGTTTGTAGGCCTACTGCATGCCCATTAGTTATATAAGGCCCTAGAGATGGAAAAAAGTGCAAAACTGGTGATATTAAAGGAACACGCCACCCAATGTCAGTAGTAATATATGTTTTTACCTTAACTTTCACGAGTTGAGTCATACCTCTCCCGTGTCGGTACGTGCACTCAAACGCTCTGGTGCGCGGTGCGAATGTGTTCACATTCATCCACGTTTTCCCGACTTAAATACAGTTGCATGAGTAGTTGATAGAAATGTCTACGGCCACACAACATGAAACGTGGCGATTTTCCAAGCGAATAAACAGGAGAACTACAATGTGTGGCTTAATAGCACTTGGGGAGTACTTCGACCTAGCGTGGTAATATTGTTAACACCTAATTGTAGATCCTACCAGAGTTTAGAATCCATGCTTGATCGACCCCTCAGCCTCCCCCTCCCCTCTGAGCGAGAGAGAGGCACACATACTAGAGATGCGCTGATGGGCTATTATTTCAACCATAACTGCATAGCAAAACTTATCATCCATCAGCCATCCATCAGCACCAAAGTTTTTTGACCAATTTTCAAAACCGCACCCGCCCATCATCCGCTGGTTGTTTTAATGTAGGCTATATGGGTGATGCAGCGCTGCTGACGTGAAGCTAGAAAGCCCTTGCCTGTTCTAGAAAGACTGATCCAATGCAGCAAATATATTAAATTGGCTATGTTGTAGCCTATCCCCAGAATATCAGCAGCAAACTCAGTCTCTGTCTCGCAAAACAGTCTCTAAATAAAACGCACATCGGCCTGTTGCCTATTCTGCCAGCTTGTGACAATATATCGTCCAAAATGCATGATTGCATTGCATTCTCCACATTTTTAGCTAAATTTTCATGTACCACATCAGCATCGTTGTTTAGTGAATCTTTTGTAAATTGCTTTACAATTACCGTCGGGCCTATAGGCCTATTGCCTGGCTTGCCTCAGCTTCGGTCACGTCCTTTTACAAAAAACGCAATTTGCCACATAATTTCAACATGCTCCTGGCCTACTAATTAATGCCTATTGTACTTTATTTTTTGCAAAAATAAAGAAATCCTTGATAAAATAACAAGTCATTCACATTATAGGCTAGGCCTACTTTACGCACTGTCATGTCAGGGTGACACTTTGACAAGCCTGTTCTGAAGACTCCCATTCATTTTGACTGCACGAGAAGAGAGCGCGTCTTTTTCAGACAGACAGTGCAATTCATTTTATACCAGCATATATTAATAGAATTAATAGATATTAAAGAAACTCCGACTCCATTCATTCTGAAAGTCCACCGCACAACAGTGCAACGTGCATGTTCACATTTTTAGTAACAACCGCCAAACTTGCGTGCTTCCCACCCATGTTTTCCGACTATTTTTTTCTTACCTTTTTTTCCGCTGTGGATGTTATTGAGTTTGTAGAAGTTTTAGCTCTTACGTTCTGAACATCTCGCCTATTCCCTGAATGTAGGCTACAATTACTGTGTTTTATAGGCCTATATAGGCTAATATCGAAACAAAATAACCCAGGCAGTCTCTTCTAGGATATAACACAGGTTGAACTCAACGTCAAGTTGGTTCTATTTAGGGAGGTGAATGTGTGTAAACATCTGTGACTCAGAAATGACATCGGAAGACAAGGAGTGCATAGCAAGAGGCAAGCCGAAGGCTGCTGACAAGGCCCGACGCTATTGTAAAGCAATTTACAAAAGATTCACTGAACAACAATGCTGATGTGGTACATGAAAATTTAGCTAAAAATGTGGAGAATGCAATGCAATCAAGCATTTTGGACGATATATTGTCATGGCAGAATAGGCAACAGGCCGATGTGCGTTTTATTTGGAGGCTGAGGGGTCGATCAAGCATGGATTCTAAACTCTGGTAGGATCTACAATTAGGTGTTAACAATATTACCACCCTAGGTCGAAGTACTCCCAAGTGCTATTGCGCCACACATTGTAGTTCTCCTGTTTAGCCGATTAAACGGAAAATCGCCACGTTTCATGTTGTGTGGCGTAGACATTTCTATCAACTACTCGTGCAACTGTATTTAAGTCGGAAAACGTGGATGTTTTTGATTACTTCTACGGCTGGCTCGTCAAAGCCAGCTAGCATAGCAACATGCTAACACATTGGCGCCCGGCGCACCAGAAGCGTTCAGTGCCTGCGTACCGACACGGAGAGGTATGACTCAACTTCGTGAAAGTTAAGGTAAGAACATATATTACTACTGACATTGGGTGGCGTGTTCCTTTAAGGGTCTTGTAAACTCATTGTTTGTATCCACATGGCACCAATCACTATTTTGTTTGCTAATACAATACTTTATTGATGTTGAGCCAATATTTGAGGTCTTTGCAAAAATTGCACATGAAGATATGAGGATAAAACAAGGATAAAACAAGGTGTGATTGCATTTTTGGTAATGTTCATTACTCATTTTTGGCCTGAGGCAAAACAATGATTTTGATATAATACAGTAGGCCTAGCCTATGTAAATAATGCTTGATAACAAATGTGTACAAAAACAAGTTTAGCCTACCAGCCTACCATTAACGTCACTCTTTTTGCACGTTTTACCCATGTTACCCATTAGACGAGGTTTGAACAAAATCTGAGGTGGTGCAGCAACAAATCTGATTGACATGAAATGACCCATAGCATATACAGCGTGTGTGAGAGAGAGAGGAAAGGCTTGGAGAGGGGAGATTATGTGTTTACAGTCATTCTACAAGACATCTGTGTGTGTGTGAGAGAGAGAGAGTGAAAGAAAGAGAGATCATCTACTGTAGGTTGCCTGCATCGGATGCGAAAGCAGCAGGCTGTAACGATAGCTCCTCATGTTCGCCATCATCGACGTTATCGTTGTTGTCAACCTCCACTGGTGGTGTCT
This sequence comes from Alosa alosa, assembly GCF_017589495.1. Taxonomy (NCBI): domain Eukaryota; kingdom Metazoa; phylum Chordata; class Actinopteri; order Clupeiformes; family Clupeidae; genus Alosa; species Alosa alosa. The sequence continues at coordinate 14,523,893 of NC_063209.1, read as the reverse complement.
CCGTAAAGTAAATGGTGATTCACTTTAGGCAGTGTGGCAATGTATTTTTTGGTTTCCTCTCGCATTTTTCTGTTATTGCAACCGCTAGGATAACTTTCGCTTCATTTTTCACACAACATCTGTCTCTCAGTTCAACCTCTACATTCCTGGCTGCGTCTTTCGTCTTTCCCAGTCAATGGAATAATCCATTGTAGTACGAAAAAGGGAGGGAGGGTTCTGAGACTGAATTAGGCATTCTGGTGTTTTTTTGTTGGTTTAGAACATAGGTTCTCAAAGTGCGGCAGGGGGCCAATGGCGGCCCGCGGAAACATTTCTGGCGGCCCGCGATAACATCTGACAACATCTGTGAAACTGTTAAAACTGTACAACTGTACTGTGTGATTTGAAAAGAATGAATCTCCGTTTAGTGGTTTTTCGTGGCCGTCAGGTTTTCCTGTGGTGCTTTGGTAGCTGTAATTGGCCCTGAATAAGGCCTATATGCTGATAAGAAGCAAGGCACACTGAGAGTTTGTACTTGAAATGGACTGCAACCAGAACGGTTATATCCCAAATTTGTCTGTTGAGGGTAGAGAACCGCGGGGATTGTGTGTGCATTGCATTTTAGCCAGGTTTAGCCTCAGTTATGAATTAAAATCTGTTTAATGCAATAAATATAAACTGTAGAGATGCAACCTAGTCATTAATGATTACAATGATTAATGAATAATTAATAAATGATTACAAATGGGATTTTTTTCCAGGTTTTTCTTTTTTTTTCTCCCCACCCCTTTAATGTTGGGTTCCTGAATTGGCCCTCACCAATCAAAACTTTGAGAACCCCTGGTTTAGAAGTATGATTAAAACATGCAGTGACAATGCAAGCTTAACCATGTTTACAAGTATATAGCCTATTCATTTTTGTATTTTTTTGAGGGGGGAGTGATTTATTGGGGGCCCCAGGCGATTGCCTACCTTTGCCTAATAGTAAGTCTGCCCCTGTCTGTCTTGCTGTCTTTCTATTCAAGCCCATCAGGGTGTTGGTCTCTGTAGCCTCAAATCCAGGCATGCATTGACATGAAAACAAAACAAAAAAATGAAACATACATAAAACAATTTACACTCATACATGTACAGACACAAACATAGCCCATGTTTCAGGTATGTTGACACGTACGCATAACAGCACAAATATATATTAACCAGATTTTTTCTCTGTGTGTTTGTGTCTGTGTGTATCTATGTGTGTGTGTGTTTGTGTGTGCGTGTTTGTGTGTGCTTGTGTGTGTGTATGTTGGTGGATTGTGGGTGGGTGTGGGGGTCTCTTCAACACATCCCTTTGTTCTGTTCAGCCATCATGATTTTCTCTTCCTCCAAAGAATTTGTATTTCATCACTTTTCTTCTTTCTTCTCATCTTCTCATTCCATCCATCCATCCATCCATCTCTCCTCCTGCTGAACCTCTGTGTGATGTCCCCGTTCACCTAGCCTCTGTCAGCAGGCGTAACACTGATCACTAATATTAATAGAAGACTCTTGGGTCCTGCTATATTTCGCTGTTTATTTATTTCTGTTTCATTTTTGTTTGTTTATTGATTTGGATCATCCTGCCGGTCTCGCGGTTCATTGAGGGTTTTTGAAGTGACTCATCGGGAGGATTCAATGGCAGAGACGCAGCGGAACAGTCTGCTGCTGAGTTGGGAAACACGGGTGCTCATGGGCTGATTTACAGGCAAGGCAGTTTTTTTGTGTGGTACACATCTGCAAGGGCGAGTTAGACCTCTGGTATATTCTTTTATATCTTTTACTGTAGTAAAGAGGAAACTTTTCACCTCTTTCACCTTTTTCTTTCTTATCAATTGACAAGGTTGTCAACTTTGAAAGTATTTAACTAGGACTGGTTGAGTTTGCCAAACCGAAAGGGAAAACAAGTTTTTTGGTGTGTGATTGTGTGTGTGTGTGTATATGTATGTGTGTGTGTGTTTGTGAGGAAGAGAGAGAGAGAGAGAGAGAGAGAGAGTGTGTGTGTGTGTGAGAGAGAGAGAGAGAGAGAGAGATTGGGTGTGTGAGAGAGTGTGTGTGTGTGTGTGCTATTTGTTTTAGCACTGAGCTGTTAGGACCACAGAAAATTGAGCCCATTTTCACCAATAGTGATTGATAAAGTTTTCTTCACTGCAGTTTCTCTGTGCGTGTCTGCTGCCAAGCAAAACTGGAGAATTTCTGCCTGCGGACGGGCTGAAATAATGAGACTTTCACAAGGCGCAAAAGAAATGCACTTTCCATGAACCAAAATGGCTTTTTGATTGTAAAGGGCTTGGGGTGTTAGCTCTTTCTCCTTTTCTCTCTCTCTCTCTCCCTCTTTCTCAACACACACACGCACACACACAAATCCTGTTAAGAAATCAGTCACTTTAACATACTAACCCTCGAGTGAAGTGTGTGAGAGCCATACCACACACTCTGAACATGGTGAATGTGTGTTGTACAGCTGTATGTCAGGACACAACATCCCCTCAGGTTTGTGCCAGAAACAAATCCCATCACACCACGTCAACAAACAGCACCTACATCAAAACAACTATCCTAGTTTATTCCTGTGTTTATGCATGAGTGGGTGTGTGTCCAGTTATGCCTACATGTGTGGGCATGTTTGCACATATGCATTTATGTATGTGTGAGAACATTTGTGTGCATGTGTGTACACAGTGCACACACACACACACACACAGTATACCCATAGACTACATACGATAGAAGTGCTCAAAAGAGAGAATCACTGTGAGTGCAGGTGTGTGTCTATTTGTGTGTGTTTGTGTGGGGTAGTATGTGTGAGTGTGTGAATGTGTCCAACAAAATATATGTTTGTGTGTGTGTGAGAAAGAGAGAGAGAGAGAGAGAGAGTGTGTTCTTCCCTGGGGATGGGTGAGAGGTAGGGATACTGTGAGGCTGTGGTCTAGAGGGACCTCGATGGGGAACAGCTTTAAACACTTGCGCCAATTACAGCGGGCACAGTGTGGATCCTACTCAAAATGTGCCTAACACCCTTGAGGAAACATCTGCTTCAGCACACCCTCCACACACAGACAGACAGACACACACACACACACACACACACACACACACACAAAGACACACACACAAACGCATGCACACGCACAGACACACACAGACACACACACACACATGCATACAGCCACAATGGGAAGACACATATCGGAACTTCTATTTCTATACAAACTAAGACGGCGAAATCCTAAAGAAACGCAAGCACCCACACCATAGGTGTATCTAAATAAGCTATGTACCAAAAATGACATTTTACTTTGACTCGAAGAGCTGTAAACAGTGTTGTAAGGCTGCGTGTACACATCCGCTTGGAGCTCCAGTGGAATTATAATTTCATGACGAGAATTCTCGGTCTAACTGTTCAATGTGCCGTTGAAACGGCGTAAATAGGCGACCCATCAGGCCAGCACTATAACTCAGAGCATGGTAAACAAAATTGGATATTTCAGGCAGTAAATGCTCCCCTTAAGAACCAAACCAGATTTTGTTCAAATCTACTCACCTATGGCTACTGAAAAGTGTAAGGTTCATTTAGCAAATGTTATTAAAAAACATCGTTGTTTTAGAATTTAGAATTTGGTGATAATTGGGGGTGTTATGACGATACATGAATTAAGTTTAAAAAAAATAAATAAACAGCTTCCATAACTTTCTGGAAAGGTGGTTGTGTTTATGGTCATGTTTATGTACAGTATCAGTGCTTGTGGCATCTTTGTTTTTTAATAAACAATAAGACACATGGAAATTCCAACATGCAATAACATAGCACAAACGGGCAAACTCATTCAACACACACTGTAAGTCTACAAGCTTTGCAATGGACCACACTGAATACTCTTGTAGCATAAACACAGACATTTCATAACCACCAAATATATTGGTATATTACAGTAGCGCCCTCCCAAACACACACACACACACACACACACACACATTCACTGTTTTCCCTTGTCAGTAAACACGTTAACAGAGTGCAGCACTTAGCTATGCTAAGCTGTGGGGACCTTGGGCTGCGGGCTAATGTCTTTCATGAAAGAGAGGGTAAAATGGTACAGAAACACACAAGCACACACACATGCAACACACACATACATGCACAATACACAAACACACACACACACACACACACACACACACACACACACACACACACACACAAACCTGCCTCCAGATGTTTCTACTGAGCAGCATAATAAATTAGATGACTTATAATTGTAAAGAAACAAGCGTGTCTTTTCATTTGCATGTGGAAATGGAAGATGACTGATAAATATGAAGCCATATCATGGCATATTTACCTAAAACACATCCACACAAGTCAACAGGCAATATTAATGAACATAAACAC
>NC_063209.1:14494503-14514503 GCF_017589495.1 Alosa alosa | reverse complement strand
TGAAGAGGAAAGTGATCAAAATCTAAAGCACAATACAGAGGGATCCAAGAGGGAAAGAGTGTGTGCATGAGTAGGAGCGTGTAGAACCTGACTGGTAGCCAACACACACCTGCACACACTCACACACAATATATGCTGTCAAAAAGTATTATGTAATCACACACACACACACACATAAACACACACATACACAAACACACACACACACACACACACACACACACACACACACTTGCCCAAATAACTATGAATGTATAGCCTAGGCGTCTGTGTGTGTGTGATTTTCCTGAGGGGAGTGGACATTATTACCAGCGTGCAACACAGGAAAGTAAATGAAAATTTCACACACCCACACACACACAGGCATGCCTGCTCAAACCAAGGGACCTGTGAGGATATGTGGATGTGGATTTATTTGTGTGTGTAGTGGAACCTGTGGTGGGAAAGCTCAGCATTAAGAGACAATACACACATCACATAAATACTTGCACACAGTCACATATCACACAAGCAAAACATACGTGCGCAAACACACACACACACACACACACACATAAACAAAGTATACACACAAACAAAGACATAGACATACACACACACACACACACACACACACATACACACTCTCTCACGCACACACACACACACGCATGCATGCTCACACTCTATCTCACACACACACACACCACACACACACACACACACACACAGAGCCATTGCGAGCATGTGAGGGGCCATACGTCTTGATAATGATGTGGGGAGTGGGGTATTGATCATCGTTTTCCTCTGGTGTGTATTTCCAGGGCTCCAAGCAGACAGCAGGAAAACTGCACTGGGATCCCCAGGCAGTGTTACAGACCCTGTGTGTGTGTGTGTGTGTGTGTGTGGGTTTTTTGTGTGTTTATGACAGAGAGTGTCTCTGTTTGTATGTATGTGTGAGAGAGCAAGCCTGTGCATGTGAGTGTCAGTGTGTGTGTGTGTGTGTGTGTGTGTGTTTATGTGTGTGTGTCTGTGCATGTGTGTTTGTGTGTATGTGTGTGTACGTGCGTTTGTGCGTGTGTGTGTGTGCGCGCGAGTGTGCGTGCGTGAGTGCGTGCGTGTGTGTGTGTGTGTGTGTGTGTGTGTGTTTGTTAAAGGGAGGGATGAGGACAGGCTTGTGATGTGTTGGGGTGCTGGAGGGGTTGAGGGGGGTTATGGGGATCTGGTTCAACACAACTTGACTAATGTGTTTACATAACGAGCTACCCCTGCTCTTTGTCATGTCTGCCAAGAGGAGCACTGGAGCCCATCTGGACAGCTCTCCACTGGGCCAGTGGATAACACACGCCTCAAATCGCACTTAGTTTCACACGCACACACACACACACACACACACACCTTGATTTGGCCAATGGATAGCACATTCACACACGCCTCAAATCTCGCTTACTTTGTCTCTCTCTCTCTCTCTCTCTCTCTTTCTCTCTTTCTCTCTCTCTCTCTCTCTCTCACACACACACACACACACACACACACACACACACACACACACACACACACAGGCATGTGCCTCCATCTCCTGTTGAGCTGTCAGCTCGGCTCCTCAGGCTGCTGTAGGCTGCAGCGCAGATGAGAGGGTGACGTGGAGTCTCAAACACATGGCCAGGATGCCCAGGCAACAGGACACAAAACAAAACAGCCCACGACACGCAAAGAAAAACACACAATACAGCACCGTCATAGTCCAAAACACACAGACACACACACACACACACACACACACACTGCACACACACACACTCACGCACACACATACATACACATACACAGGTGTGCATATTATGACGTTTTCTAAACAAAGTTCGGGAGGAGCCCTTAGGGATGATTGACAGCAATTAACTCACCTGTCTTCCGCCGCCAGGATATTTAAGCCGGCCTCCTTATCCATACGTCACACACTGCGGCGCTCGCAAAATTATCCCTCCTCCATTTCCATGATAGCCCAGTTACTCATCCTCCTTACACAGGCGGTGCAAGCGGCCATCGCTCTATCGCGATCTCCGCTTCAGGCATTCCAGGACCACGGCCAGCCACCATGCCAACCACGCGCTTAGCTTATACGCTCAGCATAGCAAGCATGCCGACGGGCGAACTAGTGAACATATACACACGTAAATAAGCACAAAACACACACACTGATATAAACATGACATAGCCACATGCTGAGTCACACACACACACAAATGTGCATGTGTGCATGTGCATGTGCTCTTCATATGTAATGACAATGGCATTGTTATAACACACAGACACACACACACACACACACACAGAAGCCAATCAATTTACTCCACAAATAATGATTATTGTATAGTACATTATGCAAATAAGCACATACAGAGAAAAAATAATGCATGCACACACACAATCATTTTGGTTAAATACCAAATATAATAGGGCTTTGACACAGACACACACACACACAAACATGCATGCACAAACGCACGCACGCACACCGCACGCACGTACACACTTACACACACACCTTTGACTATGTTTGACTAGAATGTCAGACTACAGATATGTTAGAGTTGCCCCAGTGACAAGTGTACGCTTGGCATTTTGCCAAGCCAGTTCTGACCCATAATGACCCATTAAATATGCCCCCATGCCCCCCTGTCCCCATGCCTGCTCTACCCCGGTGAGGCTGCTGCTAATTAGCATGGCCCCTGAGCTCCGTCGCCCCGGCCACCCAGAGACCAAACACACTTCATCACCAGGTACCGCATTCACACAGTCAAACAATCTACACACCATTAGCATTTCCCCTTTGCAATTGCAATTCTAATTACCTACCCTGATGCTATTGTGCAAATTCAAGAACATTTGTTGGAAAACTGTGAAGTTAGAAAAGAAATAAAAAAAAGAAAAGGAATAAAGTCTTTAGAAGAGGAGTAATTTCGTATAGAATACTCTCATTGAAAACTGACAAGCACTATATCACATCAGTTATTAACGTTTTTCATGTGACGTATTCTAGGTTCTATAGTTTTCTTTACATCCAGCTGGTAGGCAAGGGACAAGTTGAACCCATTGAACATCGTTGTCTGCAGCTGCCTCTCAGTAGGCTACATCTCTGTATTTCAGCAATGTCAACATTTCAGGCATCAATAAAGGTGATGATGAAACGTTATCCCATTGTTCAATATTTGATAGCCTGTCACAGGAACGTTGTTTCGCTAAAATCGCCCTGATTTGGTGCATTGATCTGTATCGATAACGTTATGGGAGAACCGCATGTAGCCTAATGGTAGCCTAACTTTTTTTCTCTGTTCAAAACTCGGTTTACACGAAGACAATAGCCTTTCTTAGAAGCTGTGAAATTTGACCAGAAAGGAACATGTCTTCCTTCTGAAAGCTGACACAAAATCAAACAATATTTGATCATTTAACTTCAACTGAACAGAGACAGGTCTTGGTAGGCAGACTCAGCAGACGTTAAAACGGTAGCCTACTGTTATAGCCAGAGTCAGTCAGCATCATGTAACATTAATGGCGTTAGTCATGAATCCTGTAACATATTATATCATATAACAGCGATGGCTTATTCGAAGACGATCTGCATGGATATATAACCAACCAGAAAAACTCAGAATGTGAGTGATAAAGTTCATTAATTGTATGAAACTTTTTATTAGTTATCCATTGCAGCATCGCCTATAATAGGCTGTTATGCTAGCTCAGCCTTTAAATATGTTGTTATTTTGGTCATGTGGACTTGATTAAACGGGTAAAGATAATTCATAAACTGCTTATTTCTTACATGACTGAAGCAGTAGCCTAGGTTCAACAGTGGTGTTTGAGGTTGCTGTCTTAAGTTGTTGTGTGTGATCGCTAAACAATTAGGATCAAATCAGTTTATTTTGACATGCGGGAGTTAGCCTGACCTATAACGTTAGCCTATAGCACATAAGCCTATTCTGTTTTCATTTATTAGCATTTGTTGTGATTATATAATCAAATGACACTTATGATAACTTGAAATAGAAGGACAGAAGATAGGTGATTGATGTCCACAAGCATGAATTTCACGAGACAAATTAGAACAAACTGTTCCGGTAAAAATAATCTTGCCATGTTTAAAATGCTGCACTTTTTCCCTTCATAGGCTATCTCTGGCAATTAATTTTTGGATGACTGTAGATAGGAGTATTTTAGCCTACGTCTTCGTAGACAGTAGGCTACACCATTAGGCTATCTTGAGAATAAAAGACTTCACAGCTGCTAACGATCATCCTCCACAACCACGAGGATAGGTAGGCTAAACGGGTCGCTCAAGCCTTTTGCTTCTTATTGTAAAACAACTGTTAGGGCCTACACAAGTGGTCGGCATTCCCAGTCAATATTTGATATTAAAATTTCAATTTTGAAGCTATTTGTAACTATGTGTAGCCTATGCAACCCGACTGTTGCAGGCTTGCATACCACTCTCTGCAGTGCCTTGCCTACCATTCTTGCCTACCACTCCAGTTGTAAACAAACGGTCACTTGACATTATGACGTAGGTGCAAAACCTTAATAGACCCTTTCAAGAGAGTTCCATTATCAGCATCATAGTTGGCCCCACAAGGCTTCCGTTTTAACATTCCATATGTTATCTTAATGCAGAGGAAGTAGATTGGGAACCAAATAGAACGTTCAAGCATTGTTTTTGTTTTTATTGTTGAAAGGGTCTATTCTAGAACTAGTGTCTCCAGCAGTAGCGGATGCACAATGCAGGTGTGAGGAATACTTTCTCATCAAGGCGGTGAGGACAGGAGACGGTTTCTCTCTCTCGCTCTCTCTCTCTCACGTAGTCGACTCACTCCACATCGCAATCCTCCCAGAGGCTTAACGCTCGCTCGGCTCGGAGAGGTAAGCACAGCTCCGTAATCCCTCGCACTGAATGCAGCTCAGGTCGGGACTAAAACGTTTCTTGTGTTTCTCATCTACGCCGCCGTGGGCCCGGTTCAGCTCGCCGAGACGAGAAGGACGCGTGCGGAGGTGGCATGCATGAGATGTGTGAATTACGACAGCCCTGAGATTGAAATCTCACCCCATACCCCCCCACCGATCCCCAGTGAGTGACCTCTAGACACGATCCATCTCTCACGCTTGACCCCGTTTGCACGTTCACGTTCCCCAAGTCTCCCCCACCGTTTTCGCTCTCCCCCACGTCCCCACGTGAGGTCACTTACAGACTGTCAGTCTACGGCTCCGAATGACGAAAGGATTAAAAGCTCGAGGCGCCATAGCAAACCCCTTACCTAGCTAAGAGAGAGAGAGAGAGAAAGAGAGAGAGAGAGAGAGAGAAGGATGGTGAAAGTGGGGAGAGAGTTAGAGAGGATGGAGAGAGTGGGGGAGAGAATGAGAGGGGGGGAGGAAGAGAGTGGGAAGAGAATGAGAGACGGATGGAGAGAGCAGGGAGAGAATTGGAGAAGTAACTGGATGAGACAGAATGAGAACGAGAGAGAGAGAATGAGAGAGGGAAGGAGGGAGAGAGAGAAAATAAGAGAGGTATGGAGCGAGAGAGAGAAAAGGATATAGGTATGGATGGTAGAGTGTAAATACAGCTCAGTGCCTCTCAGGTGTCTCCTGAGGTCTCTCCTTGAATGGGCTTACTGGGAGAAAGGAGGAATGAGCTCCATTCCTTCACTCAATATCTCTCTCTTTCACTCTCTCTCTCTCTCCCTCTCTCCTTCATGGGGTGGGATGGTGGGGGCGATAGCTCACTAACCACGCAGCATGGCGTCCCTCGTCATGACGCATGACATGCCAGCCCTTAATTGGGAGTGTAGTGGAAACATATTCATGCACCACGTCTCCTAGTGCCTCTCCCTCTCCATCTTCCTCTCCCTCTCTCTCTCCCTCCCCATTCCTTCTGCCTCTGTTTCTTTCCCCCTCTCATCATCAAATATAAGTAGTTTCTCTTTGCTAGTCTGATTGTGTGTGTGTGTGTGTGTGTGTGCATCTCAGTGTGTCAGTGTGCATTTGCATGCATGCTGGTGGCATGATATCTCGTCCTTACACAGCTAATTAATTTACCCATGATGCTCTGGGGGCCAGGGGCAGAGGGCTGCTCTCATGACTGCATCCTCTCCCACACAGACAGGCATCAGCTGGTGTGAAAATAGGGCCAGAAGATACAGAGAGGGACGAGAAGATACAGAGCCCTCACACACACACACACACACACACACACACACACACACACACACACACAACCACACACACCCAACCACAACCACACACAGAAGAATGCACACAGTAATATGACAGGGACAATGCATGTTATATAAGAATGGGAACAAGATATGCACAACATCACATCACAGTATACCCACTACAGCTAACTACTACATCACAGTATGCCCACTACAGCTAACTACTACATCGCAGTATACAGACTACACCACTGCTCACAGCACATCACATGAACGAGCGGAATCTAAGCTTTCCAATGATATTAGTTGCCAAGTTATGTCAGTACATTTTTGTAAATTGTTTAGCCATATAGTATCCTACCATCATGGTTCTTATATTGCCTAGTGACATTAATGCAAAAAATATGAAGGGAAAAAAAGCATGAGATGCAAATATATGCTAACATAAAACATATGCAAATATTATCACACTATCCCAGATATCGGTAGCTCAGACTGTCAAGAAAAAGGAAGATATAGCATGTATAGATGGCCATTACAATGACCAAGATAACTAACTTATCTCAGATAAACTACCTGAACACAGGTGACCACTTCTGCATTATTTCATGGAGTGATGAAATGTACATTATTTTTGACTATTTGTGAACTGTGAAACTCTGCAAATATGCTTTGTAGTTGTCAACTTATTGCAATAATAACTATTCCACCTGTGTATGCATGGTTAAAATTCTGAAGTGCAAAATAGTTTAGGCTGCAGCACAAATATTTTCATCCATAGATAAAAATAAGTCAATGCTACATTTAAACGTTAAACAACATGTTCTTACAGGGGAGCATGCCCCCGGACCCCCCTAGAGGGGCTTGTGCCCCAGTGCAGTTCTAGGTCTAATGACGCCCCTGGTATCAATATGGGAGCTATTTTGACTGGATGTAAAAATAGCCAGAGGTGACCAAGATACTAGCAATTCTTGTCCCAAAAAAGTATTTCTACACAACTATACTCAATATGTTGCCCCACGGTGAGTAATTTTCCCCGTTGCACCGACACTGGATTTGAGGGTTTGAGGGCCCACCTGCCAAATCCCTCGCACACACACACACATGCATTCCCACACACACACATCCACATGCACACACAAGCACACACCCATGCACACACACACACAAACACACACACACACACACACACGCACACACACACACACACATGCACTTTCAGCCTCTCCATACTGGACCCCTCGTCATTATGACGCACCTACAGTAGTGTCCTGCCGACCTACATACGTCACAAACCCAAAAATATACAGCTAGCAAATGGTCATCATCTCTGGACCATGCAGGTAGCTGAACCAGGTCTGTGCTGAATTCTGAATGCAAATGACCTCTCTCCCCCTCCCAGTACACAGACACACAGAGTACAAATAAAAAACACCACACTCATCCTGAATGCTCGGGGCAATGAGAAGGTCGCCGCCAAAACAAGATTAGTCGCGATCAGAGACAAACCACAAATTACCATAACACACTTATGGCCGAATGAGAGGCTCACCGGCCGAAATGTCAGTGGCTCTCATATCTGCCGACAGCAGGGATCGATAGCAGCCAGCGAGCGAGATGCCAACAGCTGTAGGGGACCATTAAACGAACCACACGGACCACACAGAGATGGACTGTGGGCCAGATCGGGCCTTAATCCGAGCCGGCACCAGATGCCACTGAGAGTCGTGGGCTCTAAAGTAATAGTAAGCTAAAGACACCATTCTCTCCTCTGCCATTTCCACTCTTTCTTCCAAAAGGCCTGTATTTTAAAGAATTTTGATAAATTCCTGTCAGTGACACTGCTCCTGTTGTGAACCTGGCAGGGCAAAACACCAACACCAAGGTGGACCATGGGTTTGAAACCCACAGAAAGCACTCACGCAAATGTTGTTGGTGCAGGATAAAAAGCAGGATAAAAAGCATCCAAATGAACAAAAATGAACTGCAGTGATTTTATTTACATCAGTAACACATTGAAATGAACTCATCTCTGTCCCCCATGCCAGCAGGACCATCAGGTCCGCCTGTGTCATTCTCCATTAAGGCGCCGCTGTGCGGTCGGCTGGACGCCAGTCATCCCGGGCACTTGCGTCACGGCGGCGGCAGGCATTCACTGCTATCCTGCTGTGCCACTGTGAAATCGCCACGCCAGGCCAATCTGCTGGTTTAATCAGCTTCCCCGTTGTTCGCACGTGGCATAGTGTGTGTGTGTGGGGGTGTAAGGGTATGAGGGGAAAAAAACAAAAGCAGGCATTTCCTTGCTAAATATAGGCATGGCTGGTTATTATCAGTGTTACGGTGAGCTGAGGCAGGGACAATGGCACATTGATTGCGAGGGAGGAATCAATCTGCGCTGGTGGCTCAGGGAGAAGCAACAGATTAGAGAGAGGAAATTAGAGCCCTTTTAGGAATGCTTACCTTCATAAAGGGGGACAGGGAAATGACAAGGAGGAAAGGGACCAGGGTGTGTGTGGATGTGTGTGTGTGGGGGGGATTACATGAAATCGCATGTGCCGCTTTCCCTCCTGCTCTCTCTCTCTCTCTTTCTCCCCAGAGAGGATCATTTCAATAATACACCCATTTCATTTAATTTCCTTCCCTCTCGGCGTGGGGTGGGAGGGAAGGCATGCGCAGGCCTCTGCAGCATGCTGGGAATACTCATGAGCTCATACGACATGTCATTTTATTATAACTACACCTGAGGTAACTGAGTTTAAACAAACAAGGCATCGATCACCTAAAGATAATACAAACTAACAATCACAATGTATTTTTATAGGGCAAATACTGTATATCTCCAAACACCATGGAATATACACAACACACAATTACTGACATAAAACGAATGTTTGTTTACTGGTATTTGGTGGACGTTTTTATCCAAATCGACACAGACTCGCCAACAGCAGATTTGACAACTACACCTGTGTTGACCAACTGCACCTGTGTTGACCAATTGCACCTGTGTTGACCAACTGTACCTGTGTTGCCCAGCAGCAGATTTGAAAATTGCACCTGTGTTGACCAACTGCACCTGTGTTGACCAAAAGTAGATCTCAAAATTGCACCTGTGTTGACCAACCGTCAGACGGTAATGTTACCGTTGCTCCACCACACACATAGCCTAAAACTAAAGTTAACCACGCAAAAACAATTCTAGCATAACTTGCAGAGGACGTATGGAGAATGAATTATAGTAGTTGTGTTTCCACTCACGGTGCTATGAACATTCTTCTAATCTAGGGAAGAGTTCTGATCAGCTGTGGGGTCAAAATGTAAGGTGAACGTTTATGGAAACATGCAGGTAGAAATGCAACAAATGTGAATATATTGACTTTAATCATGCTTATGTGAATCAAGAGTTAATTCACCTTCCCCTAGCAAATCAAATTGCTATGCACATTAGAAGATTAGCCTTTCCAGTCTGTCAATCATAATAATCTAAAAACCAAACAAATTGTCCATTTTTTCTAAAGCTCCTTCTTTTGTCCCACAAACAAATGGTGGTGTGTAGATATCAGTTGCAGGTGGGCAATGCTTAGCTAAGCTGACAACCTACGGCAGATTAAGTTAAGCCAGGGCCGGAGTGGGGCCACTTTTCAGCCCGGGAGTTTCAGGCCCAAGAACGGCCCACTTTTTTAGTGGTGGTGGAAATTGGATGAATAAGGCAACATTTAAGCTCTTACTATCCTGCAGTTTTTATTATAGGCTACCAATATTCCACTATTCCACAAGGATAAGTTGATAAGTTAACAAAAACAGGAAGGAAGAAATAAAGCATTTGAAATGTATCCCACAATTCCACTAAGAGGCATATTGAACTATTGTTTACATGTTTTTTCTGCATGGGTCAGCTACTGTATCATGTTGTTGTTTGGTGATTTGCTCCTTTACTACACCCACTTCTGAGCAAACAAGGCATATAGGTTGATCATGTAGCCTACTGCTGTCATATAGCCTACTGTTCTTTCTTGTATAAAATAATTTTAATTCATATGGTTAACTCTATTATCCTTTCTACTTGTCCCTGTAGTCATAGCTAGGGCTGGGCGATATGGCTGAAAACTGTATCACGATATAAGTGTTTCATATCAGTCGATATCGATAATTATTGATTTTTTAAAAATATATTTCAGATAAGGACCAGAAGGAAAAAAAAGTTCAATTTAAACACTTTTATTTTAAACTTAACCTTCCTCTGATTTTAATCACCTTAGTTATCAATCAAAGCAAACAGGGAAAAGAAATGTCAACACAATCATGAAAAACACGTCTGAATGAAAAGCAGCACTGGTTGAAGCCTGGAAATATTGTAAACAAAGTAGCTTAATTTGCTAGTTTATCATAGTCTGGTTAGACTGTTCAGTTTCCCCACGTGTGTTTAAGTTTCAAATGAATACTTTTTCTCCTTGGGATAGGCCCGTTTGAGTCTTGGAAAATACTTTTCCATTTGCATCTGGATTGAGATGATTAGAACTTAGCAGTCAATTTGAATGCAACAGTTTTTAACAAATTTGTGCAGCGTGCTAATGATGCTAACCGGATTTAATAGCAATTTAGTCAGTTGTCTTGCACGATTGTGAATGTTTGGACATGCTGAGGAAGGATGCGCCTGTTGAGAGGGAAAGAGAGAGAGAGAGTGCACAGGGCAAGGACTCATTGAGAGTCTGTGTTGAGGTAGGCCTACTTCTATCACCTACTCTGGTAGAGTTGCACATACTAGCTACAATGCAAGATATATTTAGCCTATTTATTTATGGACAACGTAAGGCAGGAGGTGTGTGTTGCTTTTAATTATCGAATGTTATATCGAACGTATTTTTTATTGATATCGATTACATGTTTATTGCGATGCATATCGCTATCGTTTTATCGCCCAGCCCTAGTCATAGCTAATTTCAGGCTCATCATTTTCAGCGGGGACTGGCTGATCTGCTGCTCAGAGGCTACTTTTGTTTTTAGGCCTAGGCTACTGCATACACAGATCAAGCTTGAGTTTTGTTATCAATATTTGCATAATATTTGCAAAGTCTATGAATCGCCATATTGGATGATACAAAAAGGCTAATTTTTTAAATTAATTTAATATGTTGCTTGCGAATAGGTTGACAACGCTACAACGTCCAGTATTAGCCCAATAATTAGGCTACGGCGCTATAATCATGGCTAATTTACCAGTTGCCACTTATTCTGTCCCCTTCAAAAAAAATCTGGAAGCTTGGCACATTTGGCAGCATTTTCCTCCAATACTTTTCGTCTTTTTTACCTGGCCTTTCCAGTCCCTCATGGCCTCTTTCTACCATCCATCCTCCCTGACGCTTATCACCAGGCCCGGAGTGGGTAATCGGAAGAATCGGGAGAATTCCCGGTGGGCCGCTTCACTTTTGGGCCGGTCGAGGGAAAAATATTAACATTTGCCACGTTAATCTATCTTCTCTTAGTTGGCTCTCTTCTCTAAGTTGGCTACACATGTTCACATCCTATGCCTAACACCGCAGCCTCTGCATGGGTTGTTTTCCCCTCCCAAGAAGAGTTAATTGGTTGGGTTCATATAGCCTGTCTTTTCTAAAAAGTTTTCTCAGATACCAGCTGGGCAAAAAACATTTGTAAATCTCAATCTGTCCAGTTCTTTCTTTGCCAGAAGTCATAATTTAAGGGGTTATTTTTCAAATTTTTCATAATCCGTCCTTGAACGTTACTGGAATTGCAATACATTTCACTGGGGGCCTGAAGACATGGCTCTGATATAAACAGCTATATACAGTATTGGGCAGTTCATGTACAAAGAGGTTGCATAGTTTCAAGATTATTTGGTAATAAGCAAAAGCTTGTAGGACCTTAGCAACAGTAAGGGGGCAGGAACAACCGCTCAAAAGTGGAAAGGTCCATTGAATGCACATTTCAAGTGTCTCCAGTCAGGATGTCTTATTCGAATGGTCCAAATGTGCATTAAGTTGGATGGAAACTCAGCTAGTGTGTTGGAATGTACTTAGCAGTGTATCTACAAACACACAAAGACCTGTTCTACAATGGCCCGTTTTCAGACATTTAAACTGTAAACTACTCAACAAGAAATGCAAATTAACATCTGAATATTTATACTGAGTGGTCCTTCACATTAATTATTAACATCCAGAAATGAAGTGATTCAATTCACAAAAACGATAAAGTTTATACAATATGCTCATGATCCGAAAGAATTCTTGTCTACCAGACAGATAAGCTGCAAACACAGTCCAACTCTGTGCAAACATGGAGTTGGAACTCCAGAGGCTTGGCTAGCGCTCGGCCTGTGTAAATGACTGTGGCCTTTCGTGTAAATGTCATATATCTGGAGGCGTGGGGCCAGGGACCACTGGGGGCAGGGGGGTAATCCATCATGTAACACCCCACCCACACACTTTAACTCATTTCACACCGAGTGCTGTGGTAGCGCCGCTAATGATTGCAAGTTACTCAGTGTCACACTGTATGTCAATATGACAAGCAAATTGTGTGGGAAATGTGTACACAGCTTTAAAGCAACACAGTGTAGTTATTGTTTTACATAAACATAAAATAAAGGTTTTTGATGCTACACTGTCTTACAATATGGAGACTGGGCCGCTGACATTGCCAATGTGTTCCCAGAATGCCAAGTATTGCACCATGTAACGTTGCAGCATGAAGCCTTTTTTCATCTGTTTTAGTAGCCACTTAGACGTGCCCCCTGTGTTTTACTTCCTCTTTTCGTTATGGACACCACAATCACCATAGCTCGTCACAGCCATCTTCCTCTTGTTCAACGTTCCCAAAAGGTTAATGGTTGGAAACCAAAGCCAGTAGGCTGTTGATGTACGGAAGGCATGTAGAGATATCTAGATCTCACACTAATCCCCAATGTAGTTATGCTTCTCTTTGAAATGTGTTAAAATAGCACAATGTAAAAATGACCCTTTTCCTCAATTTTTTATGTACTGGGTACCCATTTAGCACTAAGGGGGTAGCCAATACTGTACAGTATGTCTAAGCACCACACTGTAGTGCAGGATACCACAGTGAGGGAAACCAGAGGCCAGTGTCAGATATGGGCAGCGTCTGAGGCCAAGACTGGTGTTTCTTTGATAGCTTTGTTTGGCATGATGGTCCTACAGTCTTTTGAAAACACCTGCAGAGTTACGCCTGACACAAAACGGATATTCCTCACCAGCCTGTTCCAGGAACCCCTCCTCGGCATAGAGTCTTTAGTCAGAGACACTTCTACTTGGAGGTGTTCTCCTGGCAGTGTCTTCTCCGTGTCCTTGCTGTTCAGAGATCCATTCAATATCAGTTGAGGCCGTCAGCCCCAGGAATTGATGGGTATGGAATTGTGATAAAGCTTTCCCTGAGCTCAATATCACCAACGGGATTGTAGGACATTTATAGACTTGGAGACTCCTACTGTAACCTCGGGAGATGCAGCAATCGAAGGCCACATGGGACTGCAGAGGAGCGGCATGCAGCCTCCTGACCTTTGAGAACAACGTACTGTATTGGGAATTAAAAATAAGAGGCCCGCACAGTGGTGTAGTCTAGTTAGCTGTAGTAGGTATACTGTGATCAACCCCAAATGTTAATACGTATTCTTGTCTATTTTAAGTGGGTATACTGAGATAGTCCTGCATATCACATAGACTACACCACACAACATCTGTTTTAGCCATAGAAGTTCTTTGCAAAGATAGCATAAATGGAACTGGTCATGATATGACCATGATATGTAACAAAAATAGACACATGAACATACCTTGTTCCTCTGTGTATGGAAAATGTATTTCAATCTCTGGCCAGCTGGGTTTGGAAAGTATGTTTTTATCTCCCAGAGCCAAGAAATACTATTTTCTGATTGTGTGAAGGGGGCTATTAATCCTGTATCAGGAAACCTATAAAGTAGATCTGGTAAATAATAATAATAATAATAATAATCACTGTTCCATTTCAATGCTCTTTTCAAATTTGTAACTATATAAACAACAACAGACTGAACAGGTCAGTTTAACAGGTCAGCATTTAAACTGAACCCCATGAGTCGTTTGTGCGCTATAAATGCATGCCTATTGCCTACATACATGAGTGGCAAACAGCCACTGGCAAATCAGCAGGATAACAGGCCTCGAGGGGTCCCAATTTTCAGAATTAACGAACTCCCTCACCTCGTCCGTATATAGGGACACCTTTGCAGCCATTAAATCTTATTTATTACTAGTATGAATGTTATGAATGTGTGCTGCATTTTTCTGGGTCTTACAGTTCCATCTGCTGTCTGACTGTAATTCAAATGGTGCATATGTGTATGTTTTTTGCAATAATTACTGAATGTTTATAAAATGTTTAGAAAGGATTGTTGAGTTTTGATTGCAGTGTTTCTTTTTGGCATAGATGTGCATTGTTTATCTCCAAGCTCAAGTCCAATGTCTTATTTGGCTGTGTGTAGAGTTTTGACATAATGAGCCAAATTCTGCAAAAAGTGTGAAAGCAATAGGCAAAAACTGTAATGCATTCTACTTAATATATGTAGTTGAATATTGTCTCTGTGATTTGAATGCTGGTGTGCTGCTGTGACTTGATTATTTAAGTGTAACTTAACTGATCTCTCAGATCAGAGAGCATCTCTTGCCAGATCACTCTATTATGCAACCTTATGCAGTACTTTGCTGTAGTACACTGTGTAGAACCATAATTCTGGGGGATTATGTTTACATTTTTTTTTTAAATCAATCAGACACTGGAGAAATGTACAAATACTGATTTTCTCCCTGATTTACACTGCTCTACACTGGCACACACACACTCACACACGCTCACTCACCACACACCCAATGAGGACAGACTCATTTGAAATGCATCTGCATGGCGTGCTCGGTAAGCGGGTCATTGGTGCATTGCTGTTCTGATGTTGTAACAAGCTCCCCGAGGCGGCGGTCTCACTTTACTATCTGTACCACGCTTTCCTTAGGGACCCCAAAGCATTCTGGGAAAACACATGTGCAGTGTGTGAACCACACACGCATCACGTAAGGGAGCAATCCCAAACTCCCCTCCCCAACCCAGCTTGTCTTGTGATGAAAGTGTCGTAACCACTTGGCTAGGAGTGGGCACGACAGTTTCTTGGTATTTAATGCCCCCAACGTTGTCTTCAAGGCAGCACTGCCTGGAAGGCACTAGGGTTAAGGATGGGTTAAGGTTAGGTAAGGGGAAGGTGTTGCTTATAGGGTGGGAATGATTAGGTTGGGGTTAGGTTTAGGATTTGGTGCCTTTAAGTCAGCGGTGGCAGCGCTGCCTGGGAGACGACGTTGGGGGCATAAAACACCATCGAGCGGGCACGACATGAAGGGGAGACCACACCAAGTATATTTTACACAAAAGTATATTTACAAGTCAGTATGTGTAAGGCTAAGCAAAACTGCCGTGGAGGTCAGCATGTGGATGTGTAGTGCAAAGAGTAAAGGAGCAGAGCTGCAGAGAGTGCCCTGCCGAGAGTGTGCTCGCGGGTGCCGCACAAGAGAGAGAGCCAAGTGGAGAACACAGATTTTTATCCACCCTCCAATTAGGCCTTCAATTTGCACATTTAGGTAGACCCTCCACAGCTCCTCCTGCAGGCCAAGACAGGAACAGACAAACAAGCCAGACAAGCTCATGACCAGCAAGGGAGAAAGAGCCGAACCCAGCACAGTAGAGCTGGGGCGTCACTAAAGAATGGGGCTCTTTTTTGTCTGCATAATCTACAAACTAGGACAAAAACTTTAAAATGCTGGGGTTTGTGGGACGTTGTCTGGGTAACTTTAGAATGTTAGGATTGTTAGACATTGTCTGGACAACTTTAGAATATTGTTTTTTTTTGGATGATGTCTGGGTAACTTCAGAATGTTGTGGTTTGTTGTCATTGTCTGGACAGTGTGCAAATACCTTTGTGCCCACTGCCTGCTTTCAGGAAACACCCCTCAGGCTCGCTGCCCTTTGACCCAGTTCAGTGACCATCACAGTTCTCAGCCTTAAGCAAAAGTGGTGTGTGTGTGTGTGTGTGTGTGATGTATGGGTGCATGTGTGTTTGTGTGTGATTGTATGTGTATGTATGGTGTATGCATGTTTGTGTGTGTGTGTGTGTGTGTGTGTGTGTGTGTATGGCATGTATGTATGTGTGGTGTGTGTGTGTGTGTGTGTGTGTGTGTGTGCATCATATCTCAGCTCCCATGCAGAGCACTCTCGTCACCTTTAACACTTTGCACATGAATGTTAAAAAGCGCTGGGCTCTCTCTCATCAGCATGCAAATGCACGAGCAGCAGGACCCAGCCCTGTATTACTCAGCATCCGGACTACAGACGACTCTGGGCCACAGCTGGGCCAGCACTGGCCCACCCCGGCCTGGCACCGTCAGATCCAGTCCTCACTAGCACACTGTCACTTTTCATTTGGGCCATTATGGTTGGTGTAAAGTGACCAATTATCACTGGTCAAACTGTGGCATAAATTTGCGGCCACTAAAGCCCAGTGCAGCCACGGAGAGGTTTGTTCCCGCGGCCCCGCCGATTACCTGTCACAGTTAATTTACGTGCTGCGAAAACACTGCATGACACAGAGATGCAGAGATGGACCCCAATTATCAGTACCCATGCCACAGATGCGGAACTGACCACATCAGCCACACTTTCTCTAGGCTAGGTCTTCCTCTTCCCTTGCTCTGGAGGGGTTAATATTTGTTTAGGGGATGGGGGTGGTTGTAGGTAGGAGGAGAGAAGATTGAGGTGGGGTTGTGGGGGGCTGCGTTGTTGGTCTTCTCTCTTCCCCAGGGCCATAGGAACACACTGGATTCCTGGTAATCAGCTCCAGCAGCTGCTGCACTCCACAGGGACAAAGAGAGGAGGACGGGTATTGGGGATGGGGGATTAAACGATCAGATTCTTCCATCATTTGTCTTTTGTTTTTTTCCATCTCCCCTCATCCCCCTTACCACTCTTTCCCCTGCTACAGTGTGTGTGTGTGTGTGTGTGTGTGTGTGTGTGTTTGTATTACAGAGAGTGTGTGTGTGTGTGTGTATTACAGAGAGAGAGTGTGTGTGTGTGTGTGTGTGTGTGAGAGAGAGAGAGACATTGGCCAGCTGTGTTTCTTTGCTATCTTTGCCATTTGTACTAATGTGATGCTCATCTGATGGAACATAGGTGATCTGTGGGGAATGCTCCAGCAGCCCAGCACACAATGACTAGAGAGAGAGAGAGGGAGAGAGAGAGAGAGAGAGTGAGAAATAGGAAGGGAGGGAGAAAGAATGAGTGAGGGGATGAGAAAGGGAAAAAAAACTCTAAACAAAGGACAAGAGAGAATAAAAGGGGGAAGAGAATAAACTAATAGGCTAGAGTAAAACAGATGCACAGAGAGAGAGAAACAGCAAGTAAGTGAGAGAGAAAAAGTGAGATAGCGAGAGAACGCCAGCGAAAGAGAGAACAGGAGACTGGCCCCGTGCATCAGCACAAAAGTCCTCCCTTCAGCACACAAGGCCTAATCTTTTATTGAACACGCTGAATATCACAAACGTGTTCCTGCCTCTGTGTCTGTAACACTCAAAGGGGCTAATCATTATCTTTTAATTACCACCACCCAATATTGGGGCCCATTATACTAAGGTAATTAATCTTACATAATAGCGGAGAGTGAGATTGGGAGTGGGAGGGGATTTGCACAAACAACAAGTTCACAGCAACTCTTTGGAGTTACATTATGAACATGAACAAACAGTGAATAATGAATGAGTGGCGGACCCTGCAGCCATTAAAGGCCCTGCTTTGAGTGATTTAATTACAAGGTGAATGGGCTGTTCATTACATTGCAAAGTGTGTCGATTAGCCAGTTTGATTGGCAAAGCGCGGCGGCTAACTGTACAGGATTAAGGCGGCCCTTTCATCCCGCCAGTCTCAAGGTCATGCTCAAGACAAGGTGCAGCTGATAGGTGGCGACGTGCACCTTGACAATTCTTTCGAGGAGTGACACACACTTGGTTGCTTTTCTTGGTGTCGACGGCGGTCACGTGCAGTGCATGCGCGCGGAGGTCAGCTCCTGACTGCCGTGAGTAGGAGACGGCGGAGGGAACTCATTAAAAGTCTCCCACACAACATAAAAACAACAAAAAGTAAAGAAAAGCAGCGGAAGAGAAAAGAGAGACAAACAAAAATACATCGCCAGCAGTTGACTTTGAATTAAATCGGTGCAAATGGAGACGGACACACACGTTTCCTCCGGGTCCAATAACATTGCACTATTACGGGAGAAGCAAAACAGCAGACCATCAGGTACTGCCCTGAGGGGTCAAGCGCTGAAAAACCATCCTGCTACGGTCTGACCTCAGGCCATTAGTGCAAGAGATGCATGTGTGTGTGTGTGTGTGTGTTAGTGAGTTTGTCTCTTTATTTCGGTGTGTGTGTGTGAGAGGGAGAGAGAGGCATTGTCTGTGTGTGCGGTGTGTTTGCATGTGGAGAGAGTATAATTGAGATAATACTGCTGATTTCTCGGTGCCTTTCTGAAGCACTTCTGTTCTCATTTCCACACACGCCTCCCATAACACCATAACACTCCAGGGACACATTGTGAAGGACACAGGAGATGTAGCTTTTAAAAGAAATCTGCAATCTGGAGATAAAATCAATCTCAAAGAAGAAAACCAAACGACACAAAAACCAACATTGATCTTAAAGCGCTTATTGCTAGACACAAAACAGAACTTCATTCCACCCTCAAACTCCCTCCTCCTGACATTGATGGAGGAGTGTTTTTTTTCTTTTCTTCTTTTTTCGTTCCCTGACCGAGCCGTTCATTATAAGATGCCTCTGACCGACGGGATAATGAGAGCAGGGTCCAGGGCAGGAGGCTCTGACCAGCGGTCATGAAGTCACCCCTCCTGAAGCCTCCTCGTAATTGCGTTCGTTAGTGGCGCCTGGAGACTGAGGAGGCAGGAAGTGTGTTCGACGGCTTGGCTGGACGGGCCACTCTTGACACACTCCTCAGAGCCCACCGTGACTCACTCACTCTCACCTCACACTCCTGCTGCTGAGGTGTCCACAGAGCAGGCTGAGAGAGAGAGAGATGGAGAGAAAGAAGGAGGGAGGGAGAGGAAGGGAAGAGGAGAGAGACACACAGAGGAGGTGACAGAGGAATAGAGAGGTTTTGTGTCACCTGCAGTTGCATTTCCATTTCTTTCCATAAAATAGCATTTATTAGACACAGGTGTATAGCTTTTATAAGTATTTGAATGAATGGCTATATAAATAGGTCTGTAGTATTGTATAACTCCTGTTGGATTCTCTGGTTGTTGCGTTGTGTTTTAGTTCTAATGTCTGTATTGAAGATGGTCAATAAAGCTTGACGGCGGGATCAGGATCAGCGATTAGATGATGATTTATTGTAGATGGTACAATAATGAATAACAGCACACAGGCTAAGTCTCAAACAGTAAAACTGTGCAGAGTCTAACAGTTGTGGTTGTTATTAGAAGCGGTTGCTGAGCCTTCCGACAGAAGATGCTCCTCGGGTCGCTTCCTCGATCAAAGTCAAAACCTAAGACAAAGCCTGTTATAACAGAACACACAAACTTCAATCATGCCAATGTGGCAGGTGCCAACCAGTGTACAAAACCCGGCCCTGGCCAGAAGGAGATACTAGCCCGAATAGGCAGACATGCTGTCTCCCTCGGCCCATGTTATCACTGATGTTCCTCGGATGTTCCTAAACATCCGGCTGTATGACCTTCCTGCTGGTACACATGTAACCCCTTT
>NC_063209.1:14484356-14494003 GCF_017589495.1 Alosa alosa | reverse complement strand
CAGCCATAACTCTAAAATGGAGATTTCGCCGGGGCTAACAGCCTCCATTAAGAAAAGCGAGCAGCTGCTCTGGTTTAATGTGCTTTAAGTGGAGGGATCACATATTCTACATGACAATAATCATTTTATCCCCTGTGGATGGGAGACAATAATAATATCATCCTTCACATGAGAAATTATTGTAATACAGTTATAAATTGAATGAGTCGCGCCAAAGAAAATTGGCAGAAGATATTGCTTGTCATCACTGCTGTGCCTCTCTGCCATCTTGACCGGTAATTTGATTCCGCTTTATCTTTAATTGTGATCTCTGGTGCCCTGTCCTCCGCAGTGATAGGGCAGTAATCACGCGTCAGCTGAGGAAGGCGCAGGCCGGCTCCTGGCTCAGCACTGCCTGAACGATGGCCTCCTGACCCCGTCATTGCTGCCCTGTAATTGGTGAGCGGTGAGTCAATCAATACGGGCCAGCAAGCGTTCAAACTGTACCCTAACAGCGGGGCTGATTTTGCTCCAAAACAGTAATTGTGAGGATATACCGGTAGCCTACCTCCATCTTGTTTTTAATGTTCCCACAGTGCTGAGACATGTCTGAAATATTTGGTATCAGAGAGCTTTTTTTTTTCTTTGCTTGGTGCATGATTAACATTGAATTACATTCAGCAATTGCCCTTCGGGTGGAAATGGACATTTGCTTACGGTAATTGTATCAGTCAAAAAAAGCGTAGATTATCACCCCCAAACAAAACTCCACGCCTGTGTGTGTATAAGAGAGGGAGGGTGTGGGGGGAGGATAGGGAAGCAGAGGAGAGGCGAGCCGCCCTCACAGGCAAATGGGACTGTGTTTCTGAAGACCCTGCAGCAATTTGTCAGTGTCATTTTCCATAAGTTTGCTCATCTCCTCTGCAATCCCGTTCTTCCCTGCGCGCAAAACACACACCCACACACACACAGATATAGACACTCACTCATGCACACACACCATACATAAACAAACAAACAAACAAACACACACACACACACATACACACGCACGCGCGCACGCACACACACACTCCCCTCTCTCTCAGTCTATATGCAGGAGCTGATTCATGTGGCTCTAAGTGATGGCGTGAGGGAACAGGGGGGTATAGTGGGAGTGTGAGAGAGGACAGCCATCTCTAAATTAACTATGACTTATCTCTCCAATAACAACCCCCCCACCCAACACAACCCAACCCCCATCACTCACACTGGAGCCAAACACACACACACACACACAGACACACATACCCACACACACACACACACACATACCCACAGCCCACCACCCAACACAACCCAACCCCCATCACTCACACTGGAGCCAAACACACACACACACACACACACACAGACACACATACCCACACACACACACACACACATACCCACAGCCCACCACCCAACCCAACCACCATCACTCATACTGGAGGCAAAGTTTTCGCTTTTTCCCCTCACCAACCACCCCCATCCTACCCCCAACACACACTCACACACACTCACTCACACACACACACACACAAACACACACACACACACACACACACACACACACACACAGAACACGAGTGAGAGAGAGATACATAGACACACACACATAAAGAGTTGCACAGACATGTGCGCACATGCACGCACACACACACACACACACACACACACAGAACACAGAAAGACACACAGACACATGCCCATGTGCACACGGACACACACACACACACACACACACACACTGTACAAAAGTAACACACACATACACAAACACACAACACAGAAAGACACATGCACAAACACACACACAGAACACAGAAAGACACACAGACACATGCCCATGTGCACGCGGACACACACACACACACACTGTACAAAAGTAACACACACATACTCAAATACACAACACAGAAAGACACATGCACAAACACACACACACACACACAGTAAACAAAAGTAATCACAGTTGGACGTGGCGTATTGGAGGGAAGGCAGCAGCTCCTGGGACATGTGCAGCCTCCTGGAGCACAGCAAAGAATGACGGCTTGGCTCTGCTCCCAGCCAATCAGAAATCACATCAAACAACACCCATCCACCCAAAACAAGCCCCACATCTCAGTCTGAATGATATATTCTGCATCATGAAATATTTACTTTGTGCTGCTTTTTTTGACCACTGTGTGTGTATTGCATTTCAATTGAATTGATTTTCAAGATTTCAAGAATTTATTCCAAATTAAAGTGCATTCATCCCTCGAAGAACATGTGTAGTGATGGTAAATGTGTATGGGTCATAAGACATGTTAGTGTGTAGAGAAAACATGCCAAGTGAGTAAGTATTTACACAGGTATTTCATACAGTCAAAAAATATCACACTGACAATACCAGTCCACGCTTGGTCTCTTTACGCCCCCGTGAACTAAAAGTATCTGTATAATTTGCTTCAGAAGACCGAAAGAACCACCGTCATGGAAATGTTACATCCCACCTCAGAACTGTTTTAGCTCTTCTTGATTGTATTTCTTCACTTCTCTTACCAACTTCTCAGCTGATTTACTCTCTGTCAGTTTCCTATGCCATAGCAGGAGGACACACACACACACACACACACACACATTCTCTCTCTCTCTCTCTCTCTCTCTCTCTCTCTCTCACACACACACACACACAGGAAGAAACATAATTATCTTTTTCTCACTGCCACTCCCTGATGCCATTTGCGAAACAAACATTCATGAAATGATCAGAGGAAGTCTAACCTTGTAGCATGGTTGGCCTCCCTCTGAATATTCCCCTCTGGCCATACACCTGTCTGATCTCATCAGAATACCACCCTTTACCGGAACACAGCTGAACACACCTGAACATTCCAATTACAGCTCTCAAATGTTTGCATTGTACATTTACAATGTGTGTGCTACTGGTCATAAGGTATAAGGAATGTTTTGGTTATGAAAGTAACCTCGCATTTTTTTGTTTGTTTGTTTTTGTTTTTGAAGAGCTTAAGATGTGACCGTTTGCATATATTGTGCAAGGAGTGTATCATCATCCATTCTATCAACAGGCTGGTTGAAAGGTTTGTCAAATGGTGTACACACCTTGCAGGCTATTTCCAAAAGATGACATGGAAGTGCTTCGACTGAAAGAAAACAGTACTGTGATGTAATGAAGAGCCTGATCAGCTGATCAGCAGAAGAGCCTGATCAGCTGGAGACTTCGCTCACTGCCTTGCACAACAGACAGACTGAGGAAGTCATTTGTCCCCAGGGCCATTGAACTGTTCAATGCTTCACTTAAGGGAAGAGGAGAGATAAACTTCTCTGCATAGTCTGTCTGCCTCTTCACCCCCTCCATGTTTGGATACTGTCTGTCCACTAGCCACTTTTACCACTGTCTTTCTGCCTCACTGTTTGCGTGCTATATTAGCACATTAGCACATATGCATAACCCCTCCCTCCATGCCCCAGCCGAACTGTGGCCACACTTATACCTTTTCTTAAAATAGTTAAATATATAGATATATAGACTTTACTTTACTTTATTTCTGCATTGTTGCACTGTTGGACTTACTCATTTGCACTATCACCATGACCACTATCACCATTGCACTATCACCATGACACACCATTCACACAGAGCACCTTACCTTACCTTACTATGCACAGAGAATCACAGGCTCAGTCCCTGCCTCAGTCATTGCAAGCGCCTCTGATTGATTAATCACCACTATGTGGATACTGTTTTTAGAATTGATTTAGATCAAGTGTTAGTATAATTTGTATTTTAGTATATTTAGCATATTCTTTATCTTCTACTGTCCTTATTGCTTAGTTGTGTTTTTATATTATATACTTTAATGACTCTTTCTGCTGTTAAAGAATGTGTTTGTGTTGTCTGTATGCTGCTGAGACCTTGAATTTCCCCTGGGGATCAATAAAGTATCTATCTATCTATCTATCTATCTATCTATCTATCTATCTGAAAAGTACAAGGATCAGCAGAGGTTGCAAACCTGAGCAGGGCCTAACCAGCGGCTTTTCGGAGCACCAGGTCAAGAAGATGTTGAGAAACTGCTGCGTAAAAGCAGGTCAAAGTGATGGCAGGGTCACCATACCCCCCTTTTTTTAAAGAAGTGGTATGTTCCAGGCTCCCAGGAAGAGCCGACAACAGGAGAAGCTCAGCAGACAATTTCCTGTCGCCATGCCGACTGGCAGGTCTTCAGAGACAGCCAGTTAATCCAGAAATGGCTATATTACAGTGCAGCAATATTTCACTCTCCCGCGACAAACAGTGAAAAGAAAAACACTCGAGCATTTCAATAACAACCTAGAAATGCACATCACACACACACACACACACCCACACACACACACACAGACACACACACACATACACACATACACACACACACACACACACACACACACACACACACACACACACACACACACACACACACACACACACACACACACACACACACACACACACACACTTCATCAGGTCCACAAGCTGACATACGCTAGTGATTAAGTTATACTGAAACAATGTGGCAGGGAAATTACATTGAACCAGCAAAAGCAATAATACAGATATACAGAACAAAGACGGAACAAATGGAAATCTCTGTCTCTCTCTCTCTCTCTCTCTCTCACTCTCTTTTGTTTCGTGTTGACATTTTTATGGATCGAGAGGAACAGTGGCAGCTTAAGAGAAAACCATCCGATTTAAACTGATTTGCCCCTAGAGGATACAAGATGCGCCTTTCTTCATCTAATCTGGTGATTGAAATTGTCCTTTGTGGATCGTTTGAGTCACACACTTAATTTGATTACTATTTTACACATCAGTAGGAATACACACATCACAGGAGGGCGTTCGTTATTATACAACGACCAGCGAGCAAACTTCAAACAGCACATTTCAGCACAACTTCATGCTTCCCATTCAAGTACATGATCTTGTAAATACGCTCCAGAAAACACCACGGAGACAATCGTCTGCCTGGACGTAAAAGGAAATCTGAACTATATTTAACTATGTCAGGGCGGCGTTGGCCGAGAGTAGCACCACACACCACCATCAAACATTCATGGCATGACACAAAGAGGCTTTTATCTCATAAGACACCCCCCTCCACCGGCTGCTGCAGGCCTAGTGTGGGCCTTTGGAGCATCAATTGTGACCACTTCAAAAATGCATGAGTGTCATCACTGATACACATGAGAAGCAGGCGATCGCTCACCGGCGAACGAGGCCGTGAGAGCAGCACCCAAGAGGAGCGAGGCTACATGGGGGAATGTTACGATACGCGCTAGCTGCATGATTGTGAAAAATAACACTGCCTGTGTCTGGTATGGCTTGGACACCCAGCAGTCGCACACTTCACCTTGTTATAAACCAGCCTGCACTGAGAGGGGGGGGGGGGGGGGGGGGGGTTGCTACAGGTGACTAATAACACACAGAGCTGAGTCTATGCCTGACTATGGAGCATCTCATTCACAGAAACATCAGAAGCAGAGGGTAAAGGAATCTCCATCAAGCACACACTGAAAGCTGCAAACAGGCATGCCATTGTTCATGTTTATAGTATTTAAGAGAGGTGTACACCTGGATATTGGTTGGAAGCAATGAATTGTTGGTCAATACGACTTATTTTGAATCAGACCCTGGTTTGTGCCAACCTGGTAGATAAGAGCAGATAGCTACTGATGCAAAACTGTGACACTCAACAAAATACAACCCCAACCCCCCCATCTCTAAAGACAAAGTCACACAAAGATATACTCAGGAATGGCACAGGAACAGAATGGAATAGTACATCATGGCATATGTGGAAAAACACATAACACCTTAATTATTCTATATAACTACAATTCTTACTGTAAACATAAGAACACATAAGAAGAACCATAACTAAGAAACATATAGTCCTTGAGCCAGACCCCCTAATTTTGTTAATTCGGTACCATTATGGGGAATAAGTCTCATAGTGATTTCTGACAAGGTACACCACTGTAGAATTAGAAAATATGTGATAGCATTGCATTTGGGGTAGCTTTGCGTTTTATCAGCTGGTTTATGTACATTGTATGTCTATGGAGGAATATCTTACAGGTGATTGGGCTAAAAAAATTAACTCATAGATATCCCCACAAAACTTCCACAGCTGATTATGTACATTAAATCAATATTTTTTTTTGTATTGCAACTTGTAATATATGTTATAGTATATGTTATGTATGTAAATATGCAATAATTTGCATACATTTTAAAGCAACACCAAAGAGTTTTTTGTACCTTAAAATGTTTCCAAAATCGTTTCAGTGGTTCATCAACTCGTAACTGGGTGAACGGCACTTCCACATTCGCTTGTAACTTGTAATTATTGCAACTTGTAATATATGTTATAGTATATGTTATGTATGTAAATATGCAATAATTTGCATACATTTTAAAGCAACACCAAAGAGTTTTTTGTACCTTAAAATAATGTTTCCAAAATCGTTTCAGTGGTTCATCAACTCGTAACTGGGTGAACGGCACTTCTGCATTCGCTTCGCGACCCTCTATCGGCTATCACCGCACTATGCAAGTTTGCCAGATCGGGTAGCGTATCTGTAGTTCGATGAAATGAGACATAAGAAACTACAAATTTGACTTTCATAAAATCATGCAACATATTCTACCTTGTCTGTGGACATCGTTATTTCCAAAGCCGGTGCTGGATAAACAAATAGCGTGCGTGCGACAGAGGAAAAGTGCTTTGGTGTTGCTTTAAGTACAGAACCCTTAACACTGGATGAAGTCAGGTTCAAAATGCTTCTTTTTGTTTTTCATTTTGGACATATTAGAGTGAAATGTTATTACAGTGGGTGTTTTGAATCTAATATTGCCATATTCACAACTCGGAAACCATAAATCTCCACTTCAATTGCACTTACAAACACTAAAGTTTCCAGATAATCCTATATGCTGGAGGATTTAGAGGAGGTTGTTCATATATAATTTGTGACCTAAAGTTATGGAATGAAATGGGGTTTCAGCAAATGTATGAAGACATTCTCAAAAAATACAGGAATTTAAGAGAATAACATTTCACTCAAATATGTCACCAAAATGAAAAACAAAAATCATTTTTAACCTGACTTTATCCAATGTTAGGATTTCTGTACTTGAAATTTATGCAAATTATAGCATATTGCATAAGGGATCATTTACATTATGTATCCATATTATTTCAGAAATGTTCCAATACAAAAAATGATTGACATAATGTAAATAATCATCTGTGGAAGTTTTGTGGGGATATCTATTAGTTACATTTTTAGCCTATTCACTTGTAATATATCCCCTCATAAGCGTATAGTAGAAAATGCTATCACATATTTTTTCATATTAAGTCTCGGGTGGTATAGGCCTACCTTGCCAAAAATCACTAAGAGACGTATTCCCCTCAGATGATACCGACTGACCCCTTTGGCTCAAGGACTAATAAGGACTAATAAGAAACTACTAATGACTTTAATTCTGATATCATTATTCTCAAATCCCCCTTTCAAAGACATGACTTTGAGCATTGGAGGTTATGAATAGAATTCTGTAGAATTAGAATACCAACGTGCTTAACAGCAGCTGCACACAGTAATGAACAGTAATAAGACAGATTTAGCCTTCTAAGTGCTATTACAACAGGTAAGATGAGATCCCTGCTTGTAACCTCTCAGATGTAGTGTTTAGATGAAGCCTAAATATAGCACACAAAATGCATCAACTAATGAGCTTCCCATATCCAATCAAGCAGCGATTCAGCTACGCTGCGTCATCCAAAAGTGGTCAAATAGCACATGCTTTGTTTTGAGAGCACATGTTCAAATAGCACAATTCACCAGCATGCCAGCCATTGGTTAGACATCAATGGTATTGTTTTCTACCATCTGGTGCAATCGTCTCAGCCAAAAGTTTGAACGAAAAATCACTGTGTCGCTTTCCAACTGCAACAGCACCGTCTGAACAGGTGGGCCAGCATCCATCACACTTTGAACCTGAACTCAAAACTTTAAGATCTGCAGAATTTTCCATGTGATTTTAGTGCGGATTTAGAGTACTGTCTGTTGGCCAATGTTTTAATTAGAGCTTCTGATTCATTTTGATCATCTGTGATTGTCCACTTGGGTTTCGATATAGCTATACAGATGAGACAGAGAGAGAGAGAGAGAAAAGAGAGAGAGAGAGAGAGAGAGAGAGAGAGAGAGAAAGAGATCCTTTTGATTGCCAGGACAGATGAGAACAGTCAGGAAGTGAGATGGAGAGAGAATGGGAGGGGTGTTGAGAAAGACTGCATGTGGTGTGGGCCACTGATGCTCAACTTGATTTGTATTTGTCATTAAAAATATTGTTTAGAAGTATGTACAAACTCAGACACACATGCACACAAGCACCCCCCCTCCCACACACACACACACACACAAACTCAACTTACCCTACATAAGTGAAGTTTGTTGCAAAATGTAGTTATAACAGCAGAAAAAAAGCAAACAACAAAAAAAAAAAAAAAAAAAAAAAACTGACCTTTGGTTTGTCTCTCCCGGGTGTTTCCATGACGCTGGAAAGCCCTTGAGTGGTCTGGACGGCTTGTGTTTGCGTTTTAGTCATTCATTATTGACTAGGCTGCACTTTCTAAACTAAGTGCTACATTCTCAGACACTTGTCCAGGCTCTTGCCTTACCAAAGGCCTGCTTTATTGATCACCCTCACTCCATACGCAAAAAAAAATAATCAAATAAAAAAGAAAAACACAATACTAAGGTTGAGAGCTCAGGCAAAATAGCTCTCTCTGCAATCTATATTTAATTTGCTGTAAGGCAGGGATTTCCAATTCTGACATTTCTGCACCTGACTTTCATTCAAGAGGGAAACAATAACGACAGCTGTTGGAATAAATAAATAAATAAATACACAATGAAAACACACACACACACACACACACACGCACACAACACAAACAAATAACCCTCAATGTCTCTCCTATCAGAGAAGAGGTACTTTTGACTACCCCCAAATACTTTTAGATACTCAATTGTCATTCAAACAAACATGCAATTTCCTGTGTGTGTGGGGGGGGGGAGTGCTGTGCTGTAGAAAAGACCAAGCAATAGAGAGAGAGAGAGAGAGAAAGAGAGCATGAAGAATGAGCAATGAGCATGATTCCATAGCAGTGAATGGAAGTCTGGTCTTTCAAGGTTAACAAGGCACTTTGATTGCTGCAAATGATTGCATTTTCAAAGTGTGTGTTAGAGTAAGACTCATGGTGTGTGTGTGTGTGTGTGTGTGTGTGTGTGTGTGTGTGTGTGTGTGTGTATGTGTGTGACAGCTGAGGAAAGGTAGCATTCTGAAATTACAACTGCAATGTGTGACAGACTTCCAAATTAAAGAGGGCTTCACATTTGGTCCTCTTGTCTTGCTAGATTGATTTTTCAATTTCCGAAGTGTCTTGTCAGGCGCTGTCTCAGGACCGCTCCAGCGGAGGAGAGGATGCGCTGGCACTCTGGGTGCTGCCGTGCCCTTGGTTCACTGATCCTGGAGGGAGTTCATCAGGGCATTTACCTTAAGCCACAGCCAGACGCACCTTTGTCGTCTT
>NC_063209.1:14464356-14476856 GCF_017589495.1 Alosa alosa | reverse complement strand
ACTCGCTCGTTCTCGCTCCCCTTCTCATGGGACTCGTGAGCCTCCGTGTCGCTATAATCAATCAGACAAATGAACGCGGCCCAATATTTTCACACCTGCTCGGTCTCCGAGGACACACAGATCCGATTGGGTTTCCCCCCCAGTCGAGGGGGAGGGTGGAGGGACACAGACGTGGGGTGGACGACAAGAACAGAACAACTGGGAGAAGGAGGAGAGGGAGGATGAGAGGAGAGGATGAAAGAAAACAAGAAGAAAGAAGAAGAGGAGGATGAAAAAAACAGAATAGGGGTTTTCGTAATGTAAAGCTCTGGTTGACATTCACACCCTGTTAGAACACCTAACACATGTTATTGAAAATGAACATGGACACTAGTTCTACACTCCCATGTAATAACTTGCCACTGCAAAACTGGACAGTTGAGAACTGCCGGCCCCTCCCTGTCTCTCCCCCTCCCTGTCTCTCCCCCTCACTCCTGTCTCTCCCCCTCCCTGTCTCTCCCCCTCACTCCTGTCTCTCCCCTCCCTCCTGTCTCTCCCCACCCCCCTCCCTGTCTCTCCCTGTCTCTCCCCCCTCTCCCCTCCCCCTCCCTGTCTCTCCCTGTCTCTCCCCTCCCTGTCTCTCCCTTCTCTCCCCTCCCTGTCTCTCCCCCTCCCTGTCTCTCCCTGTCTCTCCCCCTCACTCCTGTCTCTCCCCTCCCTGTCTCTCCCCCTCACTCGTCTCTCCCCTCCCTCTATCGAGTCCAGGCTCGTCCACTCTCCCCGGCTCCATATTTACCAGCCGTGCGGTTGCCTCTGACAGACACTTCCATTTTGCGTCCGGCGCTCGACACGCCGGCGTGCTAATTCACTCCAGCTCACCGAGGATTGTCCACTTAAGAGAAACAGCGCCCCGCTCAAGCTCGCTGTAATGAACTACCGCCGGGGCCTCCAAGACAGGCCTCCTCTCCTCTCTCTTACACACACACACACACACACACATACACACACACACACACACACACACACACACACACACACACACACACACACCCACACCCACCACACACACAGCCCTGGCTCCTCTACTCATTTGCATTGAAATGGAAGTGCCATATCTCATTACTTTTCCTCTGTACTCTACATGCGCTCCTGCGTAACATATATGTGTGTTTGTGTGTGATCACAGCGTCACACAGAGCAGAGGAAACTAGTCGAGTCGTCCTGAGTCATCGTCGTCGTCGCCGTCTGAGTGCGCTGGTGGCAGTCAAATGATAGCCGTTGATGACAATGATGACTTTTCCGTGAGAACATGAGGTGGGGCTCGGGCGTACTGTAGATGAGCGGACACATGCGGTGCACCGTCCCCCGTGCATGCATGCATGACTCAGGAGGACGTGGCACGTAATGCATGGCACCGCGCCATCATGCCTGCTCTACGCAGGGCAGAGAGTGGGAGAGGCCTGGCCACTGTGCGGTCATTATCCCAGAAACACCAGCGCTAAAATGAACTTACTGCATGCTGCTAATGAGTTCAGTGCCTGAGTGGAAGTGTGTATGTGTGCGTACATGTGTGTGTGTGTGTGTACATGTGTATGTGTGTGTGTGTGTGTGTTTGTGTGTGTGTGTGTGTGTGTGTGGGTGTGTTTGTGTGTGTGTGTGTGTGTGTGTGTGTGTGTGTGTGTGTGTTAATGATTCTTCCCACCTTCTCTCCCATTCCATTTACTGTACAGTATCTGTTATGTGTACTTAATAGGATTTTTTTTTCTCTTCACTGTATGTTCAAACTAAAAATAAATGTATGCACAAAAGTGAGGTCAATCATTTCCAATAGTCTCCTCTTACAGTAAGTACAGATATTCAACCTGCACTGACATGCTCTCAGGCTGGTTTCCATAGAAATACCAGAAATAAGATTACAGTCCTGATTGCATTTGTGCAATATTCCACTCCATTCTCCATGTGAGAAGAACCATAGCAGTGTTCTATATCCAGCTGTGGAAGTGGGAAAGGAGCTGGAGAAATGAATATGCACCACCAAGCACCAAGGAGTCTCTGTGGGACTGCAGGATAAGCCACATACGCTTTGATACTCTACACACACACACACACACTCAGACACACACACACACACACACACACACACACACTAGGGCTGGGCGATATATCGATATAAAAGATATATCGATATATTTTAAAATGCAATATGGAATTATACCATATCGCATATATCGATATGCTTCAAATTTGCGCCGTGATCCTTGCTCCACACAAGCCGCTGACCGGAGCTCTCTGCACTGCTCCCCTCTCTGCACTGCTGTGAAACTGCACGCTACTTTTCTCATATAAATATATTTATTTCAGAAAAAGATTGGCCTATTTTATTTTATAGGCTACTTTTATTTAAGATTTTTTATTTTTTATTTAAATATGCACCTTACGGAGCTTTGATTTTAAAAAAAAGGCACTCCAGTTTTATGTTTACTTTTTATTATTATTTGAGTAGTGAGTCTTCAATAAAACTACTCATATTTGATTGAACATTTCATTTTACAGCTCTAACTTTGCGGAAAAAATATCGGGATATATATCGCATATCGATATTCAACCTAAATATATCGGGATATGACTTTTGGTCCATATTGCCCAGCCCCAACACACACACACATTACCTTCTCTCTTCTCTTGCAGTCTCTCTCTCTCATTCTCTCTCTCTCACACACACTGTCTCGCTTGCTCTCTCTCTCTCTCTCTCTCTCTCTCTCTCTCTCTCTGTTTCTCACACACACACAGACCCACACACTCACACACACACACACCCACACACACACACACACACACACACATACACACACACACACTTCCGTATGCTGTGCTGTGTATAGTATTACATGTCCTCCAGGAGGAGCATGAGTAAATTGCCTAAAGGGGACATGGAGAGGTGATGAGTGTGTGTGTGTGTGTGTGTGTGTGTGTGTGTGTGTGTGTGTGTGTGTGTGTGGATGTGTGTGTGCATTGACGTAGGTGCTGCAGAACTCTGCCGACATTACACTCCCTACATCATCAGCTAAATAAATAACATATTCACACACACAAACACACACACACACACATAAAGATCTGTACATGTACTCTGCCCCTCTCTCTCTCTCTTTTTTTTTATTATTTTGCATGTGGGCCCTCCTCTCCTCGTCTCTGCTCTCCTCTGCTCTGCTCTGTGTGGTTCTCCTTGAAGACCCCATGGTGTTAATTATACTGGCTGTCTCCCCTGAAGCCAGAGTGTGCACTGCTAGTGCATTAATCTTGATTCCACTCTCCAGTACAAAGCCTCGTTTGAAGACTCTCCTGCGCTAAGCCCCAAAGGCGTTGGGTTCAGAGGCGGAAGGGGGGAGGGACCATACGAAAAGAAATGGAGAGAGGAAAGGAGAGAAGAGGAGAGGTAGAGTGGAGTGAGAGAGAATGAATGAGTGCAAAAAAACAGAGAGTCAATTGTTCTGTTTTGTCAAAGAACCTGGATGTTTGACAATGTATGCAAATCTCAGGCCGCCTACAAATGCAAACATGAGTGCACGAGCACACACACACACACACGCACACACGCACGCATGCACACACACACACACACACACACACACACACACACACACACACACACACACAAAACCATTTAGTCTATTTAAAGTGTTTTGCAAGATGAATGGTGACAGTGGTTGCTAAGATACAATTTATATTGTGAGGACCGGACACAAATGTGGACATAGCACACACACACTCAGACACACACACACACACACACACACACACACACACACACACACACACACACACACACACTGTGATACCCCAAGCTGCTATCGGGGTTCCACTATCAACTTGGGTAATAATGTTGAGGGTGTAAACCTCATCAGGGCTAAGCTGGGAGGGCTCTAGGACCCTGAACAGGTGCTCTGGAGACGGGGAAGGTTGGTGAGTCTATAAATTGCAGCCCCAGATGACACTGATTGGACGGGCCCTGATTAAGTTGATTGAACAGCACCTGAGAAGAGCAGCTAGCAGCGACATTGGGTAGGGGTCAGGCACGGGCTACAGCGGGTCCACAACCGCAGCGCTTCATTAGCGGAGTGTAAATCTGTTTTTTACAAGACCGCTCCGTCCTGTTGCTGCTAGCACTGTTGGAATGCTGCGTTTAGTGACCAGACATACTGAGGAGCTGATGACTTGAAGAAGCCAAGGTGCCCCTACACGCACCCGAAGTGTGAAAGAGAAAAGCGATGAAGGAGAAGTGTGAAAGAGAACAGCGATGAAGGAGAAGTGTGAAAGAGAACAGCGATGAAAGTTTTTGTTGCATGTAATTGCCTCACTTTGCACACTCATTGTTGAATACAGAGACCGGTTTTGCTTAAAGTAAAGAATAAAAAAGTTTATTAAGTTTTTTTATCTGTGCGCACATACACACAAACACACACACACACACACACACACACACACACACATAATACGTGAGAGATACATGCATATACTGTGAAATGATGTAGTGTATTACATACAGGTATAAGGTATGTTCTGTGATGTGCCCAGATTTGTGTATGCAGACACACACACACAAACACACACACACAAGAGACACACACACACACACACACCAAGCTTTGACTCTTGCCTTTTCTTTATCCACCCTTCCTTATCTACTCAAAGAGTAAGCGTTGAATATTGAAGAGCTGAATTGTACCCAAGCACTTATGAACTTTTCCCAAAACTTCTGAAACAGTGATAACAGTGTTGAGGAGAAAGTGGGTATTCATTTCAAAAGTTCTGAAACTCTACTAAGTTTTATTGGCAGGACAAAAAGTTGTGTTTCTCAGCGCCAGAGTTTCACCTTAGGGAGACGTTCCGCAGTGGAACCTTGTCATTGTGCTGCGCGCCACTGCGAGGAGCGTCTCATGCATTTTGAGAAGGCGGACGATGGCGGCGCCTTGTTCTGATTGGCTTGTGATTCATCACTGCCCTCGCCACTGCACAAAGTGAAATTGAGTGGACGTGTGTGTGTCGCTGCACAAAATGAAATTGAGTGGACGAGCGTGTGTCGCTGCATTCTTAACCACAGGTCCAGCTTCTTTTTTCTTGTCTCCTTCCTAAAGGAATCACTCCGTATCACTCCTCCTACAGTAATTCCAGTCCATAGGAGTCAGAGTTTACATGCGCCTGTGTGTGTGTGTGTGTGTTTGTGTGTATGTGTGTGTGTGCCATTTGCGTCTGATAGGGAAGAGGTGTTCCGACATCACCACAGCAGCCAGGTCTCAGGCTCTCAGCTCCAGGAAGTGCTACCTAACACAGGGGCTGCCTCCCTCTCCTTTCTCTGCAGTTCCCCACAGAAAGCAAACACACACTTCTGACAGACATCCAGCAGTATCCAGATGCCATATTTACAACCCCCCCCACCCCCACACACACACACACACACGCACACACATACTGTATAAGTCTCTGTTTACGCTCCCCCTCCCACTAAGACTGGGAGAAGTGAGAGATGTTCCCTTTTATGCTGATTTTGATTAAAACAAACACACAGACACAAACATGCACGCACACACACACACACACACACACACACACACACACACACACACACACACACACACACAAACACGCTGACGTTTGGTTTAGGCTGATCGTTGTTGCCTCAACATCATTATGCGTACTTGGGTAAATATGCATACGGAGGGGCAAACACTGAAGTCTGACGGTGTACTATGGCAACAACAAAAAAGATCACCCGACAGAGGCTGGTTGGACTGTAGGGCTAATACAGTTTTTGCCCATTGCTTACACACTAAAAACGAATGCTTAGACCAAAGCCCCAATATCTAAACATCTTGTAGCATACATTAAACACTGTGTAACCATAGCTTAAGCACAATTTCAGCTTTGCACATTGTATGCAATTCTACAATACCCTTATTGCGAAACACTACACACAATTTCTTACATTAGACATTTCTTACATTCGACATTGAGGTGGGGTCAGATCAAGGGTGGATATGGCACAAAAGGTGATATTTTCCCCATCCCGAGAGGACATCTTCTGGGATGCTGACGAGGACTTGTGGCCAGATCTGAACAGAAGGCAGGATCTATAAACCCCACCCCCACCACACACACACACACATACAACAAAAAAAATATGTTTGTTTTTTTTTTCAATAGCAATTTTGCCAGTTTTTGGCCAGTTTTTTTTTTTTTTTACTTCTGTTTTGTTGCTACATTTTTTTTTGTTTAGAGTACATTCACTTACAGTATTTTATTGATGTGATTCTATTTTTGTTTATTTCTATAAGAATGTTTGTTTTTCGTAAAAGTTTTTGGTGCAAAACATGTCAGTTGATTACTGCAGACAGTTTACTTTTCAGTTTCACAGAAGACTGAGGGCCAGATGTACGTACATTTGCGAACGTAGCGTTATCAGCGCCATGGACAAACTGCAGATTGCGAACGCTGTCAGACCCAAGTTTCCGTCGTATTTATCAAATTTTCAATCCAGAGTGTAAACTGCGCCTTAATCTGCCTTTCTCTGCCCATTACCGCAATTTTACGAACGTCCACAACTGAACGGCAGAGCCTACATACAAGCGCAGTGGAATTAAGTTAACTGATGACAACATTAAAAAGAATCAAACATTTAGCGATCATGAAATAATACCATACATGATAAGATGTCAACAAGCAGGGAGATAATAAAGATCAGTAGTTCTACTCTTGTGCACGTATGCTATGGAAGATTGGTCAAATCTAGCAAGTAGGAAAGTTTAAGTGAATGATGTGAAAGTGAAAGTAAGACATTCAAAAGGCCAACGAAAGTTAAGGTTGCTTTTGATAGTACAAATACTTACAAAACTGGTGCTCTAAATAGCGATTCTGTTGTCTTTGAAAGGTTCTCTTATTGAAGCATTGAACTGCAATTTGGATTAACAAGGTGAAAGTATTTAGGTGCAGAATAGACGTGCGCTTTCACGAGCAGTCTTTGTACATACCACGGAATACATAATTAGGTGCTCTTTGCGCTTCCCCTCCCAACCTTTTTACGCTAAACTCCCACTTTCCCCTGGATCCTCCCATGAATGCATATGCATGACACGAAAAAACGCAATGTGCCATTTTCAGCTCCCGTGACAGGCAGTTTGCGCTTTAAAGGGAAACTTGGCAGGATTATCTATATCTCCCCCTCTGCTGGAGAAATTGTGCATTATGCTATTTCAAACTGTGGAAAAAGGTATCGATAAAGCACATGGATTTGTTTACAAGCTAGCGAAACAGTTAGCATAAGTTCGGAAGAACAATGTGGATGTTACAAGGTAAGAAACACGATTAAGAGTTTCTTGTTTCTCACCTCCCTTCCCGGGACGGTAGTCTCAATGTTGCAAGGTTGGTTTTCCGCCTGGGGACGCTAGGGCCAGCGGGAAAAGTCACCATTTTCCCCGGATCAGGTCATTTAACCATTCAAATGATTTCTAAACGGGTTCATTACGTTGAAATAGTTGCCAAGTTTCCTTTGCGACCTGTTTGTACATACCCTGCAATGATTTTACACGCATGTGCGAAACAAATACGCCTGAAGTGGGCGCAAAAGCGTACATCTGGCCCTGAGTGAGAAAATGACAATAAAAATAGAAACACAAAGACTGCAGTGTTTTACAGTATAGAAAACACATCAGTGTGTTGCTGTTGATTTGAAAGAGTAATTAAAATTGTGCATGTGTGTATAGTTTTGTTGCAATATTTACATTTTTAGAAAGGATTGTTGAGTTTTGATTGTAGAGTTTCATTTTGGCATATGAGGTTTTTTTTTATCCCCAAGTGTTATGTCTTATTTGGCTGTGTGTAGAGATTTGACATAATGAGCCAAATTCTGCAAACAGTGTGTAAGCAACAGGCTAAAACTGCAAACGGGTCTATAAGGAGGTTAAGAGGGCGGAGGGCATGAGCAAATTCTACATCTCTATGTGTGTGTTTCAGTGTGTTTACCTCTATGTGTACCTCTATTTGTGTGTGTACTGTATGTATGTGTGTGTGTGTGTGTGTGTGTGTGTGTTCATATGTGTGTGTGTGTGTGTGTGTGTGTGTGTGTGTGTGTTTATATTAGTGTATGTGTGCGTGTGTGTGTGTGCATGTGTGTGTTTATGTGTGTTTATATGTGTGTGTGTGTGTGTGTGTGTGTGTGTGTGTGTGTGTGTGTGTGTTAGGTGCTCTGCTGTGTGCTGTGGTCTCTGCTGGCCAGTCCCTCTGTGGGTCAGTGACGGGTTGACAGCCGAGGCCCTCACCGCCCAGTCCGTGCTCGTGTGACGGAGTGATGACAGAAGATTTCTGACGGACACGGACAAACACACACTCACACACACACACTCACACACACACACACACACACACACACACACACACACACACACACACACACACACACAAACACACACATAGCCAGACACACACACACACACACACCCACACACACACACACACACACACACACACACACACACACACACACACACACATGCACACGCACGCACGCACGCACGCACACACACACACCATGCCAGACACACACATGCACACACACACATGCACACACATGGACACACACACACACACACATTGTGATTACATGGGCAGATACTTTTTCCTGTACTGAAGTCCTCCCAGGGGAGAGGTAAGTGTGAGCGTGCTGTCCCCTTCTATCATCCTCAACCTTCATACACCTTGAATTTACAAACACACACACACATACACACACACACATACACATTAGGAATAGGCATTTTGGTAGACTTTAGTGAGCGTTTACACTTGACATTCTGGCGGTTCAACATAGTGTGCATCAGTGTGCATTGCATCAAAAGGCCTCAGTGATGCCTGGGCTGAGAATGATATGAGTGGGTGCTCCAGTAGACCTCAGTGTAGCTGGGCTGAGAGGATGCTGAGAGGTTACGAGTCAAACTGAAATATTTTTTTAATGATAATTAGATCATTTGCAGGCAATATCATTAAAATTAATAAATGTAATTAAATTCCAGCAGATCTTAGTCAAATATCGACTAAAGACTAAAGACTAACACGCACACACACACACACACACACACACACACACACACACACACACACACACACACACAATATTCTCAAACACCTTCTGGGTTTACGGGAAGTAGTCTCTATTTGCTGCATGGGTGAACTTATGGCAATTACTACATACAGTCATTTCCCTGTGTCACCCAATGGGAAACGCGCTGATTCCAAAAGTGTTAGAGTACAAAAAGGTGCGGATGTATTTAACATTTACGTGTAGTCATTTGGTTAGAGTCTCCTCTCCACCGTGACTTACAAGTGAGTTCAAATGCAAGAGGATCGTTTGTCGAGGAAAAGATAAAAAAAAAAAATAATACTGTGAAGTA
This sequence comes from Alosa alosa, assembly GCF_017589495.1. Taxonomy (NCBI): domain Eukaryota; kingdom Metazoa; phylum Chordata; class Actinopteri; order Clupeiformes; family Clupeidae; genus Alosa; species Alosa alosa. Next base: position 14,467,437 of record NC_063209.1, on the reverse strand, counting down.
GTGCTATTAAAGGCCACACACACACACACACACACACACACACACACACACACACACACACACACACACACACCTTATCCCTTAATGCTAGCAGAGGAAACAGTTCCAGAGAAGCATCCCCCACCTGTGTCTCTTGTAAAGACCCAGAAGGTCACCTCCTGCTGGGGTCTCAACTCATGCACACACCCCTCTGGAGGACCAGAGTAACACAGCCAGACACTCTGCTGTAACCTCATTCCTTCCACTCAAATGACTCAACCCCCCCCCCCCCCCCCCAAACACACACACACACACACATGCAAACATAGTAGCTGTACACATTGAAACTAGTTGGGCACATGCACACCCAGATTTGTAATATCAAACGTCTTTCAATATACCCTATTTAAAATAATTGTGTGCATTTTCCCTGTAGAGGGATCTCATGCTCCTCACACTAATTGTGCCATCTCAACCCGAGACTGCACAACATATCGGCACAGACCTTTGAGTAAAAGGTGACCACGGCACAAGGCTGCCAAGCCCCCTTTTTATATAGAGCCGCCGGGCTAAGTGCGAGGACTGCGGCTAATGCAGAGTGAGTGCGAGAGAGAGTGAGAGAGAGTGAGTGAGAGAGAGTGAGAGAGAGCGAGTTTTATGTCCCAGACACAAGCACAGGCACAGGGTCGCTATCCCCCCCTAATTGTCCCTGTAGGGCCTGGCAGTGAGGAGACATTAATAACATCTCCATTAGGATTCCTCTCCAGCCCCCTCCAAACGTGTGTGTGTGTGTGTGTGTGTGTGTGTGTGTGTGTGTGTGTGTGTGTGTGTGCGTGCGTGCGTGCGTGTGTGCGTGTGTGCGTGCGTGCGTGCGTGTGTGTGCATGTGTATGTGTGTGTGTGTGTGTGTGCATCGTTACTAGTGTCCTCTGAAGAAGAGATCACACACGCCTTGACTTCTCACACAGATTTGAACACACACATGAACACACACGCACACACAAACATACGCAACAATGGAGGCAGGAGTGTTTTCTAAGAGACGGTGGCGCGTGGAAAAAGCTTCTCATCCCTGACTCGTTTAGATCCCTGAGACACTGACCTTGCCGTGTCTCTGAGCTGTCTTTTATATTCTCTCACTCTCTCTCTCTCCCTCTCTCTCTCCCTCTCTCTCTCCCTCTCTCTCTCAATCTGTCTGACAGCTTCCTCACCCCCCCCCTTCTTTCATTCCCTAAATGGACCACCCGCCCGCCTTCACTGGATGGTATTCAGGACAAATAACAAAATCATCTAGCCAGTCTTCACAACATCTGCCTCACACATCACGGCAACTCAGATCTATCAAAACAAGCCGCATTCTTGGCAACTGCAGAGAAGGTGTGTGTGTGTGTGTGTGTGTGTGTGTGTATGGGAAAGTGCATTGGCAGACACAGAAAAGAGCATATACCTAACGAGAGATAGAGATAGATGTACACGGTAATATAACCATAATCATAAGACATCCAAAGACAAGCTGGAGGGGGACTGTCCTAAAAGTGGGTGGGAGAGAATCGTTCTTTTTATTGTGCAAATCACTCCAGCACCTCCGGAAAAGCGCCTCTCAAGGTAGCACCGCTGATTCCGACTGAAGACTGCAACGCGTGCGTCCGCGCCGCTGCCATGATGTATGCTGGGTAGAGAGGACATGCCAGACAGCGCTTATTTATAACCGCTCAAGCTGGCTATTCATACAAGCTAATTAGATGCATGTGAATTCTGCAATTAAATATGGCATGTCTGGCGCTGCATACATTACAGAAATCAATGAAATCACTGGTGCACTGATATTAAAAGGCTCAATCCATCATGTGGTATATGTACTGCACACAGAGTAACAGCTAGAGGCATTATTTCAGCTGGAATCCAGGCACTAATACTGTTTTAGTCAGTTCGGCATATAAATGATAAAATATATTGTAAGTAACTTACTCCCTTAGGCGGGTGGTTTGTCTAATGTGTCCATAGTGACCGGATCTCCTCTTGCTCTATGGACACACCTACAGTTGGTACTTGTAATGGAACTGAGCGAAAGTCACCATTAACCAATGTGGGTGTGGCCAAAGAAGCAGAGGCAGTAGTTGAAGATGGACAGTAGTTTATTATTCAGCTTGGATCGAACTACCGAGCAGAAGAGTCCATAGAAAAATGCACAGAAAAATGTTAACAATAATAATCTTCCAAAATTGCGATATTGAACCAGTATGAAAAATCTGCTTTAGCTTCTAATCAAAATACAGCAGGGTTGTAACAGAGTCATAGTACTCACGGTAGCCTACACATCACAAAGGCCAGACAAGACTAACATCAGACTAGACAGAGGGGAACATATACCTAGCGGCCAGCACCATTTAACATAGACAGGTAAACACTAAACAATCAATTAACACACAATAGACAGACCCTGGGACACAAGCATAAATATATATCATATGTCACTAGCAGAATTAGTAAAATACATTGTTAAATAACACACTTGGTTACATGTGGTAAGACTGAACTGATCAATCGGTTTGATCAGGACCGTCTCGAAATCCCCCACAACAAATTGACATAATGGAACGGTCCAATACCGCCCGGAAACAATAAGCAGTCCATGCGATCCAGACGGCCCTCCTTTGCCACCGGACCTTCAGAAGCCGGAACGAGAGGACGACGCCATGAACGCGAATCGGTAGCTACCGGTTGACAAACATTAATAATTGACCCAAGTTTACGCGTCTAACTCAGACAAACAATAAACGTGCCACCATTGCTAATAGCTCCGTCTTGTCTCTATATAGCCACATAGCCGTATCTAGCCACATAGCAACGGCCCATGTATGAGTGCACACACACACACACACAGTTGGCAATGCAAGGAGCGTCATGCAGTCATGAGGCCTCAGACGACGTCTTTTTAAAACAGTGCTATGTGTTTACGGTGACACTCTCAGTCAACACCTACATGTCTGGCAGCCACAGACGTGTTTGCATTCCGTCTCGTCTTGTCGCCCGGGCGACTATAAAAGTGACTTGTTGCCGGGCAGTGCGTGATGGTGTCACGTCTGCTGTGTATATCACGTCT
>NC_063209.1:14444356-14446856 GCF_017589495.1 Alosa alosa | reverse complement strand
AATTAAGAAAACCCTTTTTCCATAAATTTAAAACCACCTACCCAAATAAAAAAAAAATAAAAAAAATGGCTATCCTCTCAGGAGAGGGTCCTTCAGCTGCCTTGGCAGCAAAATATATATCATTATGCCATAACCTGAGGGACACTAGTGTAATGTAAATATACAATGTTTTATTTTTTTATTTATTATTATTATTATTGTTATTATTTTTATTTACATGTATGGTCTATGTGTATATGTGTGCGTGTGTGTTTGTTTGGGGGGATATTGTATTGTATTGTTTTTGTCTTTGTCCTACATCCTTCCTTTACCCTATATTACCAATATGGATATTCTATAAGTTCTAAGTTTAGATGTATGTATGTTAAAATGTTTACACACTGTTACGTATGACTGCTTTGGCAATGCAAATGCCCTTTTGTCATGCCAATAAAGCACCACTGAATTGAACTGAAAAAGAGGGGGAGAGAGAGAGACAGACAGAAAGAGGGAGAGAGAGACAGAGAGAAAAAGGGAGAGAGAGAGAGGCACAGAAAAAGAGGATGAGAAAGAGAGAGAGAGAGAGAGAGCATGTCTCAGGGCATGTCTCTGTGACAGCTGGTGTTTGTGTCTGACTGTGCGAAAGCTAGAAAAATAGAAGGACAAACATGAAAGAAAGGAGGAGAGGAAGAACATGTGAAAGATTTATATACATGTGTACGCCAGTGTGTGTGTGTGTGTGCATGTGGTGTGTGTGTGTGTGTGTGTGTGTGTGTGTAAACAATCTGCTATATAACCTTTGACTTGAGCATGAGCTGCATGCTTGTGACAGACATACTGCTGTCTCTGGTGCTGCAACCTTTAACCCTACTAGAGAGAGAGAGAGAGAGAGAGAGAGAAAGAGAAAGAAAGAGAGAAAGAGAGAGATAGAGTGAGAGAGTGAGGGGGGTAGAGAGAGGTGTCAGAGAGGGAATGAGAGAGGGATCGTCGGAAGGAAAAAGGAAATAGCGGGAGAGGTGACAGGAGTTTTTCTCTCAACAGTGAATCCCAGAGAGAAAGCGTGCTAGACAGGAAGCTTACACCCATGCATGTTACAGTCTGGCGCTAGGAATGCAGGAGTTTTTACCTGCTGACTGCCACACACACACACACACACACACACACACACACACACACACACACACTACAACAGGAAAGCCCTGCAGCGCATAGTGAACACAGCTGGAAGGATCATTGGTGCTTCACTCCCCTCCCTGAAGGACATTTACACCACCCACCTCACCCATAGCAAGGCGACCAAAATTGTGAGTGATGCAAGTCACCCCGCTCACAATCTGTTTGATCTACTGCCCTCTGGGAAGAGGTACAGAAGCCCGCGCCCCCACTACCAGACTCACTAACAGCTTCATACACCAAGCTGTAAGGATGCTGAACTCTCCCCTCCTCTCCCCCTCCACCCTCAGCTACATAACATCCTGACATTGGACCCACAATGGCCATACCTGCACTACTCCACCTGCACACTTGAACACTTGCACACTTGTACACTTTACAACTTGGTGTTGTTGTCCTGAAAACACAACACTTCTGCTGCTCTTACATAACTTGCACCACTATGCCACTTTCTTTATTACTTAGGTCAAACAGTATTTTATAGTATTTTACAGTATTTGCACTAGTATTTTATTGACTGTCTATGCACAATTTCAACAAAATTTTGCTGCTCTTATTTTTTCATTATTATTATATGTGCCCTCTTATTTACTTATTTACTTACTTTTTTGTTTACTTGAATGTTATGTTTGTCTGTGGACTTAAAATTGGTCAAATATGTCTTGTCTTCACCGTGGGATAGTGAGAAACGTAATTTCGATCTCTTTGTATGTCTGGAACATGTGAAGAAATTGACAATAAAGCTGACTTTGACTTTGACTTTGACACACACACCCACACCTGAAATGTGCTTTTACATTAATATTCCACAGCTTCACCAGCGGCTGTGTCCCTCTTTGGGACGGGCAAGACTGAAATAATAACAGCGTAGGTGTGAACTCGCCATCTGGATAAAACATATATACACTGTGCCTGTGTGCTTATGCCTCACTCTCTGAGTGTGTGTGTGTGTGTGTGTGTGTGTGTGTGTGTGTTTGTGTGTGTGTCTGTGTGAAAAGTCTGTATGTGTTATGCGTTTTACCCATTGCTGATTTCACTTGAATTTCCCCTAGGGATCAATAAAGTATATCTATCTATCTACTACCCTCACAGGAAAACCCCTGCTCCACACACACACAGACGCACACAGACACACACACACACACACACACACCATGACCTTCACCGTGTTAAAGGGGGCCACCCCTGGCATGTGGTGCATGGCTCAGTGCACTGTTTACGAGCCGACATCATGCTCATTTAAATGTAAAATGAATCTTGGGAAAATGGGTAATTTCCCTGGGAAGGCTGTTCAGAGGGGTAGTTATCAGAGAGTAGCTCCTGTAAAAGTGTCTTAATCAGACACACA
>NC_063209.1:14431856-14434356 GCF_017589495.1 Alosa alosa | reverse complement strand
TCAGAGGAGTAGGATTAGTACAACAGAAGGAAAAAAAAAAACATAAGACAGCGAAGATTTGACTTTCTCATTTAAAAGGGGGCAAGGAGCAAAGAGGAGCAAGAGGAATGAAAAAGAGAGTGAGATAGAACAGAGGATATGGAGAGAGGAAAAGAGAGGGAGGGAGAGAGAGAGTGGGATAGAACAGAGGATATGGAGAGAGGGAAGGAGAGGGAGGGAGAGAGAGAGTGGGATAGAACAGAGGATATGGAGAGAGGGAAGGAGAGAGGGACGGAGACAGGGAGGAATGGAGATCAAAGAGAAGGAGAAAGAAAGATACATAAAGAAAGAGGAGAGGAAAATGAGAAAGAGGGAGGGAGGGAAGTGGGGATGAGGAGGTTATGTTGTTGGAGGATTTGTACTCTGTAAATGACTTTGGACTGATTTGAGCCCAGGGCCACTTTTCATGTTACATCACCACAGGAGAGAGGTGATGAAACGCCACCAGCGCAGGGTACTTTTCACCTCGACATCACACACACACACACACACACACACACACACAGCCACCAAACCCAGGATGCTTTTTTGAATCACACATAGACAGCCCAGGAGTCAGCAGTATGTTTTCAAATATACAAATATTTATTTAACAGATATTTCAAAGATTCAAAGTGACTTATAACACATGTTTACATGTTCATTACAAGGCTGGGTGAGCTCCATGGGAACCAATCCAATGAATCAGGACCAGTAGCCTGCTTCATCACCAGCCTGCAGCATCTCCATCCTGCAGCATCAGGACTGTAAGCCTGCAGCATTAGGACCATAAGCCTGCAGCATTAGGACTGTAAGCCTGCAGCATCACCAGCCTGCAGCATCAGGACCATCAGCTGCAGCATCACCATCCTGTAGCATCACTATCCTGTAGCATCACTATCCTGTAGCATCAGGACCAGAAGCCTGCAGCATCAGGACCGCTAGGCTGCAGCATCAGAACCACTAGTCTGCAGCATCAGGACCACTAGGCTGCAGCATCAGTACCGCTAGTCTGCAACATCAGGACCCGCTTAGTCTGCAGCATCAGGACCACTAGGCTGCAGTATCAGGACCACTAGGCTGCAGCATCAGGACCACTAGGCTGCAGCATCAGGACCGTTAGTCTACAGCGGCCTCAGTAGCAGCGGCCTGTAATGCCATCTCCCCTTCTCCAATGTCGGTGGGGTGGGAGAATAGCTCAGCCAGAGAGGACAGCGGAGCTCACCAGGACTTGGCAAACAGAGATGGATGGCTGAGTGTTTCTGTCCTGTCAGCATCTTCGCACAAACACACAGAGCCCTGTCTTCTCCATCTCTCTCTCTCTCTCTCCTCCCTTCTCTCTTGCTATCTGTCTCTCGCTGCCTGTACTCCTCTTCCTTTCCCCTCTTCCTTCGTGTCCGCTTTTTTTCCCCTTCCTGCTTTTCAATGAATTGCTTTTAAGCTGGTATCCCAGGAGCTGTGCGATTAGTTTGCAAGAAGGAATCTCGACAGCTTGACTTACATTGCTCTGCTCCATCCATCTCTGAAAGGACATCACTGTCGTCCTCTGATGGTGTGACTCCAAGATGAAAACGGATGGTGGCGGGTGTGCAGAGGCCGATGAGTACTGATGACACCAGTCTGCCATTTAATACACTCACTAATCAACAGTCTCATTCGACATAGCTAACGTGTGATGAGCTTGGCTAACTCAGATACACTTTACTGCCAGTGTGAAGCCTCCCTGAACGGGCTGACTGATTAAAATGGTGCTACCCCCAATCATGACAGTGCTGGTGAGTAGTGAGAAAAAAAAACAATGAAATCTAGTATGTCATAGTGATTGGGTGCTAGTACGCATGTAGATTATTTATTTGAAAGTAGAGACTGAGCAGGGTGATCATGTTTGTGAACCCTGTGAACAGTTGCTATGTAGTAACCAAACGCCTGACAGACGATTGGTCAGGACAGCCAGCATGGCTCAGGATTGGTCAGGGTGCAGTGGTCGAAGGCTGGGATTGGCTAAGTATAAGTATATATACTTTTTGATCCCGTGAGGGAAATTTGGTCTCTGCATTTATCCCAACTGCAGAATTAGTGAAACACACACAGCACACAGTGAACACACAGTGAGGTGAAGCACACACTAATCCTAGCGCAGTGAGCTGCCTGCATCAACAGCGGGCGCTGGGAGCAGTGAGGGGTTAGGTGCTCTTGCTCAAGGGCATCTTCAGCAGTCAGCCCACTGGTCGGGCTCGAACTGCAACCCTCCGGGTTACAAGTCCAGAGTGCTAACCAGTGGGCCACTGCTAGTGTGAAATCTAGCATCTTCCTCAGATTCTGCTAGCCCTCCTAGATGAACTCTGTGCTAATGAGAGGTATTAGCCCTGGGCTCAGTCAGAAAGACAATTAGAGAACAGGTCTTAGGAAGATGCTTCTAGAACCCCTCTAACTGGATCCAGAGCCAGGGTCAACTGCTGCCCAAGTTCTATCCAAAATGACC
>NC_063209.1:14406856-14424356 GCF_017589495.1 Alosa alosa | reverse complement strand
AGGATTCACAAGAGGGACCCCTGGAATCTTCAATATTAAAGGACTATCTGTTTAAAATAATGGGCCAAACACACACCAGAATACTGTGACTGATTAGTTTCGTCATACAGGAAATGCCTTGAAGCTGTCATTACGAATAAAGGCTTTTACACAAAGTATTTAAGAAATTTCAGCAGGCGTGTTCAATACTTTTTTCCTGTATCATTCCACTTTATTACACATAACTCTACCTATGGACTTTAATGTTTGGATTTTTTTTTATATGGGTGGATTATCTGAGTTAATACTAATGGCTGGTGAAAATTTCATGCAAATAGCCTCATTGGATTCATCCTTACTGAAAAAAATGTTGATGTGTTCAATACTTATTTTCCCCGCTGTATACATATACAGATAGATATACTGTTCTGGAGATCGCTGTAGTATGCCTGAGTGTAAGATTGAGTGGAGATCGCTGTAGTATGCCTGAGTGTTAGATTAAGTGGAGATCGCTGTAGTATACCTGAGTGTTGATGTTGACACATTCATACAGTAACAGTAGGATATATGTTCATATAACATGATTATGGCCGCTTCCACGTAAGCAGGCAAGCTCTTTACAGCACATTTGTCATGCATTAGTATTGAACATGACAAGTGTCATCCTGACATGTTTTTTTTTACTTTTTTTTTACATAGGGGAACATGCCTTAGATACTACACACACACACACACACACACACACACACACACACACACACACACATTGTGTTGTGCTGTGCTGTGCTGTGTTGTGTTGTGTTGTGTTGTGTTGTGCTGTGCTGTGCTGTGCTGTGCTGTGCTGTGTTGTGTTGTGTTGTGTTGCGTTGCACTGTGTTGTGTTGTGTTGTGTTGTGCTGTTGGCCAGTAGCCGGAGCTGTGTGAGGAGTGTAAGCTGATTGGTGTACTGTAATGCATCAGGCCCTGTGGACTGGCCTGCTTACCGTACCTGCACAGAGCAGCAGACGTCTGCTCAAAGCCCTACGGGTATTCATAATCCACCAGCAACACACACACACACACACACACACACACACACACACACACACACACACAGAAAGACAGACACAGGGACAGAATCACAAACACACACACACAGTCAAAGGGACTCACATGCACATGCACAACAATTTGCACGCACACACACAAACACGTGTGCAAGCCCAGACATGCACACAGACACTTGTACGTACACACATACTTCACACACACACACACACACACTCGCTCAATGCTCTGTTCACAGAGAGTCCGTTATCATTCCCCCACCACCACACAAGTCTGTCGGGCTGAGCCAACCAGGTGGCGGCGCCTTCGGCTAAATAGCCCATGACTGGGAAATCGGTTTTCCCCGATGGCATGGAAATCAGATACAGCGGCTTTTCAGGCTTTTATTTGTTTATTTATTTATTTATTTTCGTTTCTGGAGCGGGACCAGAAAAATGCTAAGCCGCACGTCACCTCTCCTTGCTGTTTACTATTTGCAGGAGGGATCTGGGATTTCTGAGAGGACTGAAAGAAATACCTCCCTCTCTCCAAGCCAGGGAAAGGTGAAGGCATTACACACATTTCTAGTTTGTTTTTTCATTTTTTTTATTTTAGTTTTTAGACATTGTTGTAGTCACTCTCTGAAACCTTAAGAGTATTTGTAAGATAAAGTCCACGAGTGTAAGTCAGGTTTACTGGCTGAGCTGGTCAAGTAAGGCGCTAACTCTAACACATATGGATGGGAATGTAGCCTATACCTGGACCCTAACACATATGGATGGGAATGTAGCCTATACCTGGACCCTAACACAAATGGATGGGAATATGGCCTATACCTGGAATCTAAGCTGTTCAGCTGCTAAATGAATAGTAATGAATGTACAGATCCATACAGTAGGACTCATCCATTACAATACACAAAGTGACAGCAACATAATGGGGGAAGACCATAATAAAGCTCTATCCAACTTCAGTGTATGATTAGGTCTTCAGGTCCTACTCTCTGATGGAACTACTCTGCGATAGGAATTACTCTCCGATAGGAACTACTCTCTGATAGGAACTACTCTGCGATAGGAATTACTCTCCGATAGGAACTACTCTCTGATAGGAACTACTCTCTGATGGAACTACTCTGCGATAGGAATTACTCTCCGATAGGAACTACTCTCTGATAGGAACTACTCTGCGATAGGAATTACTCTCTGATAGGAACTACTCTCCGATAGGAACTACTCTCTGATAGGAACTACTCTGCGATAGGAACTACTCTGCGATAGGAATTACTCTCTGATAGGAACTACTCTCCGATAGGAACTACTCTCTGATAGGAACTACTCTCTGATAGGAATTACTCTCCGATTGGAACTACTCTCCGATAGGAAATACTCTCCGATAGGAATTACTCTCCGATACGAACTACTCTCTGATAGGAACTACTCTCCGATGGAACTACTCTGCGATAGGAATTACTCTCCGATAGGAACTACTCTCTGATAGGAACTACTCTCTGATAGGAACTACTCTGCGATAGGAATTACTCTCCGATAGGAACTACTCTCCGATAGGAACTACTCTCTGATAGGAACTACTCTCTCATGGGAGTATTATCAGTATTAGCCCGTTTATTCCCAAATTTTTCCCAGACTTGAAAATATCAAAATCATGTGTCTTGAGTAACCCTTTGAAGTAATCAATTACTATTTTTTCAAATTTTCCTGAAAAAGTGGGTGAAAATTAGTGTTTTATGCTTGGTCACAATTGTGACCGGTGGGAAACAATATAGTCCGATTGTAGGGATTTTCACACATTTCATTGTGCAATTATCTAATTTTCAATCAATTCCAGGCAGAGGTGATATGGGGACATTGTCCCAGGTCTGTTCTTCACATTTCATTTTTTATCACAATACAATACTCAACATTGCCTCAGCAATTCTCTATTATATTCTAAGTGTGTCGATTTTTACATAGAAAAGGCATTATATCACACTGTTATGACTATAGTGTAAACAACACCACCCTACAATAGAACAACAGCCACAAATGTTACAAAAAGTGATGTTGTTTGCCTGTTAGTTTATTATTGTATTATTTAATTGTATAATTAATTAATTAATTAATTAATTAATTAACTTAATTAATTACACAACAGATTGTCCTGCAAGTCTACTGCCATTCTTCCAATGCCATTAATTGCCTTTCCATTGGACCAGCAATTGGTCTCCTTTGCTCAGTGGTATTGTTAAGGTCACTAAATAAAGTGAACCTATGTTACCTGTAGGGTATACTACGAAGCTCGATTAGTGGGTTAGCGAGGTATGTTGCGCTCAAAGCCAGGGTATGCTGTGACACGAAAGTGGGAAATGGTAGCAACGTTTTCAGCACTTTTACGGCTATCTTGGGATATTCTGCTTTGGTTTTCATCCAAAAACCCGCCAGAGAGGTTTCCTCATAGCCTACACACTCTTAAGACCACCGTCATTTGCAATTTCGATCAACTGCTCTTCCTCCTGCGCTGACAAGTTAGGGACTATTCGATATTGACAAATGGGTTGGGACCCACTCATTGGTTTGCCGTGGATCTTTGGAGGATGGGAAGTAACGCTCAAACTCATTTGAAAGCGCAACAAGGTGATCGCGCACCAGCTGCGAGAGAAAGGGCCCTGGCTCAGTCTCTCCCAAAACCCCCACTACTGTTTGGAACATATCAAATACACCCCGATCCACTCGTCGTACCCACAAATCAAGCTTGACTTTAAATGCAGCGACTTTATCTGCCAGTTTAAAGACAGTTGTCATTCTCCCCTGCAGTGACAGGTTGAGGTCATTAAGCAACCCGAATATGTCACACAGGTAAGCGAGTTTTGACACCCAGCCCTCATCACTAAAATATGCAGCTAACGGTGACTTTTTTTCTGTAAGAAATACAGAAGCGGCTCTCGCTACTCAAACACTCTGGCCAGTGACCTGCAACCAACCAACTTGGATAGCGTACCACGGTGACCAATTCACCCTCTCTAACAACTGTGCCTCAATATCCTCTGACATATCATCAATTCGCCTATGGACAGTGCTTGCAGAAAGCGGTACCTGAGCAATTTTTTTAGCTGCAGCCTCCCCAAGGAGTTCATTGCACATGCCTTTACCAGCAGGCAGAATGAACTCTTCCCCAATAGTAAAGGGCTTCTTAGATTTAGCAATCCAACTAGCCACTATGAGGCTTTTAGCGCAGCCACGTTCACCGATGTGGTTGCTTTACGCACTAGTTTTTTGTCCTTCTTGCTCGCGTTTCTTACGCTCAAAGAACTCAAGGGGTTTGTCTTTAAGTGTAGGATGCTTTTACTCTAGATGTCGAATTAGCTTTGATGGTTTCATTGCTTCGTTTGACAACTTATCGCCAAATACCACACATAAAGGACTTGGTGCATGCGAGTCACCGGTCTCTGCAAAACCATATTTTAAATATGACTCGTCATATTTCATATTGAATGACCCCTTTTTTTTCTTTGAGGTATCTGGCTCACCATCGTCAGTGGGTATTATTGCGAATGTGACATTATTGCGAATTAAATTGAGTTTATTTAGTTTGCATACATTTTTTTAAAACTCTTGTCGTAGGCTACGGCCCGGTTAGGAATGCCCAGTGGTGGGGGACCGCTAACTTAACTTATACCCCTAAGTCAAGGCTTTGTGTAGCTTCAATATGTCTAGATAGCCTAGATGTCTAACATGCTTCATAGTGTACCCCACAGGTCCCTATACTCCAAAGGCCTTATATTCATAAGGCCCTATGTTCCCAGTGTCTATGTACCCTGGGACCTATGCTCATTCGGGTACCTATGTGCTTTATAAAGCTGGAGGACCCTGAAAACATACAATGCTTGACCTGAGAAACTAGGGCTGCACGATTATAGCCAAAATGATAATCACGATTATTTTGATCAATATTGAGATCATGATTATTTATCACGATTATTAATTAATTTTAGTGACAAAAATATTTTTTCCCTAAACATATTGGACTTGCTATCTGGCTCATCCAAATTCTTCCCTTCACATGTACTCCCCTAAATTACTGCAAATATAGACTTGACTGCGACTTCCAAACTTCCAAACAAATTTTTTGTGCATGCTACTTTGTTAGTATTTGGGGAAACGTTAACGGCCCACCGGGAATCCTCCCAACGCTCCCCAGTAGCCAGTTAAGCTCTGCTTTTTGTTCCTGAGTTTAATCGCTTAGTCCAGGGGTTTCCAAACTTTTTGACTCAAGGACCACATTGGGTTTTGAAAATTGGCCGGCGGGCCACACACTAATAATAATAATAATAATAATAATAATAACATTTTGTATTATTTAAATGACAACTTAATTTCTTAAGAAATACTGTTAATTTGATGCTGTTTAAATCATTTATAAATGGTGCATTGTCACTTTAAGACTCTTTGCTATGGCTAGTGCTGTGCCTGTGGCTATGCCCTCTTACAGTTTATAATGGTCAGTAGTGGGAACTACTGTTGCCATCGCGCTCTCTCCCTCTCGTGCACTCAAATACGTTCCCAAATGGAGTAGCATAACATAGTTAGATCTGCTGCTATGGAGATACTATCTATCTCGATGTAACAAGCTGTTTTGACATTGACATTGTAAACGTTGTCTAAGAAGAGTGTAAAGCAGTTTGCAGTAGCCTAAAGTTGACCACAACGTCGTCTATCACTGGAGCAGCCTATGATAAACTAATAAATGCTCGGCGGGCCGGACTGAAGTGCGTGACGGGCCGCAGTTTGGACACCCCTGGTTTAGTCATTCGTTGATATGTAAACCACTGACGTGTAGGCTACATTTTCATTATTGTTCACTCGTTTTGCGTAGGCTGTCTTGAAACGCATATGCATTGTAGGTTGCACATGTAGCTTATAAAATACATGAAGAAATTAACGAATCCCGTTGTTAGCTCAACACTTATTATAGGCTATATTGGAGGAAGCAAACAAGGACTAAAAGTTAACGTGATAAAAAAGGCATGTGTGGTTTACGTCATGTGATGTGTTTCACGGTATGAGTTGAGAGCCCTGCCAAAGATAATGAATGTTTGGCCGGCTTTGCTTATGTTTTTGGTTAACTTCACTTGCCTGAAATCCGAAATATTTTCGAACAACGGATGATCCGTTTCGGGGGACAAGCTCTTGGCCTTCTGCTGCGCCACACATACCACACATTTGATTTTTGATCGTCGTTTTTTGTATAATCTAACTAGCCTACTAATAGTTAACATAATGCTATTAGTCCACAGTGCATCAGGCTGAGCAGTGCAGGGAGCAGCTGTCATTGGTGTGATATCCACTATATTGCTCAATTTGATTCATTTTACCACTGAATTAAGTAACGTTCTAAATGCATAATAGGAAACATTCTGTAATTTGGACATACAATAGTGTCAGAGCAGATTCTTGAGACACTTGATCTTTATTTTTGATCACATGAAGCTTTGATTCTGGTTCGTCTGACTGGTCCCTGTGGCAGAGGCCCTTTACTGTACATAGGTGGAGGGGGTATTGCTGGGAAAAGGGGTGGGGAATATAATTTCTGGTAAGGTTGTTCATGTCTACTGCAAGTCTCTGCATAAATTCAGCCAATATGCCTACAGGCTGACTGGCAAGTTGATTATACCCCCCACCACCTTGTTATATGTAATATAATAGTCAATAAGTATAATAATTTACTGTTAATGAGGTGTGATTGTAAAATATGTCAGTTAGATCTGATATGTGCAGGAAGTGACAAGGAAGGGAAAGTGGTATTCAAACTAGATGTACCGCATGGTCCCCGGGGACGAAATGAAATTTTTCCGTAAAAGTCTAGTGGGGCTACATACCCACCAAATTTCATGTACCCCGGTGGTTCGGTGTCCCGGGTATCAATGACCAAAAATTCAGGGAGTAGATGACGGGAAAAATTCTTGAATTGTGTGCATGTGTGCGTGTACAAATTTATGTTTATGTGTGTGGGTGTGTGTGTGTGTGTGTGTGTATGTGCGTGCTTGTGTGTTTGCCTGCGTATGTGTGTTTGTGCATGTGCATGCATGCGTACATATGTCTACTGTGTGAGTATGTGTCATATGTATGATTACTGTAAATGTATGTGTGTGCGTGTGTATCTGTTTATGCACATGTGTGCACATGGAATGGGCTAACATGACCCCTGGAGGCAAACATACGGAAAAAATTGGTCATCCTAGGCCCTACAGTTCTCAAGATATTCACAGAGAACTTTGTCTGCCCTACCCTCCTTTCGGGGGGTCCAGTCCAGCGGGGGGCTACAGATCAAAACGAAGAATGACGGTTCCATGCTATCCATGTGGGGGTACATGCCCACCAAGTTTTGTGTACCCCGGTCTTTCAGTGTCCCGGAAATCCTTGTTGATGTACGTCACTAAATGTACACATAAATTATTTTATTGTAAGGCCCCCCATGAAGGAAAGTACACAAAACTTGGCATGCATTCGGAGGGTGTCATAATGATCCTACACTTTTAATTTCGTGCAGTTTTGACCTTGTCAGCCAGAGATATTGTGATGAAAACACCTAATTTTTTTTGCTTTTAATTTTTAACTAGGTGGCGCTATACATGAAATAAGTGGTAATGGGATGGGTTGACATGCCCCCCTAAGACCAACATACATAAAAAAAAGGTGGACCTCCTAGGCCCCACGGTTCTCGAGATATTCACAGAAAACTGTCTCTGGCCACCTACAGGCCAGTTGGTGTATAGTAACATAAATTAATTTATTGTGTGGCCCCCATGAACGAATTCCACAAAACTTGGTGTGCATACAGAGGGTGTCATAATGATCCTACACTTGCATACAGAGGGTGTCCTAATGATCCTACACTTCCAATTTCGTGCAGTTTTTTGACTATGTTAGGTCACAGATACCTTCAATTACAACACCTCATTTTACTTTTTGTGTTTAACTAGGTGGCTATACATGAAATGAGTGGTTATGGAATGGGTTGACATGGCCCCTTGAGATCAACATACAAAAAAAAAATGGTCCTCCTAAACCCTAAGGTTTTCGAGATATTCACAAAAAAAATCTGACTAAACCTTTATTATGACCGCTTCGCTGCGCGGCGGTCATAATAAAGAACAGCATAGAAAATCAGCTAATACAATACCTATGCATAATAGTGTGGTATAATGGATTTTCTATGTAAAAATGGGCACACTTAGAATATAATAGAGAATTGCAGAGGCAATGTTTAGAAATGCCATGTGATACACATTTAAATGTAAAGAACAGACCTGGGACAATGTCCCCATATCATTTCTGAATGGAATTTAGTGGAAATTAGATGATTGCACAAATGTGAAATGTGTGAAAATCACTAAAATTGGACTATGTTGTTTCCCAACGGTCACAATTGTGACCGTCATCATGTTCACTCATGCTATGAGAACGCTGAACAAAGCTCACATATTTCAATTGTATCCCTCCATACTAGACACCTTAAAGAGTATGTGTACCAAAAATCTTTGTCCTATGTTTACATAAACATACTTTTCTAGGCTTTAGTTTGGGAGCTTTTTGGTGGACATTTTCTGGTCAGGGTGCAACCAAAACATAAGCAGCTCTGGCCATGTGACAAATTACACTACACATTTGGCACTGCACATATTTAACCGAGACCCTTTCAGGTTTCTAGTTTTGGGGGAAATGTATTGATAATTCATCCAGTAACAGTTTTAAAGGCACAAGAGCAAGATTTTTTTGTACGGTCACTATTATGACCGTTGGGATTAAACGGGTTAGTAGTGGTGTCTGGGGGATGTGTGTTTGTCATGGGACTATTATCAGTATCAGTATTAGCAGGGCCTCTCTAACTCTGCTCTAGAGGAGAGTCACTCAGTGGACGCACAGGCCTGTCAGGCACTCTGAGTGTGGGTCACCTCGCCGCCTCGACTCTGTTCTCCCGCGCCCGATGATAAGAGTCGGCACTTAACGTCAGTGCACGTCGGAGCGGCCACACTGACGGAATTAAATGCGCTTGACCAAATGAATAACGGATAGCAGAAGCTTCCGCTGTCATCTGCCCCTCCATATCCCAACCCAGCATAAAAAAAACACTCTGTGGCCGATGGCACGGAGGCGTTTAGAGAGACTCTAATGTGACCTGAAGGAGGCCCTGAATCCACCCAGCTTAAGACCAGCCGCCTCTGACATCACAGGGGCGCGGCGCGGGCTTCGCAATTAAACCCGCAGATAACAGGCCCCAGCGCCCACTGCCTGCTCACATTAAGAGGATTTGCTGCGGTCGAGTGGGCTGAAACCAAAGAGCTGTTTACGTCCCGCGACACACACACACACACACACACACACACACGCACACACACGCACACACACACATACACACACACATACCACGATCACCGACTACCTGTTCAGAGTGGCGTTTCCTGGGTCAGCCATACGGTTGCTGGGACAGCTGCTAATGCAATTTACTCAGGAGTGGTTGCAGGAAAGTAATCTGCCGAAAATTGGAATGAGGTTTTGCTAGTATATGAATGGGACAGAGATTGGGTTTAGCTCAAGGGTTTAAGGGGGGGCAAACTTTTTTCCACCGCCTGGGAGAAATGTTTTGCGACGTGACCATGCTTAACTCTCATTTCACACTTTGCAATCAATTACCAGTCTCCAGAGCCATCGGCGGCAGAGACAAGCACCACCTATCACTGCAATGGCCCAAATCTCAAGGGTCTACTCATTGGGAATGCATTACACCACAAGACAATGCTCATTGTGTACACAAAGCCATTGATTTAGGCCCTTCTCAAAGCCCAGAACAAAAGCAATTTACAGAGGTAGCAAGTATCTTTTGTGGGACAATAAGTCATGCTCTTATCTTGTGCTCAGTTTAACTATAATATATAAACGGCTATAAACACTTAGCCTTTGAAGGTATGACCGAGCACATTTTTTCTCTCTTCTTTTTTTACATTTTCTTGGTGGCTGTGCTTGGAAGCCCAGTGTTTCTCAAAGGCTGTGGATAATGTGATTTTATATTACCCCGGCCAGAACTGATGACAGGCCTCAGCACAACCAATCCCCTCTGACAGGATTTAGAAGCAGCGCTGAGATGTACACTGCAAGCCTAACCCACAGTCCCACCAATCGCCCCACCACTGGGAGAGAGAGGGGGGGTGAAGTGAGAAAGAGAGAAAACCAAGAGAGAGAGAGAGATAGAAAGGGAGGGAGAGAGAGGAGGAATAAGGAGAAACAGCAGAAGCAAGTAAGGGAGATAGAGAGAGTGAGAGTGAGACTGAGAAAGAAAGAGGAGAAAAAATAGGGAAGGGAGAGAGAGAGGGGAGAATAGAGGAAACAGAGAAAGTGGAGGATCAGTAACAGTGGACGATGGCTTCTTCGCTTTTTTATGGCGACCCATAAATACAAACGTCGGGACAAGAGAGGGTCGGATCGGGGAAATAAAGAGACAGGGCCTCCTGAGCAGTGCCGCAGGGGCCCAGGAGCAGGCACGACTGCATGAGGGAGAGAGAGAGAGAGAGAGAGAGAGAGAGAGAGAGGGAGAAAATGAAACACTCGCCTGCAGGCAACACAGAACAGATACTCACACACAACACAAACTCTCAGACTGCAACCTAGTACCACAGAAACAAACAGACTCACACCGCCACAAGTGAATGATATAGAGACATTTTTTGAGGAAAGTGGTGTGATGGGGTGTGAGAGTGGATCACTGGAAGGTTTAGTTTGGGATCTATACAGTACAAAGCCAAGCTTTATGAGGGTAGAGCTCCTAAATACAGTACATTAAAACACATAGGTATCTGTAGCTAATGGTAGGATGTACAAGAAAAGCCAGAATGAGAGTATTTGTGCTCTATGAGACATGGGAAAGACAACATTACAGAAATAGTCCCATTGCTTCCTTAAGGAGAGCAATATGACGTCTTGTAACAGTGTTATTAGACAGTAATTAAGCACTTATTAGCCTCTCATAACACCATGAAAGACTCCTGATGATGGTGGAGTGTTTTAATACAGCTCTGTGCTGACGATAAGCCTGGATCCCGTTGGCTAATCTGACAGCACGCATCCTGGAAGGCCTCAAAAGCTGGGGTGAGTCAACGGACGGAGAGAGAGACAGGAGAGAGGGAGAGAGAGAGGGAGAGAGAGAGATAGAAGTGGAGAGGGAGAGATAGAGAGATGAGAGACAGAGAGAGGGAGAGGAGTAGAAATGGGGGGAAAGGAGAGAGGGAGAGAGGGAAAGGGGTAAATGGGGGGAGAGAAGGAGAAAAAATAGAGAGGGAGAGATAGAGAGAGGGAGAGGGGGAGAAGTGAAGAGGAGCGCTTTAATCCCTCTCTCTGTCTGAGGCTCAAAGGCAGGCCAGAACGCAGATGAATAATACTATACACACACGCACACACACACACACGCAAACACACACACACACGCACACACACACGCACACACGCACACACACACACACACACACACACGCAGACGCACATACACACACATACACACACACACACACACACACACACACACACGCAGCACACACACACACACACACACACACACACACACACGCGGCGATACACACACACACACACACGCACACACACAATAATAATACACACACACACACACACACACACACACACACACACACACACACCTATTACATCACACGCTGCGACGCATGCACACACGCCACTCACACACACACACACGCATACACGCACGCACACACACACACCACACACGCCAAGCCGCTAATCACGCGACAATAATGCCTTATCGCACACACTGCGCTGCACGCACACACACACACACATACAAAATTCTCAAACACGCCATTACCAGTCTGTGTCGCTTTGGATAAAAGTGTTAATAAAAGTCTTAAATATAAAAGTGCTAAATAATTAAACTAAAAAAAAGTAGTTAAATACACTGCCTGGGCAAAAAAGGTCACACACTCTAATAGTTGGACTGCCTTTAGCTTTGATTACGGCACGCATTCCCTGTAGCTTTGACACGCACACACACACACACACGCACACACACACACACATCATCGCGCCTTGCCTGTACGCACACACGCACGCACACGCACATAACGCTGCGCACCGCGCACACGACCACACGCTGCGCGCTGCGCACACACACACATACAAAATTCTCAAACACGCCATTACCAGTCTGTGTCGCTTTGGATAAAAGTGTTAATAAAAGTCTTAAATATAAAAGTGCTAAATAATTAAACTAAAAAAAAGTAGTTAAATACACTGCCTGGGCAAAAAAGGTCACACACTCTAATAGTTGGACTGCCTTTAGCTTTGATTACGGCACGCATTCCCTGTAGCTTTGATTACAGCGCGCATTCCCTGTAGCTTTGATTACAGCGCGCATTCCCTGTAGCTTTGATTACAGCATGCATTCCCTGTAGCTTTGATTACAGCACGCATTCCCTGTAGCATTGCTTCCACCATACAGTATTCTGCAATGTCACATTTATTTCCGTCCAGCAATAATTCTTCACCAAGTTCTTGATGACGGGAGATTCGGACCACTGCATAAAGTCTTCTCCAGCTCATCCCAAAGATTCTCAATGGGGTTAAGGTCTGGACTCGATTGGTGAAAATGATTTCTAGTGCTCCCTGAACCACTCTTTCACAATTTGAGCCCGATGAATCCTGGCATTGTCATCTTGGAATATGCCCGTGCAATCAGGGAAAATAAAATCCATTGATGGAATAACCTGGTCATTCAGTATATTCAGGTAGTCAGCTGACCTCATTCTTCAGGTCAGGTCAACTCTCTCGCTGCCAGTTTGCTGCATTCTTTGGGCACACTTGAATTTCCCCTGGGGATCAATAAAGTATCTATCTATCTATCTATCTATCTATCTATCTATCTATCTATCATGACGTTGCCCAAACCTAGACCTGACCTATTGCAGCAACCCCAGATCATAGCACTGGCCCCACAGGGAGGCTCTTACCTATTTACTCAGTTAAATCCAGGTGGTGACTTTTTTTTTGGCCAGGCAGTGTATACAAGTGTTAAATATAACTATTAAATATAAAAGTGTTATATATAACAGTTAAATATAAAAGTGCTAAATATCAGTCAACTTTAAAGCAACACGATGGAAGAGTTGATATCTACAGTATGGCATTTTGGCATCATTATTCAATGACATTTGAGCTACCCAACAATGTTACATAGTGCCATATCAAGCCTTCTGGGTGCACATTGGCAATGTCAGAGACTTCATTCTTCCTGTTATAAGTCAGTGTAGCATCAGAGTGAGTTTGAAGCTGTTATTTTAAGGTAAAAGAACTGCATTGCATTGCTTTACGTTTCACTAAGCTGAAACTGAGCTTCAAACTGGTCATTATCTTAACTATCAACTAAATGATGGCTACTGTGATGAAACACATCTGAGTTCTTAGCGGCAAAATGTGAATTTTTGGTAGGTAAATATCAACATTTAAGGGTTGAACATAGCTCAACACGCCATCTACCGCTTAAAATCATCTCAGCCTCTCCATGGGGATTATTATTTTGTCGAGAGTGGTTGGCAATTTGTACCAAAAAAAATGCAAATGTTGCCCAAGCGCTGGTTCTCAGCCTGTCTATGGGAAGGGGCTGACTATTAATAAATCCGGAATATTCCTGGCCTAGAGCCATGTCACTGGACATGTGACCAGGGTCAAAGGTCGGGTGTAAGTGTGGGCAGCAGCGCTAGTGGCAGTCATGGTGGAATATATATTGTTTCTATTCACAGGAAGGGGTGGCTAATTGCCTTTGAATTAGCCCTGCAAAGACGTCAAGTCCACACCGAGGACTAATGCAGAGCTTTTCTTTTTCTGAACGGATCGTTTTTGCCCCCTTGGGACTGCAGCTCGTATCTTAAAGGGGTTGAGCTGGCAGGTAGCAATTTGTCCCCAGCTCCACTGAGAGCAGCATGGGGGAAACATGTAATCACAGAACACATGGGGGTGGGCTGGGGGGTGGGTGGAAAAGGAAATGGATTCTGACGGGTCTCCCTCCTAGCCACTGACTCCAGGAGAGGACTAGGTCTACACACACACACAGACACACACACACACACACACACACACACACACCGCGACACACACACGCGACGACGCGACACGCCAAGACACACGCGCACACGCACACAATAACACTGCGCTGCACACACACGCACACACACACACACACACGCATCTATCACCACACACACACACACACACACACACACACACACACACACACACACACACACACGACACGACGCATCATACGTTGCACGCGCCGCACACACGCACGCACACACGCGCACGCACACGCACACGCACACGCATTAATGCCATTAACGCCATTACACACACACATACAAAATTTGAGCCCGATGAATCCTGGCATTGTCATCTTGGAATATGCCCGCGGTAATCAGGGAAAATAAAATCCATTGATGGAATAACCTGGTCATTCAGTATATTCGGTAGTCAGCTGACCTCATTCTTCAGGTCAGGTCAACTCTCTCGCTGCCAGTTGCTGCATTCTTTGGGCACACCTTGAATTTCCCTGGGGATCAATAAAGCATCTATCTATCTATCTATCTATCTATCTATCTATCTATCATGACGTTGCCCAAACCTAGACCTGACCTATTGCAGCAACCCCAGATCATAGCACTGGCCCCACAGGGAGGCTCTTACCTATTTACTCAGTTAAATCCAGGTGGTGACCTTTTTTTGGCCAGGCAGTGTATACAAGTGTTAAATATAACTATTAAATATAAAAGTGTTATATATAACAGTTAAATATAAAAGTGCTAAATATCAGTCAACTTTAAAGCAACACGATGGAAGAGTTGATATCTACAGTATGGCATTTGGCATCATTATTCAATGACATTTGGAGCTACCCAACAATGTTACATAGTGCTATATCAAGCCTTCTGGGTGCACATTGGCAATGTCAGAGACTTCATTCTTCCTGTTATAAGTCAGTGTAGCATCAGAGTGAGTTTGAAGCTGTTATTTTAAGGTAAAAGAACTGCATTGCATTGCTTTACGTTTCACTAAGCTGAAACTGAGCTTCAAACTGGTCTTTATCTTAACTATCAACTAAATGATGGCTACTGTGATGAAACACATCTGAGTTCTTAGCGGCAAAATGTGAATTTTTGGTAGGTAAATATCAACATTTAAGGGTTGAACATAGCTCAACACGCCATCTACCGCTTAAAATCATCTCAGCCTCTCCATGGGGATTATTATTTTGTCGAGAGTGGTTGGCAATTTGTACCAAAAAAAATGCAAATGTTGCCCAAGCGCTGGTTCTCAGCCTGTCTATGGGAAGGGGCTGACTATTAATAAATCCGGAATATTCCTGGCATAGAGCCATGTCACTGGACATGTGACCAGGGTCAAAGGTCGGGTGTAAGTGTGGGCAGCAGCGCTAGTGGCAGTCATGGTGGAATATATATTGTTTCTATTCACAGGAAGGGGTGGCTAATTGCCTTTGAATTAGCCCTGCAAAGACGTCAAGTCCACACCGAGGACTAATGCAGAGCTTTTCTTTTTCTGAACGGATCGTTTTTGCCCCCTTGGGACTGCAGCTCGTATCTTAAAGGGGTTGAGCTGGCAGGTAGCAATTTGTCCCCAGCTCCACTGAGAGCAGCATGGGGGAAACATGTAATCACAGAACACATGGGGGGGTGGGCTGGGGGGTGGGTGGAAAAGGAAATGGATTCTGACGGGTCTCCCTCCTAGCCACTGACTCCAGGAGAGGACTAGGTCTACACACACACACAGACACACACACACACACACACACACACACACACACACACACACACACACACACACACACACACACACACACACACACACACACACACACATACAAAAGCACCCATGCAAACTCTGTGTCCGGGGGAAACCTAGCATCATCGCAAGATCGTACAGCGTGACATTAAACATATTATTTTATATCCCTTCCTTTCCTTAATCTCTTTTTCCAATGTTGTGTTAGTACTAAGGTCATTTAAGGTAGCTTATCATGCCTCCTCCTTTGATTCTGAAATCAATATTTATCCTATATAAAATTTTCATGCGTAAGCCACTTTTGACGGGACCGAGTTATAAAAAGATTTGTACCAAAAAATACATTTAAATAAATTTGTACCAACCCCCCTCAGAAGCCTAATCAACTTCCAAGGGGAAAACCGCCTAAAACAACATAAACTAGAGTAACACTTTAGAATAACCTGTGCTTATTAGGGATTAACAGTGCATAATAAACAACAATTAATTACTAACAGTTAACTGTTGTTATCCTTTGAAAACATTAACTAGCTGTTAACATGCAGCTTGTAAGTGTTAATAATCAGCCTTTTAAGTTACGACACACCATGTGAAGACGAGCTTGTGTGAGGTATGCACAACACACACACACACACACACACACACACACACACACACACACACAACAACAACAACAACAACACACTCCACATCTTTCTCTGTTTGTGTGTTTACTTGTTTATTGCTTTGGTTGTGTCTGTGTCCTTGGAAGGCTGTCAAAGAGAGCCACTGTGGTGTATTGCATCTTTCTGTTCATTTGTGTAGACGCACCGGGTGGCTGTGCGCGCGAGATGGAGGCGCGGTGAAGAGAACAGGTAGATGGGGAAAAGGAAATGAGCTCGCGGAAGAGAGAGATGAGGTGGAGGGGTAGAGATGCCAAGAACCCAAATGACAGGGGGGTAAAGACATGACAAGTCAATTTGTGCGCTCCCTGCTAAGTCAGACTGGCTTGGAGTGTTAGAGGACTATCTGAAGACAAGGCAGCGGGACATTGGTATAGATTTGGGAGAGATTGAAGAAGAGAGCACATACACACACACACACACACACACACACACACTGCTGCTGTAGAATGTATGATGTTCTGATCTCCTCTCTTTTCATATAGCGGCTCCTTGTTTGCTCAGAAATGCCTCGGCAATGCAGAGAGGATTGCAAATAAAGCATGTTCAAATTCAGCTCAACATAATTATACAGAGATGGATGGAGAGAGAGAGAGAGTGAGAGGGATGAGCAAGGAAGGGAATAAGGAGGCAGAGAGAGAGAGAGCAAGGGAGGGATGAAAGATAGAAGAGAGGAAGGTGACAGAGAGAGAGAGCTATAAATCTGAGGAGATTCTGGAGGAGTAGAGGCCTGGCTGGCTGATGTGTATCCACTCTGCTCCCTATCTTGACACCCAGCTACCGTTCAACTACCCAACTCCTGGACCCACCACTACCAGCCGTCTACAGCCACCGTTCTGGGCCAGCCGTGGCCTACTGGTTAAGGCTTCGGGCTTGGAACCGGGGTTGCCGGTTCGATCCCCGACCAGTAGGGAAAAAAAGGGCATGCTTGAGCACTGCTCTCCCATGCCCACATCCACATCC
>NC_063209.1:14371856-14401856 GCF_017589495.1 Alosa alosa | reverse complement strand
GAGCAAATGGATGAGCAAATGGATGAGCAAATGGATGAGCAAATGGATGAGCAAATGGATGAGCAAATGTGTGTGTGTGTGTGCCTCAGGTGGGGCCATTTGGGGGAGGAGCTGAGGGCATAGGTACAGACTGGAAATGTTATGAGCTGAGGGAGATCTAATGATGCTCATATGGATGAGCAAATGGATGAGCAAATGTGTGTGTGTGTGTGTGTGTGTGTGTGTGTGTGTGTGATCCCAAGACAGATCAGATGATACCATATGGAGGAAGGCAAGATCTGTTCTTTCATCCCCAGGCTGTGTTGTGCATATAACCCCACACAACAATAACACACACAATAATCACACACACACACACACACAGACAAAAATACACACACACAGAGACAAAAACACACACACACAAATGCAGACATGTGCACACAGATACACAGATGAGGTCTCACACCTGCTGACCACCAATGACCTCATTCTACCTCTTCTACAATCCACACCCATCAACTTTATGTGTAAGAGTGCGTGTGTGTGTGTGTGTGTGTGTGTGTGTGTGTGTGTGTGTGTGTGTGTGTGTGTGTGTGTGTGTGTGTGTGTGAGAGAGAGAGAGACAGAGAGCGTGAGAGAGACAGAGAGAGTGAGAGAGGGAATGAAAGCTGTATAATTCTCTCAACTATTTAATTTGCATTTTAATTTCTGCATGTATATAATATTTACTATAATATACTTCATATTTTTGAAGGTGGATTAATCATGTAACTAATGAAGGTCTTTGAAAGCCTCTCTTCATGATGTTTGAGCTAACGTTGACTTTGGGATGAGAAGCGAAGTGTGATTGGTTAGTGCTGTTACTCTAAGGGTAGGCCTACGTCTACACAAAACCGCCGGGTGAATTTTCTCTTACCGCTTTCACACCTTTAACAACACCGATAAAGAAAAAAACGTGCGTGCACACACAGAGGTGTAAACTGCTAAATGTGCTGTAGTGCATATGCCAGACCAGTCGATGGCGCCGGCTGTGCAGAGGCTTCACGTTTAATTCCTGTGAATCGTGTAGAAGAAAACATTGTTGAAACAGTTTGTTAAGCAGTCGCATGAAATAAGGAGACTACAGACAATTCGGACAATTTTTTTTTTCAATTCAACTGTTAAACTAATAAAGTTCATTTTCAAGGTATGTGACTGCTATGTGAAATTTCCAATGCTTAGCCTACGCATTGCATTAGGTCTAAGCACCACTGGAGAAAACATTACATGCAGTAACCTAATGTTTAACTAAGTTAAGCTAACGAGTTCTTCTAACTTAGCCACAAAGGGCTGATAGGCTACATTGTGCACATAAATCATGACTGGGGAAAGAAAAAAACATTTTAATATGATAAACAAATGGTTTTGTTTGTTTTGACAAGACAACACACACACACACACACACACACACTGTTGCACCCCACCACTCTTCAAACAAGGGTGCACAACGACAATCTCACCATTACGACCATAATGAGAACATCTATAACATCTCATCATGCATCCATTATGACTTATAACATCACAGTGCTCTGATTGTGGCCATACCTCATGAAAATGTAATTATATAGCTATAAATCCTTTTAGATGAAGAAATCATCCATGTCACAACTACTCTCAGACATTTATGTGGATGGAATATCTTTTGAGATATATCTCCTAATATATTCTGATAATATTTCATAAATGATTGCTGGAGTCTTCAAAAGAAATATCATGGATGGGGATTTTACAGGAAGTGTTGCCATGGTCACTGGATAGCCCTGCACCCCCAGGGAAATGAAAAGACATTCTTAACATTCAGTATCATGATTTTATTTTCAGGATTTCATCTCTCTCTCACTCTCTCTCTCGCTCTCTCATACACACACACACACACACACACACATACCTATGCTCTATGTGTGTGTGTGTGTGTGTGTGTGTGTGTGTTTGTGTGTGTGTGTGTGTTTGGTGGCTGTGTTTCTTTATAGAGGGTCCATAAAGTAGGGCAGTCCATCAGACCACTAGCATCAATGCATCAGAGACAACATAACCCAGGTATTTCATGTCATCATTTCTGATATGAAGTGGAACATGTCCGTATGAAGCCGAAGGCACTAGAAGATAGATGAAATCTAATTTAAAAAAATAAACATTTTGATTATCTGGAATGACTCACAAATTATGACTAGTGCTGTTGACTAATAGAGGACTGGCAATGGCCACCTGTGTAGTCGCCATGCTGCCCTCATGGGCCGTGATGGACAAGATGAGTCCAATGTCCTCAAGTACACAAGGACATTCAGAAGCAAACTGGATGATTCAGCATATGAAGAGCCATGAAGGTAAACATCTAACAGATGAAAAGCTAGATTCTCATTGGGACAACTCTCAAAGCAACTCCCAGAATCAGATGCTTCTTTTGGTGAGAAGAACGCTTTAGGGTTATAGATTTTTCTCTCCATAGAACTTTTGAAAGGATTTGAATGAGAAAAAGCCAACCCACCCTCCACAGACAGACAAACAGACACACACACACACACACACACACACACACACACACACACACACACCTTCAGGCTATGTATTGTAATGTGTAATGGGAAGACCTTGTAGACCTGGGAGCAGTGGAGCAACTTCTTGTTCGCACCACACACCACGACCCAAACACACTACGACCAAACACACCACGACCAAACACACCACAACCAAACACACCACGACCCAAACACACCACGGCCAAACACACCACGGCCCAACACACCACGGCTAAACACACCATGGGCAAACACACCACGGGCAAACACACCACGGCCCAAACACACCATGACTCAAACACACCAAAGCCCAACACACCACGACTCAAACACACCACAACTCAAACACACCACAACTCAAACACACCACGACTCAAACACACCACGACCCAAACTCTAGCCGCTAGTCACCCTCCTTTCACAGGGGCTGGAGAACCAGTGCAAAACAAGATGGGGGAGAGGGGGTAAAGGAGAAGACTGGACAACACAGACACACAAATCCAAATAAAACACACACACGCACACACACACTCACCTGTGATGCTGACGGACGCGTGTCCTTCGTCTCCCAGCAGCGTGTTGGTGAGGCGGCAGTAGTAGGTGCTGTCAGGTTCCAGCATCACCGTGACAACGCTGCGGACGCTGAAGAGGCCCACCTCGTTGGCCACCTGCGAGATGGTCACATTGTCGGTCAGGTTGTGTCCGGCACCGTCCTGCCACACCACTTCGGCCTCCGGGTAGCCACTGTACGCCATGCACGTCAGGGCCACCTCGTCGCCCGGACGCAGGCCGTTTTCCGGCGACAGCGTCACCACCGGTTTGGTATAGGGGGCTGTGTGTGTGTAAGGGAGGAACACAGAAAGAACATTTTATAGTGTGCATTGTGCACACACACATATGTGCACACACACACACACACACACACACACACACACACACATACAGTCAAGTAAAGTGACTAGCATTTATCAAAAACTTTTATCCAAACCGTCTTGGACTTGTAGCAGCTGGACCGTGTTTCAAACCCGGGCCAACTAATTGACGGTCCAGCTGCTCCACCCCAGGGAAATGGAGGGAGATTTTATAGGCCTATGTGTGTTTCAGAACTGTGATCTGTGTTCTGTGACTGTGTTCTGTGTTCCGAGTCTGTGTTCTGTGTTCTATGTTCTGTGTTCTGTGTTCTGTGTTCTGTTTACTGTGCTCTGACCATAGACAGTAAAAGAAATGGACGAACAGACTCCGTCGTTCTCAATGGGAGGTCACTAAGTCAAATTGAACGATTTTTCAGTTGGTCCCCCCAGTACTGCGCAGACTCGCACTTAACTTCGTGACGTTAGCCATTGAACTGAATCTTGTAACTCATATGATAGATACACAGAAATTCTTCTCACACTTCCTTCGCCTTCAAAGTCATCAAAGTTAAACATTTATTTATGTATTATTATTAATCATTCTCACAAGTGATATCAAGTCGTGTTAATGTTGAAACTACCACACATGATCATCTTCAAAAACAGTCATGGTAAAACAAAACAAAAAAGTTATAGCCTTGAAGCTAATCTTCTTTCCACTTTTCTGACCTACGGTCAATCCATCGAAAACCTCTGAAATGATTATCGTTAGACTACCTAACGGTAAAACTATACTAAACTATACTAAAACACGAGTTTCCGTGCTGGCTGGACTACGCTTCTTATCCAAACAATATGGTTATCTCCCTTTGGTGCGTTAGCTTCCCTTCAACCGGACATGCTAAACATTCTTCTTACGGGAACCTTACGTTACGCACGAGGTAGTAGAGTCTTGTTTTGCCTTTTATTGTTTATGTAGATAACACAGAAGCTACAATATCGGCACAGGATATATGTTATATGAAGTTATGGGAGTTCAGTTATGGGAGACGACACAACTCTGGTGGGTCTCATCACCAAGGGCGACGAGACTCAATACAGGTTGGAGGTCGACCATCTGACCACGTGGTGCAGGGACAACAACCTCAAGACCAAGGAGATTGTTGTTGACTTCCGGAGAGGTCACACCCAACACCTCCCACTGACCATCGACGGTGCTGTGGTGGAGAGAGTGATCAGCACCAAATTCCTGGGGGTGCACATCAGTGAAGACCTCTCCTGACCACCAACACTGCATCACTGGCGAAGAAAGCTCAGCCGCCTCTACTTCCTCTCTCAAACTCAGGCGCAGCAAGTGCTCCACCAGCCATCATGACCACATTCTACCGAGGCACCATTGAGAGCATCCCTCCAGCTGTATCGCTGTGTGGGCTGAAGCTGCACTGAATACAACAGGAAAGCCCTGCAGCATAGTGAACACAGCTGGAAGGATTATTGGTGCTTCACTCCCTCCCTGAAAGACATTTACACCACCCCACCTCACCAAGAATGCACTCACAATTGTGAGTGATGCAAGTCACCCCAGCCACAATTTGTTTGATCTACTGCTCCTTCTGGGAAGAGGTACAGAAGCCTGCGCCCCGCACCACCAGACTCACCAACAGCTTCATACACCAGGCTGTTAGGATGCTGAACTCTCCCCCCTCCCTCCTCCACCCCTCAGCTACATAACATCCTGGACTTTGGACCCACAATGGCTGCCTTGCACTACTCCACTTGCACTACTCCACTTGTACACTTGCACACTTTGCACACTTTGCAACTTGTTGTTGTTGTCCTGTTGTCCTGAAAACACAACACTTCTGCTGCTCTTACATAACTTGCACCACTATGCCACTTGCTTCAGGTCAAACAGAACTACCTCAGCCATTTATTGGCCTGACTTTGCACTATTATATTGACTGTCTATGCACAATTGCAATAATTTCAACCCAATTTTTGCTGCTCTTATTTCTTCATTGTATGTGCCTTCTTATTTACTTTTTATTGTTTACTTGAATGTTATGTTTGTCTGTGGACTTTGTAAAATATGTCTTGTCTTCACCGTGGGATAGTGAGAAACGTAATGTCGATCTCTTTGTATGTCTTGGCATGTGAAGAAATTGACAATAAAGCAGACTTTGACTTTGACTTCAAAAAAATCATAAATGAACGGGCGTTCTATGGGGTTAGCAGAGAGTTGATAACCACCGCTACATCGATGCTTCTACTTCCGGGAATTCTCCTGCCCCCTTGGCTCTGACCCTGTGTTCTGTGATTGTGTTCTGTGTTCTGTGTTCTGTGACTGTGTTCTGTGACTGTTCTGAGACTGTGTTCTGTGTTCTGTGTTCTGAGTCTGTGTTCTGTGTTCTGTGTATATTAATGCATTATATGCATATATTAATTATATTATAGGTGACAGAGAGTGGATGAGGTATGTACAGATGAATAGAGAAACAGAGTAAGAGCATGTGCATGTGTGGGTGAAGTATGCGTTTCTGCTGTATGTATATGTGTGTGTGTGTGTATATTTATTCATTGATGTATGTGGTTTGGTGTTGCAAAACATGAAGAAAATGTGGAACGTGCAAGAGAGGGAGAGAGAAAGAGGGAGAGAGAGAGAGAAAGAAAGAGAGAGACAGAAAGAGGGAGAGAGAAAGAAAAAAGAGGCAGAGAGGAAATATTTAATTTTGTTGTATTAAATACACATCATATTGCTTTTGGCAAGATTGTAACTTTAACTGTCATACCAATAAAGCTCATTGAATTTGAATTGGAAAGAGAGAGAGAGCGAGAGTTAGAGAGAGAGACAGAGAGTTGTGTGTGTGTGTGTGTGTGTGTGTGTGTGTGTGTGTGTGTGTGTGTGTGAGAGAGAGAGAGAGAGAGAGAGAGAGAGAGAGTGTGTGTTTGCCATACAGTAGTTCAAGACTGAGATTATATACACTCAGGGACTCCCAGGGAGTAGGATGACATGATTCCCATTAAATTCTTAATTACATTTAGGGGGCTTAGCATAACGCACAGCTTACCGCCGCTCTCAAATCATCTGCAGCACATCCGGATGTGCCATCCCGCCCAGACCCCCTGGGAGAGGGACACACACACACACACACACACACACACACACACACACACACACACACACACACACACACACATGCAGACAGATGTGCACACACACACTCACAAACACACATGTACACAGGCATGCACACACACACATGCGCGCGCCTACTCGCCCGCATGCACACACACACACACACACACACATACACACCCACACGCACTCTCACACACACGCAAACACATCAAGACAGATGCAGTCACACATGTTCACACATACACACACACACACACACACCACACACACACACACACACACACACACACACACACACACACACACACACACACACACACACACACACACACACAAGCCCAGGTAAGAACCTCACTCACTCACACCCCCCACTGAGAACTGTGGGAAGGTGCTGTGCTGTGGGACTGTGGGAAGGTGCTGTGCTGTGGGACTGTGGGAAGGTGCTGTGCTGTGGGACTGTGGGAAGGAGGGTCTCCTAAGTAGGATAGTTTAGAAGGAGGTGGGAGGAGTACTGTTGCCTCTGATGAAATGACCCACTGCTGGGTGGACGCACACTCTCTCTCTCACACACACACAATCACACACACAGTCACACAATCACACACACACTCACACACACACACAATCACACACACAGTCACACACACACTCACACACACACACAATCACACACAATCACACACACACTCACACACACAATGTATTTTATAAATTGCACAATCCTGTGTACCACACAGACACAGATATTCACTGACATACACACTATGCAAACACAACACATGCAAACCTGTATCTATTGCAAAATGTTCTGGTACCACACAACATGCTGAGTATTTGTGTGTGTGTGTGTGTGTGTCTGTGTGTGTGTCTGGTGTGTCTGTGTGTGTCTGTGTATGGATGTATCAGTGTGAGTGTGTGATGGGGAGCCGGTGAAAATGGAATGAGTTCATCTCAACGGACTCCCGGCTCTGTCAGCGGATTGGCCGGTGTCAGCGCAGTTGCTAACCTCTCCTTTGACGGACAGGGAGATTTCCATGGAGACCCCTTTTCATTTCTACCCAAAGCTAAAGGTGTTAGCCCTGTGAGTTAACAATAAATGCTAAAAATAATCCACCCAACCAGCCAGCCACCACCACAGGGACAGCTTCCTTCCAATCGTCAAAAATAGAATGCAGATTTGTTTTACGCCTAATGCTGCAAAATGCAGAATAATTGAAAACAGCAAAACGCTGAACATTATTTAAAAGTACATTTTTACACACTGCATCTCAGAGGGTTATCTTATTTTCTTCATCCTAAAATTAAATCAAGAGCAATTATGAGAATGATCACTAACAAACTCAAGAGCGTTTAAAAGAAAGAACAGGCTAACGTTCGATCAATCTATGGAGTGACCTGCAATCAAATCCACACGTCGCTGATTGAAGTGCAGGCATTATCCGTCCAGTCATTTTAAAGCAGATGAGGTCATAAAGGAGGTGTAGAAATTGAAGGGGGCGGGGGAATCTGAAAACATTACATTGCTGTTTTTAGTTCTGTTTCATTCAGTGACATATTGGCATTCTGAACACGATAGCCTGGTATGATATGTAAAAAGATGATGAGGGCGGCACCACTGAAGGCATGTGATGTGGAATTTTGGAGAATGCTCAGCGGTCGCACGGCCCCTCTCCCTCTCGAAGCCTGAGGCTCAGCACGCATGCATTATAAATGGCAGAATACTGCTTCATAATTCATACCCATGTGAGGCGTCACACACCTATGGGCCGTGATCGATACTGAATGGAAAAGGTTGCCTGGCTTTGGAAAGGAGTGAGAGGACCCCAAGTGGACATAGCAGAATGTGTGGAATACCACTACACACTTCAGACCTGTCCAGGTGTGTGTGTGTGTGTGTGTGTGTGTGTGTGTGTGTGTGTGTGTGTGTGTGTGTTGTGTGTGTGGTATGTTTAAAAAAGACCATGGTAGAATTAAATGAAATTCGTCACAAACACACAGACACACACAAACACAGACACAAACACAGACAGGCACAGACACACACACAGACAGACACACACAAACACAGACACACACAAACACACAAACACACACGCACTCACACTCACACTCAGGGCCAGATGTACGTACATTTGCGAACATAGCGTTATCAGCGTCATGGACACACCGCAGATTGCGAACGCTGTCAGACCCAAGTTTCCATCGTATTTATCAATCGTTCAATCCTTAGTGTAAACTGCACCTTTCTCTGCCTTTCTCCGCCCATAAACGCAATTTACGAACGTCCACAACTGAATGGCAGCGCCTACTGTACATACAAGCGCAGTTGAATGAAGTTAACTGATGACAACATTAAAAAGAATCAAACGTTTAGCGATCATGAAATAATACCATACATGATAAGATGTAAACAAGCAGGGAGATAATGAAGATCAGTAGTTCTACTCAAACTACTTGTGCACGTAGGGTATGGAAGATTGGTCAAATCTAGCAAGTAGGAAAGTTTAAGTGAATGACGTGAAAGTGAAAGTAAGATATTCGAAAGGCCAACGAAAGTTGAGGTTGGTAGTTGGTAGTACAAATACTTTCACAACAAAAAACACATAATTAGGCGCTCTTTACTCTTCCCCTCCCATCTTTTTACGCTAAACTCCCACTTTCCCCTGGATCCTCCCATGAATGCATATGCATGACATGACAAACGCAATCTGCCACTTTCAGCTCCGCGACAGGCAGTTTGCGCTTTTACATCATTGCGGCCTGTTTGTACATACCTCGCAATGATTTTACACGCACATTGCGAAACAAATACGCCTGAAGTGGGAGCAAAAGCGCTAGTACATCTGGCCCTCAGACTCACACTGTTCTATTAAAGGTTCTAAGTTCTGTAGGTTCTAAGTTCTGTATGTTCTCACCTGCGACCTGCAGCAGCATGGCGGCCGAGGCGTAGTCCTGCACACGCACAAAGCAGGTGTAGCTGCCCTCATCGTCCACGCGCACCCTCCGCAGCAGCAGCGAGGCGTTGCCTTCCGCCAGCGCGTCACGCCCGAACAGGCTGGTCCGGTTGGCGAAGGCCGGGCTCTGGTCCGTGAGCTGATTGGCGCCGGCCGTGAAGGCGTGCACTGAGCGCTTGGTGTCAGTCAGCTGCCAGAACACACTCAGCTCGCTCAGGTTGGCCGAGGCGCGTTCGCCCTCGAAGGAACAGTTGAGCACCACGTCACGGCCGAACATGGCCACCACCGGCAGCTCGGGGATGACCAGGTCCAGCTTGGCTGAGGAGAGAGGAGAGGAGGAAGAGATAGGGGAAGAAGGAGAGAGAGAAAGGGAGGGAGAGAGAGAGAGAGAGAGGGAGAGAAGGGTCATCATGACAGTATGACACTGACCTTCTGCTGATAAAGCTCTTTTCTGTGGGGAGAAACAGATGGAAAGGGCAGTAAGACAGTGTGTGTGTGTGTGTGTAAAAGAGAGAGTGAGAGAGATGGATTGCTAGATAGAGAACAAGAGACAGGGGCAGACACAAACACATCCTGAGACAGAGATAGTATAGAGGGATAAAATAATAGATTAGGACAGAATAGGGAGAGAAAGAGAAACAGAGAGACAGAAAAAGTATGAGAGAGAGAAATCAGGGAAAGAGAAAGATCAAATACCCCCTCAACAAGGCCGACAAACTAACCAGAACAAAGGACAGTTGAGCAGTGGCCATTCAGAAGCCTGATCCATCGCCTGTTTCCCGCCATCTATCTGAGCCCGTAAACAAAGAGGCCTTTATCTAGTGCCCCACCGCGCTCCTGTGCTCAGCACCAGCCGGAGAGAAGAGGGAAGTACAAACACAACCCTAGATATATAAATAAACAAAAATAAATAAACAAACCAAAACTGCAGTTTCACGAGATTCTTTGAAGAAGGAAATTAGCTGGGTAATGCTCATCTCTCTTTGAAGCTAACAACCTTGTTCACTCAGTGGCGGCCGTACCACTGACATGTTCATTTCAAACAGACAAGCAGCTCTTTTTTAAGGACACAAAACTAAAGGCTCTCCAAAGATACACTCGC
Organism: Alosa alosa; assembly: GCF_017589495.1. NCBI lineage: Eukaryota > Metazoa > Chordata > Actinopteri > Clupeiformes > Clupeidae > Alosa > Alosa alosa. Next base: position 14,391,270 of record NC_063209.1, on the reverse strand, counting down.
AAGTGGCCAAAACTCCACTCGTCTCTCTCTCCCTCTCTCTTCCTACCTCTCCACACTACGGCCACAGTGCCATCTACTGGACAAGAAGGGAACTGCCACCCCAGAGTTTCCCCCATTGAGAGGACCATGTCTAGGGGGAGGTGGCCTGTCTTTTCTTTGGTTCATTTCCTTCACTGAGGTCTGGAAATGCCCCACTGGGATCTGTTCCCATCCATGACATCAGTGATGGGCGCTGACCTGGATTAAAGTTGAGATGACTGACACAGCACTGAACCAATCACCATTCTCCTGCACCACCATGAATCTGACTTTATTGACACAAACACACACACAAACACACACACACACACACACACACACATACACACACACACTTAGGTCCAGCTGTGAGTGTCAGAGGGGTTCAGAGACGGATGGTGTGGTGTGTGGGTGGGGGGGTCAAGAAGCCCAGGAGAAGTCAATCAGGGAGTGCAAGTGCATCCTGGGAAGATGTGCACCCTTATTTCTCAGCTCTAGACCACAATCTGCAGGCTGGCACAGACTGACTGGAGAGAAAGTGCAGGCGTGGGCAAACGCAGCGGGGCCTTGTCATAATGTCACCACGGAGCAGGACGATGTCATAATGTCACAGCGAAGCACTGGGTGTCCGTTTCCGCGGTGGCCGAGGACCCCTGTCACAACGTGGCACCTAATAAGGTCCCAGAGGAAGACCAGAGCAGAACGCACTAATGAGGGGCGTTAGGACAGTCATCCTCAAGGACTCTCACTGACATTACGGAGAGAGAGGAGAAGAGGGAGGAGGAGAGGAGAGAGGGAGGAGGAGAGGAGAGAGAAGAGGAGAGAAGAGGAGAGAAGAGGAGAGAGGGTTGAAGAGAAGAGAGGAAAGCATAGAAGAGGAGAAGAGAGAGAAGGGAAGAAGAGATGAGAGGAGGGGAGAAAAGTGGAGAGGAGAGAGGAGAGGAGAGAGGAGAAAAGATGAGAGAAAAGGGGAGAGGAGAGAAGAGGAGAGGGGAAAGTGGAGAGGAGAGGTACAAAAGCCATTTATTGGATCATTTCTCAACCCATAAAATCATGACGCACCTCATACAAACCCAAACACCATACATACATACAAACATACATAAATACATTCACACATAAAAACCCACTACTTCATTTGTCAAAAAGCACCTGATCATCCACCCCCCCCACACACACACACACACACACACACACAACAACAACAACAACAACAACAACAACAACAACAACAACAACAACAACAACAACAACAACAACAACTCCTCAATCCCCCACACATCCAGAAACCCCTCAATGTCCTTAACCAGGCTGTAATAGGCAAACTCAATTTTTAGTCGACCAGCTGCCACCATCCCCGAAGAACCTCCACAGGGTCAACTGATCCAGTCCCCAACATCCTACTCTTCCTGGCCTTCCAAACAGCCAACTTAGCTGACCCCAACAAGAGAGAGAGAAAAGAAAAAGAAGAGGAGAGGAGAGAAGAACTACAGAAGGCAATGAAAAAAGAGAAGTGAAGGGAAGGGAATAAAAGAGAAGAGAAAAGAAAGGAAAGGATGAACAATGGAGATGGGTACAGATTGGATGAGTGAGAAGAGAGGGTGAGTGAGGGAGAGAGAGAAAGGAGGAGAGGGAGAGAGGGAGAGAGGGATGGAGAGAGGAGGAGAATAGGCCGAGAGAACTGACTGAGCACTGTCTAAGATGACTCATGATAAGAAGCAAACAAACAAACTACATATCCACATCTATGCAAATGTACTGAGTCCTTCCAAACACACAGAGTACAATCACATGCGCACGCACACACACACACACACACACACACACACACACACACACACACACACACACACACACACACACACACACATGCACACACACACACATGCACGCACGCGCGCACGCACACACAGAGAGGAGGAGAAAGGCAGTATGGGGGCTGCTGGATGGGGCTTTGACGTCATGGAAATAGCAGACCCATGCGGGCGGGCACAGTCTGGCTCTTTCAGGAATAAAATTCCACTGGGACACATGATCCTTAACGCTTCAATCAAGAACACCTCTCTCCCTCTCTTTCTCCATCTCTCTACCCTCCTCTCTCTCTCCATCTTTTTCTCCATCTCTCTACCCTCCTCTCTCTCTCCATCTCTTCCTCTTTCACCCATCTCTCTTCCCACTCTCTCTCTCACTCACTTACTCTCTCTCTCGTGTGCGTGCGTGCGTGCGTGCGTGCGCGGCGTGCGCGTCGCGTCGCGTGGCGTCGCGTGCGTCGCGTCGCGTGATGTCTCTGATGAATGGGACAGTGCGTGTGCGTGTCGCGTCGCGTGCGTCGCGTGCGTGCGTCGCGTCGCGTGCGTGATGTCTCTGATGAATGGGACAGTGCGTGTGCGCGTGTGCGTGTGCGTGTGCGTGTGCGTGTGCGTGTGCGTGCGTGCGTGCGTGCGTGTGTGCGTGCGTGATGTCTCTGATGAATGAGACCACAGCTCCAGGCTGCTCTGGGAGTCTGATTCTGATAGCTGATTCTGATAGCTGAGCCCTAAACCTACTCACTGCCTTCATACTCCAGACAAGACTGACGAGGACGGGGTGTGTTCTGTGTCCGCAAGAGAGAGAGAGAGAGAGAGAGAGTGGAAAGAGTTGGAACAAGAGAGAGACAGATGATAAGAGAGACAGGAGAGAGATAAAGAGAGAGGGTGAGAGAGAGGGGGGTGAAGAGGAGGATGCAACAACGAGAGGAGAAAGATAGAAAGAGTATGAGAGAGTGAGATTAATTAGAAACGTATTTTACTGACTCATACATTATTCATGCTGCATACAAATCAATGCAAATCAGACCAAATCTGAAATCACACATACGGCTACAGAAACTAGTAGGATTACATGAGGAGCACAGAAATGACCCTCAACTCTACCCTATGCTTCTTTATGCTGGGTGGGGGTGGGGTTGAGGTATGGTGTGGGGGACGATTTAGAGGCCAGGAGGCCATAGGTGTAGCACCCCCTCCCAGCCTTTGGGTGGTGCAGGGTGGTGACTGACTGTTTGTGGTGTGGATAAACACCATGCTGTTCACTACCATACAGCATAGTGATAAAGACTGATAGCAATAATTTTAGGGTTTCAATTACTTAGTTTTAGTTAGCCATGTGGCCCCTCTTGGCATTAAACAAGGCACCCTCCCCTCCCCCAATGAAATGCTAATGTACTGGTTCCAAGGGCTATCAGATCCACAAGACAAAGGATGTTACCTTGCTATACTGTATCCATGTGTCATGAAATTTAAATATATTCATGTTTGGTATCATTGTAATAGTCTCAGTACAAGGATTGTAATGATTTGATTGTGAGAATGTTTGAAACATTCTATAAGTGATATTTCTGATATATATGATATCTCTCCTCATGCTGTTCAGAGAAGAATGCATAGGTGTAAAGTAGGTGTGAGTAGGTGTGTCTGATGCCATCTGGAGAACCAACCACGTGGGATTGTTTAACGTCTTTCTTTGTTTAACCCATACAAAAGTGACTAACTTGCATTGTTTGTCAGAAGAACAAGATGGAGAACTGAAGAAGAGAGGGAGAGGTTGATCCAACAGAGGCCATGGCCTCTGTGCCATGGCCTACATAGACCATAGACCATTTTTACCCTCTCTGCTTGTAACAGAATAAACCTGATTCCTGAGTGTTCCTGAAGTTTGCCAGTCTAAGTTAATATTAAGTAATTGTTCACCACAATTACTTTCAAGACCAGCAAGTCAACAATAGTTGTTGTTTTTGTAATTAACAGTTTGTAAAGTAGGCTATGTATTTATTTGAAATGACATATCTGACAACTTACTATCAAAACTAGAATGCTGAAGTTTTAGGCCTAGGGCACAGAAATATTATCATAGGCCCAGTTTGCTGTCTGTGAGGTTGGTAACATTAGGTTTGTGTGTTAGGGTCATTATGTGTCTTTAAGTGGGCTAATTTGTATGATAGTGGGGTTACACTCCAAACGCTTGCTTCAGAATCATTCATTTTCTAAGAAGAGCAGTGATGTTGCCCATGGACTTACTATTAAGTGTTAAGTTAGGACCGTTTCAAGAGCATCAAGCTACAGTGTAAACTGTGGTTGGACTTTTCAAGATCATATGCGCTACTGCCATTCGAGTCACCATTGTCCATGGACTTTATTCATTGTTGATATGTTTGTAATGTCTCTGTGTGTGTTTTATGTAGCCTACCACACTCATTACATAAAATTAAATAAATTATTTACTGAAATAAAATACATATTTTTTGCAATCTCTCTCTCTTTTCTGTCTCCATGCAATGTTATGGCCTATGATTTGGGATTGTGTGTGTGTGTGTGTGTGTGTGTGTGTGTGTGTGTGTGTGTGTGTGTGTGTCTTTATCTCCCCTTCTCTCTGGTTATCCTCTACACCTCCACCACCCCTCCCCTTCATTCCATTTCTCTTTTACATTCCTCACACAGCCATGCCTCAATCACACACACACACACACACACACACGCAAACACATGCAAACACACACACACACACACACACACACACACACACACATACACATGCAAACACATGCAAACACACACACACACACACACACACACACACACACACACACACACACACACACACACACACACACACACACACACACATACACACACACACACACAGGCATGCACACAAACACACACAGCTATAAGCTCCCTTACAATGAGTTCACGCCCATCTGCCCTTCACCACATACAACACCCCCCCCTCTCTCTCACTCTCTTCATTCATCCCTCTCTCTCAGTTTCTTTCTCTCTCTCTTTTCTGTTGTTTATTCCTGGTGTGGTAGTGCTCTTCTCCCTCCTCGTGGTTGTGGAGAGCTTTATGATTTGGTTTCCAATCTGGGGGAAGACACTCATCTGAAGAGTAGCCAGAGACAAACTCCTCTCTCCATCTCTCCATTTCTCCCTCTCCATCTTCCTCTCTCATCTATCTCTCTATCTCTTCATTTCTTTCTCTCCATCTTTCTCTCTCATCTCTCTCTCTCTCTCCCCATCTCTTCATTTCCCCCCTTATTTCTCTTTAGTTCAAAGCAATCGGTCATTCTTTTTGTCCATACTCACTCATTAATTTCCTTTCTCTTCTTCAAATCCAAATCCTCCGATCCCTGATCTCTCACCCCTAGCTGATACAGATTCACACACACACACGCACATACACACATGAACAAGCATTCACTTCCAAACACAAAACAAACAAAACTCTGTCTTTCGCTCTTGCTCTCTCTCTCTCTCACACACACACACACACATACACACACACACACACACACACACACACACACACACACACACACACACACACACACACACACACACACACATACACACGATACTGTACACACACAGTACAGTACTGTACACACACAGAGAGAAAGAGAGAGAGAGAGAGAGAGAGAGTGCTGAAGTATAAACACACACACATCACATATCTGCTCATTCTCTTATCTTTCTCAGTGCTCCCTATCCTTTTCAATTATAGGGATGCGGAAGGTCTCTCTCTTCTCTCTCTCTCTCTCTGTGTGGGTGTGAGAGCACGCACATGTTCCTAGCATTGAAATTGTTTTCTTTGTGTCATCTAATATACTATACATCAACATTGTATTAATATTTTAAACACATACTGAACTTGGAACAATATATTTCGCTTTGTCTTTTTTATGAAGTTAGACAATGAGTCTGAAAATGTACTTAGCGTGATTAGGTTTCTTTTACTAGTGATGATTTAGGGACATCAAACAATAGTGTTTCTATTGTAATGGAATACAGGGGCATCTTACTGAGACTAACATATGCATACATTCAGCTGATACCCACTCTTTGTTGTTTCATGGGCATGGGAGAACTGCTCAACAGACTGAAACCGACAAGTAGCCGGTTAGCTAGCCAGTGGCTAGGTCCTGAGTATTGAGGGATTCTAGGTAATCTAGGACTGTTTTTAATATTGGAGATTATTTCAGCTGAGGACACTGGGTGTGGCTCTGTCCAGAGATACAGAAATATGTTTCTCATTATGTCCATGCCATTATATCTATTACAGAATCTTTATGTATCCATGCCCTTGTATCATCTAATAACACACACACACACAAACACACACACACACACACACACAAATACCCAGATCAAATCTCTCCTCTGCAATGTACCCGACATATGAGGGCCACATGCAGACATCAACCTTTATGTTTCTATACCATAAGAATCCTGTTTTATGGGGGCGCCGTGGCGCAGGTGACTACAGCGTCCATATCACACAGCGTCCAAGTGCCCACGGCGTCATTTCCCGATCCTGCCACATCTCTCTCTCTCGCCCACTCACTTCCTCTCACTCTCTTCACTGTCCTATCTCAAAAAAAGCATAAAGAGCCCAACAAATATACTTAAAAGAAATGAAAATGCTTTTTGTGTGTGTGTGTGTGTGTGTGTGTGTGTGTGTGTGTGTGTGTGTGTGTATCGAATTGCAGATAAAAACCCCAAAAAACACTTAAAACAAAAAGCAGTACTGATGGAGAGAGCTGGAAATGATGCCGTTCTTCAGACGGTAAACCTCCTTCCCTGTGAGGCGTCTGTCTGGTGCCAGACCATTCGTAAATGTTTGTTTTGCTTTATTTTCACACGCACACACACACACACACACACACACACACACACACACACACACACACACACACACACACACACACACACACACACACACACATACACCTTAGCTCCACAGCACTGTCCGTATGTTGAGTATATCTTATGTTTGATGAGCTGGGAGAATAGCCCAGTGCATAGCAATACTGAAAGAGATTAATAAATAAAGACGAGGCCTGGCAGACTAATTTTGCCACCTAAGGGTCCAATTTGCAGTGCTCTTCACATTGCTTTTTAACAGCACCCCGTGAATGGAAACGATTACAGATTTATTGGACTTTCGTTCCATTGTTTGTCCATTAAAACACGGCGTTAATGTTTCCACTGAAGGGCCGCTTCACATCACACAAGTGGACAAGTAAAGTGGACAAGCTCGACCTTCGCACTGCAATTAGTGCAGTGGCGGCCGCTGTTGGTTATTAGGCTACACTCGTGGAGGAGCATGGCGACTCAAACGTGCTACTGTGTGGAGGCGTTTGAGCGCCACTCACCAGCCCAAACACACACACACACACACACACACACACACACACTCACCAGCCCAAACACACACACACACCACTCACCAGCCCCACAATGGCAAAATGAACCAGGGCCTGGCTCTGTCTACAGAGGCTAACTAGCGCCAACGCAGCCAACCTTCTCACTCCATCTCCTCGCCCATCCTCCTCTCCTCTCTCCCTCTCTCTCCTCCGCTATCCCCTCTTCTCCTCCTCTCTCACTCCCTCTCTCTCCCTCCCTCTCCTCCTCTCTCCCTCTCTCTCCTTCTCTCTCCCCTCCTCTCCTCTCTCCCTCTCTCCTCTTTTCCTCCTCTCTCATTCTCTTTCCCCTCCTTTTCCTCCTCTTCTCTCTCTCCTCCTCTCCTTCTTCTATCTATCTATCTATCTATCTATCTATCTATCTATCTATCTCTTTATCTATCTAGTGTACACTAATACTCCTCCTTAATGCTGCCAATTCCCTTTTTCATCCTTTACTGTTATTATCACTATCCTCTTTCCTTCACTCATATCATGCTCTCACTCTCTCTCTCACACACACACACACACACACACACAGATACAGATACAGACAGAGAAACATACACACACACACACACACACACACATACAGATACAGATACAGACAGAGAAACATACACACACACACACACACACACACATGCACACGCACACGCACACACGCACACACACACATGCACACTCACACACACACACACACGGGCAGAATAACACACACACACACACACACACACACACACACACACACACACACACACACACTCACACAGATACAGACAGAGAAACACACACACACACACACACACACACACACACACACACACACACACACACACACACACACACACACACAAAAAGAAACAGACACACACACACACACACAGAGATACAGACAGACACACTTTCTCTAGGCACTCTCTTTTCTGTCTTGCTGTGCCTTCTGATGGGAACTTTATCAGGCTAAGTTGCTCTCATATCCTGTCAATAAGGCTCTAATGGCCTATGGCTTACCAGCCCAAACACACACACGCACACACAGAGAGAGAGAGAGAGAGAGAGAGAGAGAGAAAGAGAGATATATATATATATACACACACACACACACACACACACACACACACACACACACACACACACACACACACACAAACGCAGACAGATAAAAACACAGCAGAGAGGGGGAGGGTGGAGAAAAGAGAGAGAGGGAGCAAGAGGGAGAAAGAGAGGGAGATGGAGAGAAAGAAAGGGAGGGATAGAGAGGGAGAGAGAGAGGGAGTGATAGAAAGGGGGAGAGAGATAAAATGAGAAAAAGATGGACAAAAGGAGAGATGAACTGAGGGAGAGACAGAAAGTGAGGAAAAGAAGAGAATGAGCGGATGAAAGACAAGACAGAGAAAGAGGAGGGGAGGAGGGGGAGGAGGAGGATAAGGAGGGGGGGAGGAGGAGAAAGAGGAGGAGGAAGAGGAGGATAAGGAGGGGAGGAGGAGGAAGAGGAGGAGGAGGAAGAGGTGGGGAGGAGGAGGAGGAGGAAGAGGAGGGGGAGGAGGAAGAGGAGGGGGAGGAAGAGGAGGAGAAGAGGAGGAGGGGGGAGGAGGGGAGGAGGGGAGGAGGAGGAGGATGAGGAGGGGGAGGAGGGGGAGGAAGAGGAGGAAGAGGAGGGGAGGAGGAGGAGGAGGAGGAAGAGGAGGGGAGGAGGAGGAGGAGAAGGAAGAGGAGGGGGGGGAAGAGGAGGAGGAGGAGGAGGAAGAGGAGGGGAGGAGGAGGAGGAGGATGCCCGTCTCTGAAGCTAAATCCTCGAGACCAGAGGGGTGGAGGTGATCTCCTCAGCCACGCCAGCAATTACAGGGAGACACATGGAGGACTGATCACAGGCACCTCCTCATCACACCAGAAGCCGGAGCAGCAAGACGCTAATCCCCCACACGAGATGAGGGCCGTGACACCACCGCCATTAATCACCAGAGACAAGACCCTCCAGGCCAGCCATGTTGAATAACGCTCCAGGGGGTTCCTCCAGGATTCTTATCTTCTCTGTCAGTATCTCGCTTCTCTCTCTCTTTTCTCTCTCTTTCTCTTCTCTCTCACTCTCTTCTCTCTTATCTCTCTCTCTCTTCTCTCTCTCTGTCTCTCTCTCTCTCCCTCTCTCTCTCTTCTCTCTCTTTTCTCTCTCTTCTCTCTCTCTTGCCTTCTGTCTGTGACAGCTCTGAAAGGGTGCAAATTTGCATGACGAAAGACGCATAAGACTATCGGCCAAGCCTAAGAGAGGCCATGGGGCCACTGTAAATACACTCATGCTAATCAAGCTAGTTCAGCTGGAGTGGGGGGATATATGGGAAACAGAGAGTGGGGGATGGGGGAGGGATGCTGCTGAAGGAGAAGAAAAGGGGAGACAGAGAGAGACTGAGATGGAGAAAGAGAGAGACTGAGATGAAGAAAGAGAGAGATTGAGATTGAGAAAGAGAGAGACTGAGATGGAGAAAAAGAGAGACTGAGATGGAGAAAGAGAGAGATTGAGATTGAGAAAGAGAGAGACTGAGATGGAGAAAAAGAGAGACTGAGATGGAGAAAGAGAGAGACTGAGACGAAGAAAGAGAGAGATTGAGATTGAGAAAGAGAGAGACTGAGATGGAGAAAGAGAGAGACTGAGATGGAGAAAGAGAGAGACTGAGACGGAGAAAGCTTCAAGACTCCTCCACTAGACCACAAACATACAGTGCAACTGGAAAGTTTTCAGACCCTTTCAAGTTTTCCACATTTTGTTATGTTTTAGACTCATCTTAAAATGGATTCTATTAATTTATTTTGTATCATCATTCTACACACAAATGCTCCATCACCCCTCAGAAAATCAAGTGTTTGGAGTGTTTTGTAAATTTATAAAAAAAAATAAAAGACTGAAATATTGCATTTACACAAATATTCAGACCCTTTGTTATGACACTTGCACTGGTGCATCCTACTTTTATCAATGGTCCTTTAGATGCTTCTACAACTAATTGGAATCCACCTGAGCCTAAATAAACTAATTGGACATTATTAGGAGAGGCACACATCTCTTTATATAAGGTCTCACAGTTGATGGTGTATGTCAGAGTGAAAACCAAGCCACTGATGTTTGTCCTTCTTTACGCTTCTCTCATCTTCTCAAAGGAACTTTGGATCTCATTCATAATTCGTCCCGGATTACTCAGTTTGGCTGAGCGGCCTGATCTAGGAAGACTGTTGGTAGTTCCAAAATGTTCCATTTGAGAATGATCGAGGCTACCGTGCTCTTGGGCACTTTCAATGCTGCAGATTTTTTTTGTATCCTTCCAATCTGTGATCTGTTTACACAACCCTCTCTCATTCTGACATACACCATCAACTGTGAGACCTTATATAAAGAGATGTGTGCCTCTCCTAATAATGTCCAATTAATTTATTTAGGCACAGGTGGACTCCAATCAAGTTGTAGAAGCATCTCAAGGACCATTGATAGAAGTAGGGTGCACCAGTGCTCAATTGCAAGTGTCATAACAAAGGGTCTGAATACTTATGTAAATGGAATATTTCAGTCTGGAGTATTGTGTGTAGATTGATCTGTAAATTGGGTCTGGAAAATTTCCGGTTGCACTGTATATTGTCAAGCCTCAACCACAAGGCTTACACCTTCCAATTGACTGAACACCCCTCCACCTCCTCATGCCATATTCAAATCACCTGTAACCTGACACAGCAACCGCAAGATGAGGAGGAAAGGAGAGGGGAGAAGGAAATGGTGAGAGAGCAGAAGGAGAGGAGAGGGGGATAGAGTGAGAGAGAGAAGGAGTAGGAGATGAGATGAGAGAGGGAGATGGATAGAGAGAGGAGAGGAGAGGGGAGGGGGAGAGATGGAGAAAAAGGAGGAGGAGATGAGGGGAGGGTAGCAGAGAGATGGGGAGAGAGTCTGGATGGCCGGCAGCTTTCTAGGCACAGATCACTGGTCACTCAACAGAGCACAGCGTCCAGTGACTCAGCTCCTACACACACACACACACACACACACACACACACACACACACACACACACACGAACACTGATCCCCTCCCGACAGGCGCCTGGATTTTTTGGGACTTCTTGAAATAGTCATGAGGCTTGTGGAAGGGTAATGCTCTCGCTGTCTGCAGGTTTAGCAGTGAAACAGCAGGGCAGGGGGCAGAGACATGGATGTGTGGAGGAGTGGGGATGTGGGGGAGGTGAGGAGAGGAGGAGAGGAGCAGGAGGAGGAGGAGAGGGGAGAAGAGTAGGAAGAGGAGAAGAAGGTGAAGAGAGGAGAGAGCAGGAGGATGAGAGAGGAGGAAGAGAAGGAAGGAGAGGGGGAGGGGGGGATGAGAGGAGGAAGAGGAGAGAGGAAGACAAGGATGAGGTAGGCAAAGAGAGAAGCAGGAAAGAGAAAGCTGAGAGATGAAAGAAAGAAGAAAGCAAAGGAGAGAGGAAGAGGGGAGAGAAGAGGAAGATGGCAGATGAGAGCAGAGCAGAGGAGCATAGAGGGGAGGAGGAGGGGAGGAGGGGAGAAGAGGAGAGGAGAGATGAAGGGAACACTGTGGAGAGTCTGGGCCATTAGCCATGCCTGACAGCTCCAGGCAATCTCCTGGTGGCCCGGCCTCACTTGTTTTCCTAAAGGATACTTGGCCAGGCTCAATCAAATTAACAGCAGCATCAGTGATACGGGGCAATAAGCGCAAATTGAACTTCAGGTCTTGGAGAGAAGTTTCTTCCCCCTTTTCTCCCTCTCTCTACCACTCTCTCTCTCTCTCACTCTCTTTCTCTCTCTCACTCTCTATCTACCTTCCCTCGCAACCTCTCTCTGTTGAATGAGTTGGTGTGGAGAGAGAGAAGAGGGGGTGGGAGAGGACACTGAAAGGGCATTCCTCATTAGTGGACCACAGAGGGACACACATGGGACTGCATGGGCATGCATGGCACAGACCATAAACACACACACACACACACACACACACACACACACACACACACACACACACACACATGCAAACACACACACACACACACATGCCGCACACACACACACACACACACATGCAAACACACACATGCACACACACACATGCCGCACACGCATCGCATGCACACATCATGCGTAACAAATCTTGCACATACACACATCAACGCACCAGTACACGCGTACACACATGGGCAGTAACTTGTCTGTTGAGTTTGCTCATTTGAAAAGGAGGCGCTCACACCTTTGATGGTGAACCACAGCAGAGAATCCAGGTCAGTTCACAATACCGCGCTGGCTGGCACAGACTGACAAAAAATTACGACAAAAAAAAGTTGCTGAATATATTGATGGTAAAGGGTGTTACTATGTGTGTGTGTGTGTGTGTGTGTGTGTGTGTGTGTGTGTGTGTGTGTGTGTGTGTGTGTGTGTGTGTGTGTGTGTGCGGTCCAGTGCTCAGGGCTCTGAATGCACAGACGTTGTGCAAATGCCTTCTTGTGTTAGCGTGCAGCGTGCAGCAGCTGTTTTTAGCAAACACCTTAGAAATGCCTAATCATATCCACACCCAATATCACACGACCATATGCCTGACAAGCCATACTACTGTCAACAGCCATGTGGTGCTAAACACTCAGAACGTGTTTACACACACACACACACACACACACATCAGCTCAAAATAACTGCACTGGAAGGCCTGGACTAACTGTGATGACACATACAATGATTTATGCTGAAAACACTCACTACGCTATAACTGCTACATCGGCTACATCAACAAATACCTAATGATAATAAAACTATGAAGTTTAAACTCATTGTTTATAGCTAGCTAGCTGTTTGTGTGTGTGTGTGTGTGTGTGTGTGTGTGTGTGTGTGTGTGTGTGTGTGTGTGTGTGTGTGTGTGTACTGTGTATTGTGTATGCATTGCCTACTCCCTACTTGTGCTCCACTGAGCTGAGGAGAGAGGGAGCCTGGGGATGGAGTGAGATGAGGAATGAGAGAACAGAGGGATGGATGAAGTGAGATGAGGAATGAGAGAACAGAGGGATGGATGAAGTGAGATGAGGAATGAGAGAACAGAGGGATGGATGAAGTGAGATGAGGAATAAGAGAACAGAGGGATGGATGGAGGGAGGGAGACAAGAGCATGAGTGTGGCATGGCTGAAGGGGGGCGGGGTGTTATGAGCGGGGGGGCTGGAGAGTTGAGAAGCGAGGGATGATGGAGAGTAAGGGACCAGAGTAGAGGTGTAGAGAGATGGAGAGACATTAAAGGACAAGATTAGAGGTGTAGAGAGATGGAGAGACATTAAAGGACAAGATTAGAGGTGTGGAGGGATGATGGAGAGTAAGGGACCAGAGTAGAGGTGTAGAAAGATGGAGAGACATTAAAGACAAGATTAGAGGTGTGGAGGGATGATGGAGAGACATTAAGCGATCAGAGTAGAGGTGTAGAAAGATGGAGAGACATTAAAGGACAAGATTAGAGGTGTGGAGGGATGATGGAGAGACATTAAGCGATCAGAGTAGAGGTGTGGAGAGATGGAGAGACATTAAGGGATCAGAGTAGAGGTGTGGAGAGATGGAGAGACATTAAGGGATCAGAGTAGAGGTGTAGAGAGATGGAGAGATGGGAGACATTAAAGGACAATATTAGAGGTGTGGAGGGATGGAGAGACATTAAGCGACAAGATTAGAGGTGTAGAGAGATGGAGAGACATTAAAGGACAAGATTAGAGGTGTGGAAAGGATGATGGAGAGACATTAAGGATCAGAGTAGAGGTGTAGAAAGATGGAGAGACATTAAAGGACAAGATTAGAGGTGTGGAGGGATGATGGAGAGACATTCAAGGGATCAGAGATGGAGACATTAAGAGGTAGAGGTGTGGAGAGATGGAGAGACATTAAGGGATCAGAGTAGAGGTGTGGAGAGATGGAGAGAGAGTAAGGGGTGACAAATAGAGGGACAGTACTCGAGGTGCGAGAAAAGATATGATGAGGAAGAGCAAAGGATGGCAGCAGAGATGTATATGGATAGAGGGATGATAGTGTGTGGGGATGAGAGTAAGTACGGGCCCTATCTTGGGATCTAAAACAAAAATAGCGTATTCTTATTTCTTATCACAACACAAAAATAGCGTATTCTTATTTCTTATTTCTTATCAAAACACGTATTTTATTTCTTATTACAACACGATTACACTTTCGGGTGTGGCAATTAACAACCTAAGGTGTGGTCTGGCGCATTTTCTAAAAATCGTTATCTTACACCATCTAAAAAGCATTACGTCACTGACCAAGAAAAGCCTGGTCTGTAGCAAAAGGCGCATATGAAGCACAGCTGAAGACACACTGTCATGAGATGTAAACAGCAACTCCTCTGCAGGATAAATGTCCTTAGGTTTTTTATTCAATCATTTGAACATTATTGGGGTGGTGATGTTTTCAATGGTAACCCATTGTCAGTCAATAGTGAAAGTAATCAACTGTGTATAACTGTTTTGTTGTTGACTCACACCACGGTGAAGTTAGTTTCATTTTGCCTATGAGTTCAAAAAATAGAGTGCAGATGCATGTAAGCTATGCTCTGCTAGGTTTTAGTAAAGCATGGTTTACAGTAGTAGAATACCTGTTCCATACTGTCTAGTGTGCAAGCAGATTCCATTCCAAATGTGCCGCTGACTATCAAAATACCGATGCGCTGTTTGAAGTTGCACTGCTTGCTGTTAAAGGAAATTACAGATGTCATTCTCATTGATTTAAAGGATGTTACACCCAAAACACACCCATGACTGATTAAGAAACATAAGACCAACCTTTTTGCACCAGGCGCCCGGCGCTTGATAACAAAACCACCCCCAATGTGGATTGGACAGACTATATTTATTTAAGATATTCTCCAGTGACCATGCATTTTAGATTGCTAAGATAGGGCCCTAAGTCATTTTAATTTGTATAGCACATTTCCTTCCAAAGTGCTTCACAGTAAAAGACTTCAGTTTAAAATATGCCACCAACTACAACTGACACCTCCAGACACAAACCAAAGCAAAAAGTACAGAAACAGACATGTAAACATTCAGACAAAATACAAGTAGCATCCAATCCATAGTTCCACTGGTTCAATTACAAGCAAGATGGATTACAAGCAAGATGGATTTTTAGTAGAGATTTAAAGCAAGTTACAAGCAAGATGGATTTTTAGTAGAGATTTAAATCTGTGAAAAACCAGTCACAGATGATGTTGATTTGAGGTCTTGTGGTAGACTGTTCCAAAGGCGGGGTGCATGGATACTGAAAGCATGGTCACCTTTCTGTGTGTGGGAACGGGGTGTGTCCAGGCATGCCTGGGATGCAGATCTTAGTGGTTGTGATGGGGTGTAAAGGTTCAACATGTTTTCTAGGTAACCTAGAGAATACTCATTTAATTATTTAAAAACAGTCAGTGCCATACTAGATTCTATGTCTAACAGGAAGCCAGTGCAAAGCCAACAGTACTGGAGTGAGTCCAGTGTTCTTGTTTCCTTGTCCCGGTAAGCAATCTAGCTCCTGTGTTTTGTACCAACTGTAATCTTGCAAGAAATTATTTGTTAATTCCAGTATAAAGGACATTGCAATAGTCCAGTCTGGAAGTAATAAAAACATGTATGACTTTCTCAAGGTCTGCTGCAGTTAAAAATGATTTATAGTGAAGGTGTGTATGGATGAAGGGATAGAAAGGGACCTGAGTAGAGGTGTACTGTATATGGATGAAGGGATAGAAAGGGACCTGAGTAGAGGTGTACTGTATATGGATGGAGGGATAGAAAGGGACCTGAGTAGAGGTGTACTGTATATGGATGGAGGGATAGAAAGGGACCTGAGCAGAGGTGTGTATGGATGGAGGGATAGAAAGGGACCTGAGCAGAGGTGTGTATGGATGGAGGGATAGAAAGGGACCTGAGTGGAGGTGTGTATGGGTTTAGGGAGAGAGAGTAATCCCATCAGTGAATAGGGGCTGTAATCAGGTGGCAGAGCTATGAGACTGAGAGGCAGCGCGGGGATTACACACAACATCCTTCACAGCGGCCAGCCACGGCAGACCAAACAGTATACCCTATATAAATATATAGTATATCCCAAACATACCCAGCTCAACCCACAGCAGACCGGTATGAACATACGATATAACCTATACCAAACATACCCACCTCATACCCACCTCCATCCACCAACCAACACAGTAGTGGAAACATAACTTACCAAACATATTGACATCGGCATAGAGGAGACCGATGCCACCAAAACCTACCAAACATACTGACACCAACCCAGAGCAGACCAATGGAAACATTCATACACCAACGCCAACACAAACATAACCTGCCAAACAAACCGACTCATAGAACAGACCAGAGCACAGACTACCTGCCAACCACAGTAATCCTCCCAACAGTGTGGATCTGTGGACACAACCAACCGACGATCACACTTAGACATAAAAGGCACAGACCCAGGCCATCCAAACAATAGCAGGTTCAGACTCAGCCCAGACAAGACACAGAAACAACTACAGCGCGTCCAGTGCCTCTCTCTCCAACTTGAAGCAAGCTCTGTCAGACAACGACAGCTGAGGAAGGAATTGGACTCACGCTGAGTCTTGAACGCATTCATCTTTCTGCTGCATCCAAAAAAAACAGCCACAAATCAATATATCCGTCTGCAAACTATTTACTTATTACTCTAAGTGTGAATTTACTGCATCCATGGCTCTGTGTACATCACCATGGACATGGGAGTTTTCACAGGCTTGTCTAGTCCATGTAGTATGTAGCTATTTAGCAGTGAGAAGCCAGGGACACATTTCTTGACGTGTGAATGATTCAGTGCCTGTTTTTTATTCCTGTGTGTCTACTGGTGTTCTGTATTACACACCATTCTCTTCGCTTTGACTACATGCTGTTCCGTCATGTTCTATTCTGTTCTAGAATGTGTCTGGTATTCCGCTGCTGTGTGAAGAAGACACTCTGTCCCAGAAACCTGGGGACCAGGGGCCTGACAGTCTCAGTCTAAGGCTCCTCCATTATTCAGCTCAGGGGTGTGTGTGTGTGTGTGTGTGTGTGTGTGTGTGTGTGTGTGTGTGTGTGTGTGTGTGTGTGTGTGTGTGTGTGTGTGTGTGTGTGTGAGAGAGAGAGAGAGAGAGAGAGAGAGAGAGAGAGAGAGAGAGAGAAAGAAAACATAGGCAGCATAGGTCCAGTGGAGTCAAGAGTGAGGGCGTGACTGTGGGCATGACTCTGGAAATCACTGTGTCTGCTAGACACGCTGGGAGTTTCAACTTCATCAACTTCATGTGTGCACTTTCTTTCCCCTTCACCTTCACACTCTTTCCCCTTCACTCTCTTTACCCTTCTCTCTCTCTCTCTCTCTCTCTCTCTCTCTCTCACACACACACACACAGGCACACACATATAGTACACAAGCACACACAGGCACAGGCACAGGCACACACACACACACACACACACACACACACACACATACACACACACACACACACACACACACACACACACACACACACACACACACACACACACACACACACACACACACACACACACACACACACACACACACACACACACACACACACACACACCACACAAACACACACTCTAGCCCATCGGATGCACAGAATGCACTGCACCCATGCATCTTGACACCCCTCAGTGTTTCATTAGTAACAACGCTAATCAATCTTGGAAGGCTCAGATTATAGCATACACACAGACACACACAGATGCACATGTTCCTTCTCTAGGTTTCACCATGCATACATGGCAGTGATCCACATGCTTGAATGTATCTGCAAAATATCACTTCAACACAAACACACAGACACAAATTTGATGTAGGTCGTTTCTCTGTGCACTGCATTCCCCCTGATCGTACAGTCAAGCAATTTGCAATCCAACGCAAATCAAGTGTTGAGTCTGCTGTTAGATAATGGTGTCTGTGTCTCACCCTGTCATACCACACTATTCTGAAGAATCCTTGTAACCCTTCTCCTTCACACTACAAGTATTTCACTGAGCTGACGTCTATAGAGAAATGTACTGCTCAGTTAAGGTCTGCATTTGATCTGTGTGTGTGTGTGTGTGTGTGTGTGTGTGTGTGTGTGTGTGTGTGTGTGTGTGTGTGTGTGTGTGTGTGTGTCTATACAGAGTGCCCAGTAAATGGTCTGCATTTGATCAGTGGCTGTCCTCTCTTGGCATTGACGGGTGCTTACTCCATCAGTTGACCTACAAGGATGCACATTTAGCCAGACCTCTTCTCTGTTTACATCTCAAGGTAAGGGCTGAAATCTACAGAGGGGTCCTGATAAACTTTTTATATTGCTATGCAAAGACTAAGAGCATCTCTCTCTCTCTCTCTCTCTCTCTCTCTCTCTCTCTCTCTCTCTCTCTCTCTCTCTCTCTCTCTCTCAAGCATTTTTGGAGGTCTTTGAATGCAGCAGTAGGAACCCCGAGGTGGAAACAGGAAGCTGATGCGATCAATTATTCATTAAGCGAGACATCAGTCAAAAAACAACTGCAGAAAGCTTTCTCGTCGATGCTGTCCCAAGCATATTACATAGACTCCACATTACTGCCGTTACATCACCTCAGACCGCAGTAGGCTGTGCAACAGCACCACCATGTGGATATGCCACCATACTGCAGCTCAAGTCCAGTGTGGAAAACCACCTCAGCAAAGCTCACTAAACCTTGAAAAATAATCTGTGCTAAAACCATCCTGATTCGAGACCTAAAAACAATAGATGCATGAAAATATAAACTTCTACTATGTCTAACTGTCAACGCACTCAATGTCAACAATGTTTCCTGAACCGCATACAATTAAAAGATAACTCGTACTGTATAAGTTTCCATGTGTGCAAATGCAAACTGTTTGACTGGAGCTGTCTCTGCCACAAATGAGGGCGTTCCCATTGTGGCCAGCAGCATCAGGGACATGCTAATAGAATCCAGATGAGTTTATTCCAGCTGGGTCACTGGCCAGCCATGGCCCTGCGTCTGCACCTAAGCCATCATCATAGCACTACCGCGACTATTCTCCAAGTGGTATATTAATACATGGAAATAGAAGGTTTACCACACACATGCAGACACAGACAAAAGGGCTGAGCGAGAGAGAGAGAGAGAGAGAACAATG
>NC_063209.1:14276856-14366856 GCF_017589495.1 Alosa alosa | reverse complement strand
TTTTCATTAAGTGATGACTGACTATAGTCACTATAGTCTGATTAGCACTCCTTTGATAGTATTCAGTATGTACTATATAGTACACTCCTTTGATAGTATTCAGTATGTACATTGTACTTGGTGTACAATGCTAGACTTTCAAAGCACCACACACCCACTGATTTACAGCAGCAATCGTGGTCAGAAAATTAGCCTGGATCTCTGCAAAGGTCTATATCTTCTCTTTCTGCCATCCACACACACAAGTCAAGGTGAACTAACTTGTTGAAACAATAACATAAAACATCATCAGTCAAGCTATTCATAGCCCATTTATGTCATTGCATTGGGCCCTACATGAAGAGGCTGTTATATCACCAAAGCCATGAGCACCAGATGCCAGGGAAATCATCACTCTGTTAGACAATGACCTGAGAAGGATCTGTCTCCCACGGAACCTCAGAGTCAGAGTTCTTTCCTTTCAACCTCAATTCCTGTACACTCTCTTCTCAATTGTCTCATTTCCTTTTCTCTTTCCATCTCTCTCTCTCTCTCTCTCTCTCTCTCTCTCTCTCTCTCTCTCTCTCTCTCTCTGTCTCTCTCTCTCTCTCTCTCTCTCTCTGCCACTTTACTGGAGTTGATATTGGCATCCCTAAGGAGGGACTGGCACAGGAACGATGCCCGCACAGCAGAGGGGTAATGCCAAGCTGGCAAGGTTCAGGCTGCATCTGGCCAAATAGACATCTGTCACACACACACACACATACACACACACACACACACACACACACACACACACACACACACACACACACACACACACACACACACACGCCCATGAGAGACGGGTGTGTCATCGTAAAAGTATCTCCGGCCTGGAAACAGGTGGACTGTCCTTCGTACTCCTCCTTGCTCTTGTTCTCTCTCTCTCCCACCCTCCCTCTCTCTGTCTAAATTCATCCTCTATTCTTTAGTTCACATTGCTTTATTGGCAAAGTAATATATAACGTATCTAACTTTGTGTAATGCATGTGTGCACTCTGGGTATGGCTGGTGCAACAAAGAAAGGGGGAGAGAGATTGTTCAGGTCAAGGCATCATGAGTGAATGTATTTCTCTCTTTCTTGCTCACAGTCTCACACACACACACACACACACACACACACACACACAGAAATAGAGAAAGAGAGATAGAGAGAGAATGACAGAGAGAGTGAGAGAGAGAGACAGAGAGATTCACAGTGAAAAACAGATACACACACTCACACAAGTAGGCTACAATTTACATCAAAGTATGTGTGGCAGAAATGAAAAACAGCTCTGTGAGGAATGGGCTTAAACAGTGCCTGTGGCGACCCCTTCTCTCTCTATGGGACTCCCTCTTCCCCAGTGGGGATAAAACACCCTCCCTTCAGCCCACCGGCTTTGAAGGGGCCATTTATTCTACTGGACGTGCTGTAAACCTCAAACGTTAGGATGTAGGGAGCATGCGACGAGGCTTGTACGCTCTACTGTATAAAATAGGCCTGTAGGCTAGCTTGTACTCTCTACTGTATAAAATAGGCCTGTAGGCTAGCTTGTACTCTCTACTGTATAAAATAGGCCTGTAGGCTAGCTTGTACTCTCTACTGTATAAAATAGGCCTGTAGGCTAGCTTGTACTCTCTACTGTATAAAATAGGCCTGTAGGCTAGCTTGTACTCTCTACTGTATAAAATAGGCCTGTAGGCTAGCTTGTACTCTCTACTGTATAAAATAGGCCTGTAGGCTAGCTTGTACTCTCTACTGTATAAAATAGGCCTGTAGGCTAGCTTGTACTCTCTACTGTATAAAATAGGCCTGTAGGCTAGCTTGTACTCTCTACTGTATAAAATAGGCCTGTAGGCTAGCTTGTACTCTCTACTGTATAAAATAGGCCTGTAGGCTAGCTTGTACTCTCTACTGTATAAAATAGGCCTGTAGGCTAGCTTGTACTCTCTACTGTATAAAATAGGCCTGTAGGCTAGCTTGTACTCTCTACTGTATAAAATAGGCCTGTAGGCTAGCTTGTACTCTCTACTGTATAAAATAGGCCTGTAGGCTAGCTTGTACTCTCTACTGTATAAAATAGGCCTGTAGGCTAGCTTGTACTCTCTACTGTATAAAATAGGCCTGTAGGCTAGCTTGTACTCTCTACTGTATAAAATAGGCCTGTAGGCTAGCTTGTACTCTCTACTGTATAAAATAGGCCTGTAGGCTAGCTTGTACTCTCTACTGTATAAAATAGGCCTGTAGGCTAGCTTGTACTCTCTACTGTATAAAATAGGCCTGTAGGCTAGCTTGTACTCTCTACTGTATAAAATAGGCCTGTAGGCTAGCTTGTACTCTCTACTGTATAAAATAGGCCTGTAGGCTAGCTTGTACTCTCTACTGTATAAAATAGGCCTGTAGGCTAGCTTGTACTCTCTACTGTATAAAATAGGCCTGTAGGCTAGCTTGTACTCTCTACTGTATAAAATAGGCCTGTAGGCTAGCTTGTACTCTCTACTGGCTTATGCGGCTCTACTGTATAAAATAGGCCTGTAGGCTAGCTTGTACTCTCTACTGTATAAAATAGGCCTGTAGGCTAGCCTGTCCGCTCCCCTCAACACACAGCTGTTCATTAGCGCTGATGACAGCAGCCTGGACACATTTAGATCAAGCAGCTTCTGCCAAGATATGCAACAACTGCAGTTACTCTGTTTGTGTGTGTGTGTGTGTGTGTGTTCCCTTCTCTAACCAATATGTGTGAATTGCGTGATTGGTTTTACTTCCTTATTTTAACACGACTCATCCACCTCTGACTAGTTGACGTGGAGCATCTCTCTCTTACGAGAAACCACAAGCGCCGATGGCACAGCACAACATTGAGCAACACATTTATATACACATTCAACAAATCAAAGCTAAAGTTGGCTGTCATAACTATATCTATTAAAGCATTAAGCAAGTCAAAGCTAAAATTAGCTGCCATATTCATGTCTCTTTAAGCATTGAGCAAATCAAGGCTAAAGTTAGCTAAGACATTTACAGTCTATCTATCTACTACACTGTTTTCCCTCCAAGGCCACTCTCTGCTGTTCTGCCTGCCCAATAATACTCAGTCAGCAGTGAAACAGGAAGAGCTCAAACAGTCTCACGCCGTGTTCAGACCCCTCTACTCACGGCTAAGCAGCTTCCCTAAGGAGTCATATAACATCCCAGCACCCCCACCCTGACTCTCCATTTAATACTGGCTTTTTTGATTGGCCAGACAGAGAGGTGAAAGGTCAGGTCTGAGCCATCCCATCCCAGCTGTGGCATGGCCATGTGGGATTCTCTTAACAATAAGACTGGTGGAAAATCTGGGAGGAGTCTTCCTCGTTAGAGGCATCCTTAACCTCTGGCCTGGCACTATACACATTTGGCATTTTCATTTTGGCTCAACTCAGCAATTATTTAATGAGCAGCCCGTGGTTTGGGGTCCTAAACTGCAGGAAGGGTGTTGTTTTACAAACAACAAAAAATCACCCTCAGTGCTATGATACTGCTGATGTTTTACAAGCGTGAGATTTCCGAGCAAAGAATCCGCTGTTCTCTCAATCCGCCCGACTTAACGATCACTGCTGGCTTGAATGCTGTGTGATAAGGTGAGGGGATGCCCAAAGCCAGAATGCACACTCAAGAATGCACTTTCAAGAATGCCCCACAGAAACACAAACGCCTCTTTGATTGCTTTCCTACATCAGTGACTTTGAAGGGTTGGCTGAATTTGTCTTTTCTTTGTTTTGTTCCTAAACCCAATTATCAGCTCATTTCCCTGTGACACTGGCACCGCTCACTTCACCAAAGGCTCTTGTATCAGACAAGTGGGTCAACCCTGCCAAAAGAAGATGATTCACAGACCATCATGTGACCATTTCATCACCATCCTTCCAGAGAGAGAAACAAGGGACAATTTTTTTAGAACTTGCAAACCTTAGGCATACTAGTGGAGAGCAATACGAACCATATAAGAGTGAAAGCAAGATGCTCATCTTAAATGACAAAGAATCAAAACACTGTCTAGACACTGTGTAGGCACTTTAGGCCATACTGCCTACAAACCCTTTTTTATGTTAATCAAGACACAACTGGAATAAAGGCTATAGGCCTTGGTTGCTATAGGGGGGGCTATAAGCCTATCCAATTTCCAATGTATACCTATTATGCGTTTTATTGTCCAATGTCTACCTACTATGCGTTCTATTGTCTCTTAGACCAGAAATGGCAAACAAATGCTTTATAGACCTTTATTATTAGCCTACGACGAAATTGCTTTGAAGTCGACTATCTAGATAGGGTGGAGCATAGCCGGGCATAGCCTATCCAAAATGGAAACTTTGTTTCATTCATTCGTTTAGTCGGGACTTTAAAGCGCTCATCGCTCCCAGACAGCCTGTGGGATAATGAAGTAGGCTACTAGCATAATCTAGAGCAACATATACGACAAACAGTAAATGCAGACCAACTTCAAAAGTACATTTATTTATACAGCATTTTACTGAAAACTATTCCTGAATTTAAGCCTGCCAGACTCTCCTCTCTGGCGGTACAATCCCAACTCCAGCTGTTCCCACATCTGCTGACACAAAGCATTTGGAACCTTTCGCCAGAAAATGGACTTGAGTCTACTCATAACGGCACTCAACACGTAGCCTCAAGTTCTCAAGTTCAGACAAATTCGATTTTATGGAATTATGAATGTCAGCAATTTTACTTACCATGCCAAAATAACAGAATCCACTCTTATCTTATAGACCCCTTTTGCGTAGATTTGATCCAAACAAACGCTTCCAAAGACCTACGGCACTATATGCATTCCTCTTCGTTTCCTTAAACTGGCACAGCAACCTCGTAGCTATATCTGTGAAATCGTTTTAAAAAGTGTTTGAAAGCAGTTATTGCAAAGCAGCCTAGCACCGTTTACATTAGTTAGCCGTGTTTAGTTCCAGAGGTAAGGTATAAACCACTCCTAGTTCATTCGGGCGCTTTGTCCAGCATGATGTCACAGGGGGACGAGATCCCACCTACCACCCCCACCCAACCCCCGCGCAATGTTAACCATTTAGGCTATGCTTGCTGAGCAACAAGTCAAAGCGGGTGTTATAACGGTGTCATGCAGGCAGACCACTTTTAGTGAAAAACAAATAGACAACCTATAAATCGTAAAATAGGCTACACTATAGCCTAAAGAATATTCATCAATGTGAAAATTAATTAATGAGTGGGACAACCTGTAGCCTAGGCTACACGAAAGTAATAGTGATCACATAGCCTATAGCCGTATGATAAACGTGGATTTTATAGCCTACACAATATTAAAATTCCACGCAGCCTCAGATCAGCATGAGAATGAAGCAGGACACATCTGGAAAAGGCCTGTCAACGCATTAGCAGGAAAAGTAATCTGGATATTTTTTGGGCCGGCTTGGTTTCCTGGTTTCCTGCATTCATCCTCTCGTCATTCCTTTCCTTCTGTTTCTCGCCTCCTCCCTCTTTATTAATCTAGAGCTGCTTCTTCATGTTCCCTGAGGAGGATGTTGTTTTTGAACATTTATAAATGAGGGAAATCTTTCACCTTTTTTCCTGGAATAAAAGTGCCCTGCCTAGTCTTGGAGCAAAAGGGCAGGGTCATCACTCGGAAACAGCACGTTATTATTTCTCCATAGGCTGTACTGGGGAAAGACGTTGGGCCCTGGACGTGCTGATTGTTATATAACACTGACCGGCCTATAGGACTAATAAAAACATCATAATGGGATAACCCTGTGTGCCAGACAGCCATGCAGTAGCCTACACCACCGTCCCATGCAGCTATACCACTCTTGTTTGTTGCTGTCCTGCACATCTTATCTAGCATCATTGACACCAGCGCCTTCTCAATTGAGTGTGAGTCTGGAAAAAGTTAATTGACTTACGACGTCCAGCAGGGGCGTTACCAGCAGTGAAATTAAACTTAAATTGGTGCATTAAACTCTTACCTTCAATGGCCTCTTGGCCAGAGGGACCTGCACAGCAAATCCCAAATTTGTCGAAAGTTGGGTATGGGTAGGTATTCCCAGGCTACATCATATCCCATCACATGCTAGATGTTCATGTTTAGCTCTCAGATTGTTTTGTGAAAGTGCAGAACAAGCCACAAGCCACATGCATCAGAGGAAATTAAATGAAATTAAATAATAATCCACTACTTTCATGTCTCTAGAGAATGATATAAAGGCCCTATAGTGCAGGGCGATATGTAGCAAAAAAAAGGTGTTTGGAACATTTCATATAGATTTTTGCAAATTATGTTTTTTCACTTCTTCAGACCCTATAGTTTGCAAAATTTTCCTTTTTTTCCCCAGACTGCACAGGTCCAAAATCCTAGATGGCGGATAGATATATCACCAAAAATTGCAAACAATCGCCTTTTTAAACATTTTAAATGGATATATGTTAGGTATTATCATTATATAGGCCTACATACATTTTCTAATACACAGGCAAGGAGGCATTGGACCGGGGGGTGGGGTGGGGGGGGGCTTTGTTGGTTGGTTGTCACTGGGATGGAGAGCTAGAGTTCAGCTGCAGGAAATAAGCTTCCTCTGAACCTGCTGTGCGCCTTATCGCTTGCATCGCTTGCCCTGGATGGCCATGGCCTCAATGGAGGGGAGTGAGGAAATGGTGATGCGTTGGGCAGTTTTCACCATCCTCTGCAGTGCTTTTCGGTCGTAGGCAGAGCAGTTGCCATACCAAACTGTGACACAGTTGGTAAGGATACGCTTGATGGTACAGGGGTAGAAGTTCACTAGGATCTGAGGAGGCCGGTGGACATTCTTTAGCCTCCTCAGATAGAAGAGATGCTGGTAAGCCTTCTTGATCAGGGTAAAGGTGTTTACCCTGATCACCCAGGAATCTGAAGACACCCAGAAATCTGAAGCTGGTGATACACTCCACTTCAGTCCCATTGATGAGAATGGGGGTGTGTGCTAGCTTTAGACTTTCTGAAGTCCACAATGATCTTTGATCTTCAATAATTCTGTTAACAGGACTTGCCGGAAATTGTGGGAACATATGAATTTGTTGATTATATGCAAGCCTAATGCTGTCCATTACAGCTAAGTCTGCCTTCATCCATGAATTGTGACTGGTTTCAGAAACAGCATCCTCTGAACAATCTACAGAGTAGCTCAGTGCAATTAACACACACATTGGATAGCATCTTAATAGATGGCATGGCTGTTGTGCAGGAGATGGTTGTCAGGAAAAGTGACATAAATGCTTCTTTGAAAATGTTGAAAGTAAGGCACGAGGCTACAATGACATATACTTATTATTTAACAACTATACCATCACAAACTCCATGAAAGACAGGACGAGACAGGTCCATACAATGGGAAAAGCACATGATAAGGGATAAAAAATACAAGACTCCACACCAAAGACTTTAAAGCTTTCCTGGGATCGAAGGAAACCAAAGCCAACCTCGTCCTCTACCTTGCTCATAAAGCTGTTGAACTATGTAAACTGCCAGTCACAGTTCACACACACAAAGGTGGCAGTAACAGTAAGTCATTTTGGCAAAACCCCACATATCTACACGTCACACAGATGTATTGGTGCTTGCCCTTCGCAGGGTACCAGATATCAACAAAGACAGTCTCATTATCATGGCCACTGGAGAACGTCGACAAAAGATACATCTCAGCCTAGAAATCTTGACGCACCCTAGCGGCAGCAAATGTAATTTGCAGCCAGGGTAGTCTAGCAACTCTCCGTTGGCTTGTGAGGTGGAAAAACCAAACTTCGGTCAGGCCAATCACATCGTGTATAGAGTCGATGGACCTATCGGGTATCCTATTGTATCCTATCCTATCAGGAAATTGAAAGTCAACCGTTTGTCCCGCCATTTACTGTTTATCCCGTGGGAAAGGAAAGGTTTCTGTTTCAAGTCAATCAAGTCATGATGGTGTCATTAACACACTTTAGGCTTGTAGTAGGTCCTCATCCATCTCCAGACGTGTTAGCTGGATGTGAGAAAAAAATTGTTTTCAAACAGTTAAAGCCCTTCGGTGGAACATGTTTAAAACTCTAAAACCCAACCAGGGAGTGGAAAAACTCGGGAACTAGGGAAATCCCATCCCTATGATTGCCCTACCATCGCCTATTGCTGTCCCCATGCTCGGATTCCTGCCCGCACAGCCTAGCGACCCACTACTTGCCCGATGACAACTCCTAATTCCTATGGACAATTCATCCCCTACACTGGACTATTTGAACTTAACACTAAATAGAATTCATGCATTGTCATACTGGTTATGTAACCATCCAACCACTTTGTAACATATACCTCAGGTGGCTCTAAATACCATGTTCTATTTTCTGTATGTAGACCTTACTGTCCTGTAACTGACCCCAGGCAGATGGATCAGGCCCTTGAGTCGTGGATCTGCTTGAGATTTCATCCTATATGTTTCTCCAATTCTTGTGAGTTTTTCCTCGCCCCTGTCTCAATGTTTAACACTCTGTAAAGCGCCATGAGACATGTGTAATGTTTTGACGCTCTATAAGTGAAATTAAATTGAAATTGAAATTCTGAGAGCACACAGGCAAGCAAATGTTTGGGCACAAGCTACAGTGGTTGCTCCAAAGATTCTTAATTCACTATCACTGGGATGGAGACAAATTGTTGATGGGCAATGGGCTCCTGTTCTGTCAAAACTTCCACCAGCACCAGAGGCTGTTGTGGAACTTGTGAAGTGTTGTTGTCTTGCCAGCCAATGCAGTAGAAGGTGTTCTTGGAAGAGTAACAACTTACCATTCACACAACTTTGCAGGTGTAAAGGCTCTGAGGAGATGTGCACCAATATCAAAAAGACAGTGACAGTGGTGAGGATAAATACTTGAATGACTGACAATGTTTTGTTGAACTCTTCAATAATGAAACAAGATGCAGACTTTTTTTTTATTTTTTTCCATTTTTTCTCCAATTTTTTTGACAAATGATGAAATACATCTTTTAAAATAGTCTGTATCTCACTTATCTACCTTATTAGGTGTATATTTATGAAAAAGCTGACCACTTTAAACCTTTATATTATTTTTTCCGCATATATTGTCCGCCATCTTAAATTTTGGCAGTGAAAATGAAGAAAAAAATTGGAAACAGGTTGTTTTGTATTCAATGGGGTCCTAGCAAGTAAAAAATCACCAGTTGCAAAAATCTAAATGAACCGTTCCTAAAATTACACAATTCCCCTAACTACCCTCCCAGCTCTGCCAGTGCGTAATAGACATGTTTCAATAAATGGCAGTTCTCATACTTGAATGACCTGGTACTGCCTTGTTTTAAGAGATCTGTATTTCTTTCAGCACAGCCATCTCCTCTTCAGGAGTACTCCAGCACACCCTGTGCGGGCACTATGTGTGGTTCTAAATCACTAGTGCTCTATCAATACCCTCCTGACTGGGCTTTTTCAGGAACATCAGAAGCTTACTTCTCCAGCCCTTCAATCAGTTAATGAACTCTGTGTGTGTGTGTGTGTGTGTGTGTGTGTGTGTGTGTGTGTGTGTGTGCGTGTGCGTGCATGCGTGCGTGTGTCGAGAAAAGCGCTATATAAATGTAACGTGTTAACGTTGTGTGTGGTTGTGTGAATGCAGTCTTGCACTTACTCTAAGGCAACTTTTAATGACCTGTTTCATTATACATTAGAGACACACCCCAGAAGTTGAGATTGAGGCACATGCCCATTACAGATCAGAAAGGCTGACACTATGAATTGAATTGTGGACTAGCATTATATATTATATTATATTATTATATTATAATATTATATATAATATTATATATTAAATATCTGATATATACAGTATTACAGTAACCCAATTGCCATTAAGTTTACGAGAGAAGAGTTAAACATTTGAGTTGACAATTTACGTTATATTATCAAATTGCATACAAATTCATTTTGATGAGAAATGTGGTCATGAGGGAGGGATTGCTCTTGTTGTGGCAGAGGCTCTGAGAGCTGCTTCCTCTTCGAAGCCTCTCAGACGCTCAACTGCACAGCCTCCTTTGCCCCGACAACAAGCAAAGCCAAATAAAAAAAAAATCTAATAAAAAATCACGCCTTAATTCAACATAAAAAAGACAAAAACATTACCTTGAATATGAAATAAAATAAATAATTCCAACATGAAAAAGTGCATGAGAGCCTTACATGGCCCAGTATAATATGTAATAATATTCTTGAGGCAATAGACAACCATGACAGTAGTGTGATCAAAGCTTTGTGGAAAGAAATCACCAATCAGTCAATTATCCGGGTAGAGACGAGGGTTACATTTTTAATTGGACAAATACTGACTAAACACTTGGGGCCAAGGATGGAGTCCTTTTGTATTCACAACTGCCTGCTCCTGGTCTGTAGCCTGTGAATGTTCAAATTCAAATGACAAGGGATAAAAATAGAATTATCTTAATGGTAATACCTATCAAGGAATAGCACACCAGACCATTAACTATAGAAACCAATATCGTTAGGAACAATTTATATCACATAAACCTATAAACATAAACATGTTACTTAAAAAAAAAAACTTTTAGGTGATTCCCTCCCCCTGTCCTCTAAGCCTAAATACAGACCTAAAAAGTCAATTTAAAACCCATAAACATGTCAAGAGTAATGTTGTCATGCTGTTTGTAATACAGCAACAACATTTACATTTCTAAAACTATTAATACTTATAGCAAAACTACTCACTGAGTTCGCAAAACTAAAAGCCCAAACACTGCTTTGCATTCAGTTTGCAATTTTGTGTAACACACACTTTGCACAACTGTAGGCACAATCTACAGCACATTCTTTTTGCAGAACTGTAAACACAACTCACTGCTTTACACTCAATTTCCAAATTCCAAATTTCCAAACACACTCCTAGCAAATCTATACACATGTATGGTTATTATTTACACTATTTTGCCAACTCTCTGGCACACTTTCTCATGTGAAAACTGTTTTAAATAATTACTTCACTTTGCAATCAGCCTAAGCACTATAAATAAGCTACAGGTCATGTACAATGGGTACAATGGAGGGAGCAGGAAGAGTGAGAAGAGAATTAGAGGAGGCCGAAGAATAGGATGTCGAGGTGAAGAAGTAGGAGGAAGAAGAGGAGGAAGATGACGCAGAGGTGAAGAAGTGAGAGGGAGAAGATGACAAGGACAAGGAGGTGAAGTTAGAGGAAGAGGACAAGGAGGAGCAAGAGGAGGATGAGGAGGGGGAAGAGGAAGGGTTAGAAGAGAAAGAAATATCCCTTTTACAGGCAAAAAAATCAGTCTACATGTGGGGATATTCTCATGTCAGGCCTGGATACGGCATTCCAGAATATATTTTCCCTGGTGCCTTGGACTAGGACATTGCATGTGATGTAGGCGAAATTTTGAGACACTATGTAGACTGATTTTTTTTTGTCTCAGTGAAATTGCTATTTTGTGTTTTGACTTGGAAAAACACACTTGTGTTTGTTTTGATGTGTGTAAATAAACACCAATATTTGAAGTTTGGATCCCTGTATGTTTACAGAACTATGACAAATGTATGACCTCAAACTGACATAGTCTACCTTGTGCAAAGAGAAAGCAAAAGCCAGATATGTTTTTTATTCATACCATCAGTGTGTAGTTAGCACATTGTGTGCTTATTATTGTGATGGCTTGTGTTTACTGTTTGATACGATACGAAGCAAGGTTTGTTAGCTTTTGCAAGATAACTACAGTGTTTTGCTGATTGGGTGAAAGGTTTTCCTATTTGTGTGTAGAGTTTTGCAAAAAAAGCTATAGTTACAAAAAATGTGCTTAAAGGGACACCAGGCAAGCCTGATGCTTTTTCTCTAAGAAACTCCCCCTTGCTCGGTCTGAAGCTCTTTTCCTTTTCTTTGCGTCTTCCGTTAAGGGTTTTCGCTGCTTCTTCGCCGGCTCTGCCATTATACACACGTTTGCAACAATCTCTAGCATTTCGTTAGCCTGCCTCTGTGCTGTAAACTGATCCTGCTTCGGTCGATGGGTAGGATACACCGGTAGGATACACCACAAGTGGGATATTCTTCCTACAGGCAGTAGGGGCGGGCGAGAGAGCCTTCATTCGCACCGTAATGAGTCATTTAACCATATACCGACTTACGAAGATGATTAATTAACACGAAAACATTGCCTGGTGTCCCTTTAACCAATCAGAAAAAACTGTAAGCAGGTTTTCTCTTCAAGACTTAATATATGCACTAATACAAAACCGCCAGGAGATGTCAGTGTTATGTTGTTTTTTCAAACAATACATCAGGGCAATTACATATCGGGCCCTTTTTTGGCGATCAGAAATGGATGGTCATAGGCGCAAAATTAATAGACATTAAAGGCGTGGCCAGTCCACATTCACTAATTTAATGGCGTGATTTTGTGATCGAACACTGGTCGCAAAAGCGTTGTTCTTATGTTTCTTACAGTTTTTCTCCATTGCTAAAACCCATTGGCTGAACAAAGTTGTTCAGTCTGTTGTCAAAACCTTAAACCATTTCACATGGTAAAACACAATTTGCAGATCTCACTTACACATTCTCATTCTCAAAACACATTCTGCACTCTAATACACTCATCCGTACTGGTAAACACAAGTGTCAACAATAAAATACAAATAGAGACACAACCACTCAAAATTGATTTCACTTGTTTCAAATTAGGTGACACAACCAATATAAGCCAGTTCAGAGAGCAAACGGGTTGTGTCAGGAGGGAAAATATTGTTTGTGATGTCGACAAAGTGCTCTGGCCTGAATCACAGTATCACATAGACAAAGGACAAGTTTGTGAGATGCAGGGTAGGCCTACAGTACTGTAAAAATAGGGGTACAGGGAGGAGAAAGAACAAAACAAATCGCAAAGAGCAAAGTAATTACTGATCAATTTTGAGCTACTATTCCGTCCACTCTACCATAAAGGCATGATTGGTGGAGTGCTGCACTGATGTTTGTCCTTTACAATTCTCTCACTTTCTCAAAGGAACTCAGGATCTCATTCATAGTGACCATTGGGTCCTTGGTTACTGGGGTCTGACCAAGGTCCTTTGTCTCGGATTATTCTATTCGTTTGGCTGAGCGTCCAGATGTAGGAAGACTGTTGGTTGTTTCAAACTTTACCATTTGAGAATTATGGAGGCTACCGTACTCTTGGGCACTTTCAATGCTGCAGAAATGTTCTTGTATCCTTGCTCAGATCTGTCTTCACACAGCCCTGTCTCGCAGGTCTACTGACAATTCTCTCGACCTTGTGGCTTGGTTCACTCTGACATACACCATCAACTGTGAGACCTTATATAAAGAGATGTCTGCCTTTCATAATAATGTCCAGTGAATTCATTTAGGCACAGGTAGACTCCAATCAAGTTGTAGAGGCATCTCAAGAACCATTGATAGAAGTAGGATGCTCTAGAGCTCAATGGAAAGTGTCATAACAAAGGGTCTGAATACTTATGTAAATTGAATATTTCAACACAATCGAAACACCCCAATTGATGAAAAAAATGAATTGAATCTATTTTAAGACGAGTCTGAAACAACAAAATGTGGAAAACTTGAAATGGTCTGAAAACTTTCGGGTTGCACTAGATGCCCGATAGGTGCCCAAAAAGCGTTACAATATGGCCGCCGTGTGGAGGGACTTGCCTAAAAGGACGTTGGTTTCATTCCATTTTGTCAGAGAAATATACGTCATATTTAGTTCAATATAGGCCTACTGTACCAGTGCACAAATACAAAATAACTGTGGAATCAGTTTTCAGGATCTGCAGTGTTAAGGAGTATGAGGTTTTTGGTTGAGTATGAGGTTTTTGGTTGAGTTTGAGTACCGTATACAGTTACTTTGGGATTCAGGCAAGAACACATGGTTAGGATAGTTCTTTAGCAAATACATACATACATACATACATACATACATACATACATACATAAATACATACATACATACATACATACATACATACATACATACATACATACATACATACATACATAGACTCTGTAAATAAATAAGATTAAAAATAAACCATGCAATGTATACACATTTAAGTCAATTTATTAATTTATTTAAATCAATTTATTCATTGTCTACTCTATACTTTGCACTTTTCTTCTTCTTTTTGCACTTCTGGTTAAACGCAAACTGCATTTTGTTGTCTTTGTACTTATACTCAATGACAATAAAGTGGAATCTAATCTTAAATCTAATCATTTTGGTAAAATAATAAAACATCGGCCATATAAGAAACTGTAGAATAAGCAACACGTATATAGTACATGTATGCACTTTCAAAACAAATTTATTTATTCCTTTTGGTCTTAATCTGCGGTGTCCCGCAGGGGTTAACCCCCCCATTCCAAATCATTTTTATAAATCAGATTGTTATGTAGCATAGTCATATTATACATCTTGGGAATAAATACATGACAACCTTGTTCAGGTAAATTATGTGTAGTGCTTTACATTGTCAGATTAATCTATGTCTCACTTAAAAAAAAAAATTCCAAGGAACTACAATGTCTTACCTTTCCAAAGAGTTCAAGCATTTGATTATAGGCCAAACTAGGTGGGAACAGTGGGCTCTGAAGCAGGCGCTGTGCAATTTAAGGCAAAAACTTGAAATTGGTATTGAGGAGTATTGATGACTGAAACGGATCCGCTCATGTTAATCTTTTAATGAGATCATACACACTGAATAAAACAAGGCTAACCATACTAATAAACACGTTTTCACTGGAACTTTTAGGAACCTGAATATATTAGATACCAAATGAACTATTTTCAGAAGCCATCAATATGCATCTAACTGTGTGTAGAATGGCTCTAGGCCCTAGAAAAAGAACATTCTATTCTACGTTTCATGAAGAAATCATGAGTGAGGAGTGAGTTGTTGTTCTACAACAAAATATGATATAAAACATGTAATGTTTTCAGTAAATGCTATTTCCCTGTAAGTCCAACCCACTATCATGAGGTTCTGTCTTTATCTCGGCAACCATGACATCCGAATGTTCCGCCTCTGAGCTGGTGTCTGTAGTTTCTGACATGGCCCCACATGAACACTTCTGTTTCAACATTTCCAGTCTCTCCTGGAGATCACGGAGTTCCTGTTCATGCATCCACTGCATCGCCTTCAGTTCTGCCCCCAGGTTAGCATTCTGCTCACAAAGGAAGTCGTTCTCGTCTTTGAGATTTGCAATTATAGTCTGAGCAACCTGAGTGGTGGTGACTGTGGTGCCTAGCAACCTCAAGCTCATGATGGTCTCCACTGTGGCTTGCTCCCAAGTTCCCACTCCGTAGCGCCCCTCGATGGTGAACGTCTCAGGTGACTCAGAAACATTAGTAGTATTTGTCCTCTCTCCAGTTTCCCCAATGATAACTTCAATAACATCCTCTTTTTTCACTTGGGTGCTGGGTGCTGTAATTAACAAAAAATAAGTAAAATGTTACTAACAATATGATAATTATGATAACTAACAATAGCAATCAACTACATTCAATGGGTCTCTAAAATTAACTTCATTCAACAGGTCTCTAAAATGAACTGTCTAATCAGCTATTCAAATACATGCTTCACTAAAATAAAATCACAAAAAAGTCACATAAATACTAGCTTGCTGACATGTCACATACTATAAGGACTTCTGTATTTCTGATATTGCTTGGTACGTTAATATGTTGCATACTATAAGGACTGCTGTATTTCTGAAGTATTTCTGATATTGCTTGGTATGTTAATATGTTGCATACTATAAGGAAAGTATTTCTATTGATGTTAATTGTTGCATACTTAAGGACTATCGCTATTTCTGATATATATGTTGCATACTATAAGGACATGTTAATATGTTGCATACTATAAGGACTGCGTGAAGCATTTCTGAATTGTTTGGTATTTAATATGTTGCATACTATAAGAAGTATTGATTTGCTTGGTATGTTAATATGTTGCATACTATAAGGACTGCGGTGAAGTATTTCTGATATTGCTTGGTATGTTAATATGTTGCATACTATAAGGACTGCGGTGAAGTATTTCTGATATTGCTTGGTATGTTAATATGTTGCATACTATAAGGACTGCGGTGAAGTATTTCTGATATTGCTTGGTACGTTAATATGTTGCATACTATAAGGACTGCGGTGAAGTATTTCTGATATTGCTTGGTACGTTAATATGTTGCATACTATAAGGACTGCGGTGAAGTATTTCTGATATTGCTTGGTACGTTAATATGTTGCATACTATAAGGACTGCGGTGAAGTATTTCTGATATTGCTTGGTACGTTAATATGTTGCATACTATAAGGACTGCGGTGAAGTATTTCTGATATTGCTTGGTACGTTAATATGTTGCATACTATAAGGACTGCGGTGAAGTATTTCTGATATTGCTTGGCAATGTTAATATGATACTATAAGGACTGCGGTGAAGTATTTCTGATATTGCTTGGTATGTTAATATGTTGCATACTATAAGGACTGCGGTGAAGTATTTCTGATATTGCTTGGTATGTTAATATGTTGCTGATCGGACCATAACAAAGCTGAATGACTGAAGAACTTGTAGGAAATGATTGGTATTTGTGGGGGCCCGCGACAAGGGCTTGGGGTTTGTAGGGTTATGTAAGCATTTGTTAGCAAAGCATGCATATATATATATATATATATATATATATATATATATATATATATATATATATATATATATATATATATATATACACACACACACACACACACACACACACACACACACACACACACAGACATACACACACACAACTTGCTGCGTTAGCCTCAAAATGTATTCTTGTTATTGCTATTTACTTCTTTATTATTGTGTTAAATGTTCCAAATGTAAAGCACTTTGAGCTGCATTCTGTGTATGAAAGGTGCTATACAAATAAAGCTTATTATTATTATTATTATTTTAACCATAGTCATAGGGGAGAGGTGAGGGTGGGTAGAAATGCCCCAGAATAGGCGAATCTGTTTCACTGTAACATTCTCCTCATCTACCCGCACGCACCAACCAACCATCCAACGCAAACACAGACTAATAATAAATAATAATAATAATAATAATAATACGTTTATTTTATATAGCGCCTTTCTCAAAAAACAAAACAAAAAGGTCTTGAGATGTGCTTTGAAGAAAGGAAGAGAAGGACAGTCACAAAGAGGCTGGGGGAGGGAGTTCCAGAGTTTGGGCTGACTAAGGGCCCGTCCACACGGAGTCGCTTTTTAGGTTAAACGCAGAGGTTTTGCTTCGTCTTGGCCGAGCGTCCAAACGAATCCTGTAAACGCACTGCCCGAAACCGCACTTTTCTGAAACCTGGTCCCAGAGTGGAGAAATCTGAAACCGTAGTCCGCTTGAATTCGTTTAGACAGCTTAAACCCGCACATCCTGCTTATGTATCGATGATGTCATCGCCACACCTCAGCTGCCCTGGACTTGCACTTATAGTATTGCCTAACAATACTAGTTTTCATACATGACATTACCTACGATTACACTCCATAAGATAAATATCACAACTGGTGCTGCGCAGCGCCGATAGCTTATGACTTGGTGGACTGAACACTGTTTTTCCCCGTGTGTTTTTAATGCATTCTAGCTACTGTCAGTGACGCTGAGTTATTAGGAAAGAACTTAAGTTATTAGGAAAGTGCGGTGTAAGTTTAGGCTACATTAATTTGTGCGTAGTGCCAGTGTCATTCATTTATTTTACATGTCTTACAACATATATACATGCATTCAGTCGAAAGTGAAATCAGATATAAGCATACAAAGACGCTTTAGAACTCACGTTAAGCCGATGGTAGCACACTGAATGCAAATGCGCCGATTTGATGCAGGCAAACGTATTGACTGTTACTAACGAAGGTTTTATAGCAATATTATAAATGTGGGCGACAGAATAGCCTAGAACTTGGGTAAGCCTTTATTTTAGTAGCCTAATTGCGGTGATAGCCAAAACTAATGTGAATCACGGACTATCCTACAACCAAAGAAAATAAAGGTGATTAGTAGGCCTACCTGCGTTAGCCAAATAAAGGACGGACTGCACCCTTCACAAACCGTAAAAATAAAGTTTATTAGTTTTACAGTTGACTACAGTTGACAGTTCACCATCAGTCCACACAAACAATTCTGGTTTCCTTACACTAGCCATTTCGTCATAGCCTGTCTGTTTGTAAAGCACAAAATTTGGTCAATTTCTGTAAAGAAACAGTGCCACCTATAGGCCTGGGGTATGAAGTAACGTGTTGAGTCGTGTTGAGATGGATCCGTTTGGACGCAAATATTCTTGATGCGGTTTCAGGGAAGACGGAGGAAAAAAAAGATCGGTTTCGTATGTGTGGACTAGCCCTAAATGGGCTCTGTTCACATCCTTTGCTTATACGCGCAGATCGACTTCCTGTGTACAGTTACTAGTCTGTCGGTTTTAACTGAGTATTGGCAGTCGAACAAAATAGCTAAAGTTATCTCACCAGTTCAGTAGTGTCAGTTGCCTGGTTAAGATGTAACATGTTAACGTTAGCTAATTACCCTCATAGTTGTCACTGTAACTGGTAATGTATATTTTAAACCCTTTTTTCCGTTTGCTGGAGGGAGTGGCACACATTTTCAAAAATTGGTCTACATTACCGTGAGACGAAGGTCTTCAAGACCACTGTAGGAAAGAGCCATATCTGTCAATTTATTCATGTAGCCAGGAAGTTGATCTGCCAGAATAAGAGAATCCAGAATTGGGATGTGCATAGAGTGGATAACAGGTTGTCCATACCTTTAGACGATTCACATGGATCTGCCACAGTTTGGCCAGGGGTAACAGGGACGTCGTCAGCTCTTGTCCAACTTGTCTCTCTTACAGATCTAGGACAAAATAATGTACAGTCAAGATAATACAATACTTTTAAACATATTAATATAAAATTTTAACCCTCTACTTACCCCCCTATTTTGAGTTTTTGCTCGAAATTGCACACCGCCTACTAACAATGGCCCTATTTCCACATACTTTGACTTATATTCAAGTGCTTGACCTTTTTTGAAAGCAAAGGAATTGTAGATTATTTTGGTACCAATAGATTGACTGTGTGATGAACTGTCAGAGTGGCAAAGGGTAGAATGATAGTTTTTTTAGGCGGTTTTATACATCTCTGGAAATGACCACATTCTGCCCTCTTGGTCATTTATTTTGTCTTAGAAACACAACTGAGGCCAACTACCAGGTCTTGTGAATCTGTATCTCAAAGTAGATCAATATAGAATGAAATATGAGTACTTTAGACCATAATTTGCCAAGATATGCTCATGCGTTTTGTAAAATGCCCTATGGAAACTCCCCATAGGACTTTTGGTTACCCAAAATGCATACTGACAATACAAGGCTTACTGTGTGGGAACCTCTTTGTGTAGATGCATAATCCTGGTCTCAAATGAACGGTAACACTTCTTGTTTCTTGTAGACCAGGGGTCCCCAACCTTTTATGTACCATGGACCGGGTTTTATTCCCATTTTTTTTTTCACGGACCGTCGGGGGTTCTTTTTTTTACTTGAAAAGAACTATCTCCAGTTATGTATGAACAGTGAAGGTAACGAACTCTTAAACATGTGAAAAACGTGAACTTGAAGAAGTGAAAATTGAACAATATGAACTATGAATATTGAACAACTTGAAGCTACATCTATCAAGTGTGAACATGTTTAACAAAATATGGGAACAAAACATAGGAACTAAACGTGCATTACGAATATAATCAGTGGGAGCCCTGTGCTTGTTTCCCTGCAACAAGAAGGTTCCATCTGGGGGTGATGGAAGACAGTGACACCCTCAGTGTGTTTGAAATGTCCAGTCGATTGCGCAATTTGGTCTTAGTTGCAGTCATTGCCGAAAACCTGACCTCGCATAGATACGTGGTGGGAAATGGTAGCAACGTTTTCAGCGCTTTTACGGCTATCTCCGGATATTCTGCTTTGGTTTTCATCCAAAAACCCACCAGAGAGGTTTCCTCATAGCCTACACACTATTAAGACCACCGTCATTTGCAATTTCGATAAACTGCTCTTCCTCCTGCGCTGACAAGTTAGGACTATTCGGGATATTGACAAATGGGTTGCGGACCCACTCATTGGTTTGCCGTGGATCTTTGGAGGATGGCAAGTAACGCCAAACTCATTTGAAAGCGCAACAAGGTGATCGCGCACCAGCTGCGAGAGAAAGGGCCCCGTCTCAGTCTCTCCCAAAACCCCCACTACTGTTTGGAACATAT
Source organism: Alosa alosa (assembly GCF_017589495.1). Taxonomy (NCBI): domain Eukaryota; kingdom Metazoa; phylum Chordata; class Actinopteri; order Clupeiformes; family Clupeidae; genus Alosa; species Alosa alosa. The sequence goes on along the minus strand of NC_063209.1, from coordinate 14,346,503 downwards.
TAAATACACCACGGTCCACTCGTCGTACCCACAAATCAAGCTTGGCTTTAAATACAGCGACTTTATCTGCCAGTTTAAAGACAGTCGTCATTCTCCCCTGGAGTGACAGGTTGAGGTCATTAAGCAACCCGAATATGTTACACAGGTAAGCGAGTTTTGACACCCAGTCCTCATCACTAAAATGTGCAGCTGAAGGGACTTTCATTTTGAAATGTATGTCTTTTAATTATTACTTTTTAAACTTTTAAACTATTGCCCTTTTATGCTTTTATGTACTACTACCTTGAGTGTTATGTTTTCTTTTTTATTCTTTACTTTGTAAACTATTCTTTGACTATTGCTATAGCTATTCCTGTTTGCTTTTGTTTATGTAAAACACATTGAATGACACCTCTGTGTATGAAATGCGCTAAATAAACTTGACTTGAACCGTCATCGGCATGGACACCAAAGTTTACTTGACGCACCGTCTCGGCGTGGCAAAACCATAGGCTACACATGCAGGATACAAAAGTGCCCATTTCCTACATGTTCTGAACACTATACATTCACAAATAAACATCTTGTGTACGCAGTCACGCTAACTTCACTGTCAAGTAATGTGATTGATCATTTAAAAATCACCTATAATGTTAGCGTTACCAAAGATTTTGATTACTCCGTTTTAACCCTCTGGCCGCACACTGATTGCGTATAGCCTAAGCTTTCCGTAGATATCCTGAAGGGTCATTCCACGTCAGTTCAACCAGGGCCCACGCACTTAGGTTTCAAAACTTCTGAAAAAATTACCAGGTGTACCCATGTTACCCAGGAGACACACTGTAAAATTACTCTTATGTAAGATCAATACTGAAGGCTTAAACAGAGCCCAGCCAAAAACTCCAATAAAATTTGTATCAACTTTGAGGGACAGCTATGACCATGCAGGATTATCCAGACCAAACGTGACGATTTTGTTACATACTATTCCTATTTATGTACCAGCATGCAAAATTTGAGCCTCCTACATGGTTTAGTTCTTGCGCTGTGGGCTTGTGAACTTTGACCAAAAAAAAGAGCCGGACAAAATCGACACCCCCCCTCCCACTGTAAAACTGGCTGTATCTTGGAAAATATTGATCTTACATAAGAGTAATTTTACAGTGTGTCTCCTGGGTAACATAGGTACACCTGGTCATTTTTTCAGAATTTTGTGCGTGCCCTGGTTGAACTGACGTGGAATTACCCTGAAGAATGAGAGGGTCTGCGAGTGTTTGATGCAACTTTGTCGCTGACTCAAAAACAAAACAATGTCAAGCTTACTTTGGATGTTGTACCTTCACAATGTGCAAGTGAAAGTTATTACTTAGCCCGTGACATTAGACTAGTCTGATCAAGTGAAGATTTTGCGGCGGGGCTCACATTCCAGGAGCGGCGATTTGAATATTCACTGTTCAAAAAATAGGTTACGAAATGTAATACCTCGTAAAATCACGATTACTACATTTTAATACCTTTTAATGGACTTACTTTTTGCTAAGATGATTTACTACCTTTTCAACCCCGCGGACATAATCAGTTAACAAGTTAAGTTATATCTAGATCCTACAATAATGTAGTTAAACTATAGGCTACTGAATTAATATGGACTAGAGTGGTAATAACATTACACTACTCTCTAGAATGTTTCGTTGTGAAGTTTGTCGGTCAAACAAGGACTAGCAAAATAATTCAACTGACAGATGCAAATCATAGCAAGAAACCCTGCCTTCTTTCAAAACCTGTCGTCTTATGGTCCCTCATAGCTGGTAAGGTTATGGTCCCGGTGTCCGTCTTAACAACCACGGGGAAAATGCTGGGGGTGTAGTCCAACGTGCGGGGATTCTCACTCTTTCTCCCTATAAATTCACACAAAACCCGATAATCACAGAATGTGTAGCGTGAACAAGCTTTGCACTCACATTAATGAAAATCTACATACCCGACACGAAATGGTCCCCACACACGCGCGCGTGAACATTGGGTTGCCAGTTGGTCTATCCCTCCCTATCACCTCAATCCATTTTGCACGTCTTTCTGGGTCCACTGGGAAATTATGAAATGTTAAACCAGGCTTACAATATCTTCGATTACGACACCCAACTACACAACACGATTGCGGCATATTTAGTGGAACATGTAAAAGAGGCTGCTAAAGAAAGCCTGATCGTGGGATACACACAAAGATCACGTGTCCTCTTAACGTCATCTTACGTGCGACCTAGTTTTAAAATAAAAGTCCAGTGTTCACATTCATGTTTTTCCTGATGAGCTGTTTCCAAAGTCGAGGATTCGTGCTTGGTAGAACTAGCCCTGCCGAGTCAAAGGCGAGGCAAGGCTTCTTCTTAGTATTCGAAAAACACACAATGGAACTGACTACGACCCACGACTAACGAGTGTGCAGGAAGCTGCAGGTGTGCTATTAAAAATCATGATTCCTGCCTGCTTCTTTTTGAAAAACAATGAATGCACCAGTCATTCTCCCACGTATATAAATTCAGTTATACATGTTTGATTAATTTGCCAATACAAACCACAGAGCAGCAACTATTAAGCAAAATCGTCAAGAGAAAAGTAATATTTAGCTCGCAATAGGTCTCATTGGAAAATGTTTTATACCCTTCCTGAATGGCTTATTTACACACGGTGTGAAAGTTCAAAGTTCTCAACATGATATGAAATACATAGTAAACGGCATTGTTTAGTACAGATTTTAAATCTTCCATAAATGTGCGCACATGATTGTAGGTGTTCCTAGCACACAGAGGATACACACATGTATCCTTGAAAATTCTCAGAACTCAGAACGAAGGACTCAGTGCTTGATAGAATTTTAAAGCACCCTTGACATTGGAACCGTGCTTGGCGAGATTCGATGACATAACATACTTCAAAAAGCAGCTTTGAAAGATCCGTCCTTGACTTTGAAAAACAGCAATTGTATTATTTCCAAGGCAGGCAAATTCCCAGAAGTTGAAACACCAATAGAGGCTGGAGGGTCCAACTCTTCGCTAACCCCCATAGTAGAAGCTCATTCATTTAGGATTTTTTTTTTAAATCCCATAACTTCATATAACATATATCCTGTGCCGAAATTGTAGCTTCTGTTTTATCTACATAAACAATACAAGGCAAAACAGGCTCAACTGCCTCGTACGTAATGTTGGGTTCTCGTAAGAAGAATTAGTATGTCCGGTTGTAAGGAAGCTAACTCTGTCGCACCGTAGGGAGATAACAGTATTGTTTGGATAAGAAGTGCAGTCCAACCAGCATGGAAACTCATGAGCAAAACCAATGGGAAAGCTATGTAGCCTACAAGACCATTGAATGTTAAAGGAACCCTATGTAAGATTGTGGCCAAAACTGGTACACAACTGGTGACAACATCAACATCAGTTGAGGGCTGCAACTTCACTTTTTAAATGACAATATCCTGGCCGGACTACTGTTGTCAGTGATATAAGTATTTAAAATGAACATGATTTCTTAATGTCTAGTGACATATCAGGGCCATTTTATGATTAATAGAAATATATTTCTTACATACGGTTCCTTTAAGGTAAAGCATTACATAGAGGCAATTAAACCTAATAAAAAGAGGTTTTTGATGGATTGATTGACAGTAGGCTAGGTCGGAAAAGTGGAAAGAACTGTGACTGTGCTTGAAGATGATCATGTCTGGTAGTTTCAACATGAACACGCTTTGATATCACTTGTGATGATGTTAATAATAATAGCTAAATAAATGTTTAACTTTGATGGCGAAGGAAGTGTGAGGAGAATTTCTGTGTGAACCATCTATCAGACGAGTTACAAGATTCAGTTTGATGGCTAACGTCCTGAAGTTACTTCAAGTCTGCACAGTACGATGGGAAGCCAACTGAAAAGCCGTTTGAATTTGTGTCAGTGCCCTCCCATTGAAAACAACAAAGTTTGTTCGTCCATTTCTTTTACCGTCTATGATTATTTCATGAATGAAGTACAGTAGAATTCCATAAAGCCGTCAACATTACAGTAGAATTCCATAAAGCCGAGAGTTAACATTACACACAGAACTCTCGGCTATGGAAACTTCCAGTTTCTTCCAGTAGCAGCAACTGGAATCCATGCATTTCCACTGAATTATTTTTGGAATCTGATCCCTTATCATACCTGTTCATTCTTACTGTCATTTCGACTTATCGTGATTAAATTCAAGATGGCTGCAAACGCTAAACCGTTGAAGATACTGTGTATAAATCGTCTTGTAAGTAAACTACCAGTGCTTTTTCAAAGTTCTCAATGTCTCGTTTTAAATGTCAGGGCCCTCGAAGTCTACCAATGAAGTGTGGAGATACATTGAGCCTCAGAAATGGGTGTAAAACAGTGATTTATTTGCATGGCTAGCCCGATGCGAAAGCACCACTATTGAAAAAGCTGTTGGTAGCATCGGCTAACTAGCCCAGATTTTGGAGTGCAGGGGACAAGCCGAGATGGGCTATGAGACATACGTTCACACTCGGTATCATGTTTCAATACACTTTAGGTCAATATCACACCGGAATTCTCCTTTAACACCTATTTGAAGTACCAATCAGGATATGTTTTAAAATACTGAAGTTGTGGGACGCACATTGCTTAAACTGTATGCTTCATTCGTCCTGGCCTGGAGGAACGAATGAAACAACATGCATATTCAACTTCTGCAAAACCCTCGTAAGGTAATCATATTTTTGTTACAGCCAATATTTCTGTCTGATGGACCCACCACATTATTAGGCTTTTACATCAATACAGCCATAACAATTTACATAAAAATACTTAAAAGATGTTTACTTTAGCTAAATTACCAATGATATAGACTTCATTTAAGGTTCATATTTGCCATTTACCCCTGTGAGATCACATGTAGGCTATGATCATATGATCATTTTTGGTGTTTTTTTGGGAGAAAAAAAAGGAAATTCAATACAACACACACACACACACACACACAATTACATTCTGGTCCAGTAGATGTGCGAAAGTTTGTCAGGCATAACAACAGTAACTAAGGAGGGCTTGACTTCTGGAAGGGTCAATTGATATGTTGTCTTTGCATTATTTTCAATTAAATGCAGGGCTGCTTGCTTTGAATATTGTACATTGTGTATTTTATACACAGTCTTTATTGTCAATACGGCAGCAACAGCTGAGCCTGATGCTGGGTCCTGCACTTTACTCACCGCTGAAATCTCACTTCATCTGTTTTCAGAACATCACTGTGGCCTAACCGCAAAGATGGTTTCCAGTCAGAGTGGTTCTCCAACATCTCATAGGATGGTTTACCTAGAACAGAATCATTTGATTATGAAACTCATTAATCAATGTTTTAAGCTGGCAAACCCATTACAGCAAAACAAAGGCTAAGGACACTAGGGGACAATGCATCTTCTGACTTAATCTGATGACTTAACATGTGTGTAATGAGTTAAATCTTACCCAAATAGCCACAGAACCCACACGGCCTAATATGAAAATTCCCAGTCGTTCATCCCTGTTAGATCTCATTCTTACAAATAACCCTCATAATTATATGCATAGCTGTGTATTACCAATAGATTTCAGTGATCATTGTCCTGTGGGCTGCATTAGAGATGGCAGAAGAAAAAGGTCAGGGCCTCTGTATGTAAATTGAGAGATCTCAAAGAAACAAAGCTTGGGCATCGGCAAAATCCACTGGTAGTGATGGAGATTGGCAAACTTTCAGACATCTTAGAAATATATGCACTTACTTTGTGAAAACGGCTAAATCTACCTATTATTTAAACAACCTGTCTGACTGTGGTAGCAATCCAGCGAAATTCTGGAAAGTGATTAAGTCCCTAAAAGGTGTTTCTTCAACCACTCTTCCTCAACAAATTATGTTGGATTCTAAATTGGTAAATGAGAAAATGGAGATTTGTAATGCTTTTAATAAGCTTAATCACTTTATCAAATGTGGTACTCTATTTGATCAACTGAATAGTGTGGCTATGGCACCAGACACAAGTCCATTTCAGTGTCACTAGTCCTGAAGAAGAGAGTTTTTTTTATTTTTAAATAGGCCTAATAACCCTTCCTTCTCATTTAGACCAGTAAACCAATCTGAGGTTCTCTATGGATTGTGTAATTCCAAGTGGATGAAAAGCTCTCTGGGTGCAGATCAGTTAGACCCACATCTCTTAAAGATTGCAGCCCCTGTCATTGCTGAACCTTTGACTCACATGTTTTATTTAACATTCTGCTCTGGTTCAATTCCAGAAGTCTGGAAATCAGCCCTAGTGACCCATTTACTTAAAGGAGGAGACTCAAGTGATTTGAATAACTATAGGCCAATCTCCAAGCTCCCATGTTTAGCTAAGATGTTAGAATCCTTTGTAAATTAACAGCTTCGTTCCTTTCTGTAATCATATTCTATATTAAGTCTTTATCAATCTGGGATCAGAGCTGGCCACAGCACAATTACAGCAACAACTGCTGTAGTAAATGATATAGCTACTGTTGTTGACAGTAAGAAACATTGTGCAGCTTTGTTTATTGACTTGTCAAAGGACACTGTTAATCACAGGTTACTTCTTGAAAAACTAACCTATTTTGGTCTAGATGAAGTTTCCTTTAAATGTTTTTTAAAACTACCTCTCTAATAGAACACAGTGGGTAGATGTGACAGGATGAACCTCAGAGCCATTGAGACTAAATAATGGTGTTCCACAGGGCTCAATTTTGGGGCCACTGTTGTTTACATTGTATATCAATGACATCTGTGCTTCAATAGAAAATTGTAAAGTGCACAGATGACACAGTGTCATATATTCAATGTGCATTTGATTGTGTGCAGAAATCCTTGAATGATCTTAAACTGGTTTTAAATTAAGCAAAAACAAAATGTATGATCTTTACTAGATCGAGAAAGTGTGACCTTAATGCCTATAACATCTGTTCCCTAAATGGGACACAAATTGAGCAAGTTTCTCAATACAAATATCTAGGCATTTGGCTAAATAACAAACTATCATTTAGAACACATGTGCTTGATCTCACAAAAAGGTAAAAAATAAATTAGGTGCACTTTATAGAATTAGGTCTTTAGAAAGCAGAATGACCATTATTCAATAAACTATAATGTCAGTCCTAGACTATGGTGATATTGTGTATGCATGCAGCCCCTACCACTCTGAAATCACTTGATGCAGTTTACCACAGTTCACTACGTTTTATAACTGGAGATGGATTTAAAACTCATCACTGTAAATTATACCTTAATGTAGGATGGTCTTCCCTCTATGATAGGAGGGAAAGGCATTGCCTCCTTTTTGTTTATAAGGCATTACTGGGAAAGTTACCTTTTTACCTAACTTCTCTTCTGAACATGAAATCAATCTGCCACAATACACGCTCACAGGGTTTTATATCTCTTCAAACTCCTCAAATTAAATCTGAATTTTGTAAATTATCTTTTACATTTTTTGCCTCTAATAAATGGAACAAATTGCAAGAGTTATTGAAATTAGATAGGTTTGTGTCACTAGACCAATTCAAGGGTATGATTGATGATATGGCTGTTGCACAATGTTCTTGCTTTGACTAATATTTAGACCTTTTATATCATTATTATTACTTTATACATTCCCCTTCTTTTCTTTCTATTTATTATTATTATTCTATGTATTATTATTTTTTTATTTATTTTATCATCATCATCATCATCATCATCATCATCATCATCATCATCATTATTAGTAGTAGTAGTAGGACAGTATTAATTGCCTTTTGTATCTTTTTATTGTTGGGTTAACGTTAAACACATTACAGCGATCACATTTCACAGACAAGCTAGCATAGGCCTAATGTCATGAACAGAACCTCAACTAGTTTTGTTTAAAACAACAACATTAATGGTTGGCCATTGAGTATTTTCGAAGAAGCAACAGTTTGATAGATAGTTAGCTAGCAGGCTAGGCAACGGCATCAGGTGCACCTCCCTCCCTGGGTTTGGTGCACTTCGTGGCTATAAGAGCCGACAACATAAACATTAAAGACATTTTAAGAGAACGTACCCGAATGAAAATGGAGAGAACACACTCTCATCGACTGGGAGATGTGGTCGAAAGTAATGTCCTTTCTTCTAATTGCCGCCACCCAAGCAATCCGACGTCTCCTCGTCACATCGGAGACATGCTCTCCTTGATGCTTTTTCCATGTAGGGAAACGAAAAAACTGTATGTTCGTACGGTTTCCATCACAATCGCGTGAGGCACCGGAGCACGTTTTTACACAGCAGCGTGTTCCAGGCATTCTAAAGTTGAGGAATTGCAACAAGCTCCTCTACTATCAACGCAAACAAACGCCTTGTCGCCTATGCTTGTCGCAGGTAAACCTTTACTACCAACACAAACCATAACACGGAAAGGGGAGGATGTCGTGATCTCTGGGGGCGGGGCGCTGTGTCGTGACGACATATGCATAATACCGCTAAGCTAATGTTACATTAGATATAGGCACCTTTCTTCCTCTCCTAACATCATCATGGTTGGTTGATTAACGTTATTTGGGATTGTATCCCTTATTCCATTAGGGTTTTATAGCGCTTTCAGTCATACTGTACATAGCCATTTACGTTGGTTACGTTAACCTCCTACCAGTCATTTACTGTTAGTGTTCTGCCATAGCCTAACTTAGCTAGCCTACTACATGTTTCCATTGTGGTCTTAACTCTGAAAAGATAAAGTGATATCTATATCGCGTCTCCTTTGCTTATTCCATATCCAGAAAATACCAAGAAGGAACTAATTATGTGAACTTTATTTATTTATTGAGTAAGATATGGCGGCGCAACTTCCAAGCTCCATGTCACACATTGGCCTCCAGTCACTTTGACCGCTGTTTCCTCCAGTCACTTTTACCGCTGCTTCCTCCGAAGGGGGGCGTGGTCGCCCTAAAAGACGGCAAAAACTGGCATCATCCACATGAACGCGCATCGCTAAGACAGGGAGTAGTTAAGTCGTAAATTCAGTTGGTGTTACCCACCTAAGTTCAATTCTAAAGACTGGTCTTAACAAAGACCAACTTAGTATGGCGATAGAAAAGTGCCATAAAGTATTCGAGCGATAAAACATGCATACGGGCGTATTATATTATTTCACACTCGTAAATATTCACTGCGAGCGTATCGTTCGAGTGCTTTATGGCACTTTTCTATCGCCATACTTAGCAGTTAAGAGCAGTCGTAGCAAAGAGTTGGTGTATACGATAGACTGTATATAGGTGCACGGTGTCTGCGCCCTCACGTCATAATGGTCACCATTATGGGCGAAAAATCGTCATTTCAGATCACTTGATGCATCTTCACCTTAGGACTCACCCGCTCGCTTCTCAGTAGCCTAGATATTTGAAATTTGCTCAGTAGATTATATTTAAGTTCTATACAATTTATTTTTAAGTAGCTCCTATCGGCGAAATTTTAAGTTCAATGGATTTTCAAAAGGAGTTCGGAAAACTCCATGCAGAAAATGAGGAGATGAAAAAAATGATGCTACAGCTCCTGATTTTACGCCAGGAGCAGAATCAGAACACGATGTGTACCGCATGTGTGAGTTCCCTCAAACATCTAAGAGCCGGTGTACAGTTTTATATAGCCTAAATTGTAACTAAATCTAATATCCCATGTTCCCTGCACTTCATTTGGTATCAAAGATTCTAGAGCGGAGCTCTGTTCTAGAATCTTTGGTATCTATGCTGAAAGGGTAAAGGTCAATGTTTAAGTATGTTTTGATGATGCGCATCTATGAAGTGACCTTTCCAGGTCAAAGTTGAAAGGATACAGCTTTGGTCAAATCTGACTATCAGTCACACTTTTTGGGTTAGTACCATGGAGGTATTACAACAAATTATGATGTTGTTCATACAGCTACTTTGTAATGTTATTATAATATAATATCATTAATAATGTAATAATATAATGATGCCTTAGTTATTTACTAAATAGTGCACTATAGTGAAACAGTGAAGATTTCAAACGCAGCATGGCGGTTGGGCAGTTGTGTGTCAGAGGGTGTAGATGGTGGCCATGTTTGATGACATGTTGCCTCTTGCCTCTCTGCAGCCTCATCTTCTGACCTTGCCCCACGATCCCACAACGCGTTGGGGCCCACCCCAGCCCTTGCATGCCAGTGCGGCACCTGGCCAACGAAAGCTGCTAGCCCCCATACCCCCTGCATCCCCCCACCACCAGCTGCAGCGGTCTGTAAGGTCTACGCTGAGACCCCTGAGTGCTCAGCAGAAGGAGCGCCAGGCTCGCAAGGAACTCCTGCAGGAGGTCCTGGAACTTGCTGAGGAGATTAAACTTGCCTGTCTCAATGATGCCAAGGCCTTGGACCAGACAGGCTGCTCTGTGGGCAGCCTCAGTCCTGTGGATCGCAGGACCCCGCCGGCGCCCCGTACTCTGCCCTTCCTCAATTCGCCCATTGCCCCTGCTATCTCCGCCCCCCCAAAGACAACCAGCCACAGACAGTTCCAGAGTAGACTACCCCGTCTCAAGAACACCACATCACTCAATGGGGTCACTGCTGTGACAGGTGAGTAGTCTCTCTTATACTCTCTCTCTCTCTCTCTCTCACACACTCACACACAGAATATATTGACTCAGTCTTTATTAGCCTAATTAAATATCAGTGCAGATATCAATACAAATAACAAAGTTGTTTGCCAAGGCAAATAATGTAGACAGGATTTCAGACAAACATATTTGACCTTTGACCTCCTAGAGCAAAAGTCTGTTGAGTCTCTGGCAGGGAGGCAGGAAGAAACGAGGGAGCATAAGGAGTTGAAGAAGAGGAAAGTAACTGAGGCGAGGCAAATAAGCAAGACCCAGCCGGCCAAGAATCTGCCAGAGTTGGCCAAACTGCGCCCACTGTCCTGTCCCGAGCAGGCCCTCCTGCAGGCCTTTACGGTGCTCAGCGACGATGACTGGTGGGAGTATAGCTTAAATAGTCTAGGCTGATATATTAACAAATGAAAGGCTTTTTGCCAAGATAGGCTAAGCTATTACACTAAAAGCCAGACAAATCGTAGGCTTTTAGCTAAGATAGATTAGACTATGCTGAGATATTGATGTTAAAAGAACAGCATGCCTTTAGAGTAGATAGTCTAGGCTATGCTAACACATAGGATTTACATGGCAAGAGTTGGTAAGTAGCTGGAGATAGAATACTTGAACCAAGTCCATGTATTACCATGTTCCTCTGATGTGAGTGTGTTGTTGGTGCTGCTGCAGGGGGAAGAAGATCGAGGCCCTGATCTCCATCAGGTCTCTGGCTCAGCACCACGCCAACGTGCTGCTTCCCAGGCTGCATGATGTTTGTCTGGCCGTCAATCAAGAGGTGAGAGGCTCTATGCCTGAAAACATTCTGGAGCACATGTTGTATCTTTTGTCCTGTTTCAAACTAGGCAATATCTATTGAAATGCCTTAATGATGCTACCAAAGAAATGATGTCAACTTTGTCAGTATTCTATACATGTCAAGTCAAAGTGGTGCAAGCTGTCATTCTAATTCCCTCCTCCCAACCAGGTGAAGAACCTGCACTCAGTGGTGTCCCGTGCTGCCATGGTGACGCTGGCCCACCTGTTTGCTCACCTGGGGCAGGACATGGATCTCGGAGGCCGAGGGCAGCCAGGACACTGCTGCCGAAGGCTGGAGAGTCCAGCAGCTTCATGAAGGACATGGATTTGGCCCTGGGGTACATGGTGTATAACACCAACCCCATCCGCAGCATGAACGCTCTCATCAATGGAGGGCTCAGGTTAGGGGCAGAGAGAAAAAGAGAGCAGGGTTGTACTGGTTAATTGCTTTCTAGTGCTTCTCAACTTTCTCTGTGTTACCTGGCTATGTAGATGTCTGTATCAGTTGTTACTCACCTAGTTTGTCTGCTGTTTCTCTTGGTTCTGTCTCCTTGTCTCCCCTGGATCTCTGGCTTATCCATTCTCCTGGTGTGACTCATTGGTTCTCTGCTTCTTCTTAGTCACAAACATACAGCCGTGAGGAAGAGCACTGCACGGCACCTGGAGAAAGTGACGGAGGTCATAGGGGCAGCTCGTCTCCTGTCTGGCAAAAAGGACCTGACTGCCCGCTTCATCCATACTGCCAGCTGCCTGGCCCTTGACAACACACTGGAAGTCAGGTCGGGAGCCCTATTTCTCTATGTTTCCTTATCATTTACTTATTGGCTTTGTATAAAAGTGTCAGTTAAATTCATAAAAGTAAAAGTAAATGTTTCTAAATTAGCCAATCAGCAACAGTTTCTGTTTTATTATGAGGTATCCAAAAGTCATCTCATGTCATACCACAATACTGAATGTAATTATCTGTCAGTGCATGGCATTGAAATAGTGTGTTTACAGCTAAAATATAGTGAAGAATTTGTGATTTAATATTCACTTTCCAGTAGTGTCCACAAAAGTTATAGCCTGGCTGACACCTGACTGATTATCAAATCTCCATTGACACATTAGTTGTTAACTCAATTCCAAAGTCTCTGAGAATCTGCTGAGCAAATTCAAACATAGATTTGGCAGGGTTCACCTAGACTACATAAGTTACATTACATATATGAGATATGAGATCTTTTAGGAGGGCCAGAGGCAATGACAAACATGCCATTTTTCCAATTATAAGTCAGTGTACCATCAAAATGATGTTAAAGCCATAATACTTATATGCTTATACATCATAAACTAATGAATCAGTGAATCAATGGGTGCTGATGTATTTTGTGTCTGAAACAGGAATCAGGCCCGTAACATTCTGTCTGTAGTGGCCTCCCATCCCGATCTCATCAAGATGGTGGAAAGGTTCGCCCCTCTGAGTGACCAAATCCGCATGAAGGACTTTATTAACAAATGCCAGAAAAGGTGGACTGGAAACATCACCGGACACCATAAACACTAAACACTTTTACTTTACATTTATTTATCAAAGTGACTAGGTATTCAGTATTGTTTAATCTGTGAACAAACAGGGTAAATTGTCTTGGTAATGTGCTGTTTTTTTTTCCCGCCAGACCTTTGCGTTGAAGTGGACATCAGAACCAGGGCGAGACCGCACCCACGGGGTCACAGACACACACACAATACCACCATGTGTAACAAAACACACACACACACACACAGGGCAGTGCTGTAGAGATACGCTAATGCACATCCTTTTCACACATAAAATGAAGAAACAAAAATGAAAAAATATGTTTGTCTGTACTGATTCAACTTTATAAAACTTTGAAACAATAAACAATAATGAACACTCATTTTGATCACCTGAAAATCAAGTGCAAAGAGGTCCAACCAAAATATTTATTATGTTTAATAGCCGACATACTCGTGGTGACATGAAAGCAAAGTCCTTGAAGTCATTGGTTAAGAAACAACCCAGGTTTGATGATGTTTTAGCATTATCAGTTGGAAACAATAAATTATTTACATTTTCTTGAAAAAGTATTAGGCCTACGGGAAACATATGTTAGATTGCTTTTCCTCCTACTTTCCACACCAAATCGTATTACTCCATGTAAATGCCTATATGAATTTTCAGGGGAATTTCACCTTTAGGAGGACCCTGCGGAACCTAACAACACTGCTGCCTTATGAATAAGCAGAAGCTTGCATTTTCTAAAGCCACCACCTGACAATCTTCTCGTATTCTCTTCCCCCTCCTCAGGTCCTGCTACTGTGATCATGGTCGAGGTAGGGGTGAGAGCTATACCTATAAACTACACCAGTCTGAACTCAGTGTTTTAAGTCCAACCTGATATATCTATAATCCAGGTGCACCATCTAGGCTTAAGCCATCCTCTCACTAAGACTGGGCGCAAATCTTACGCCTACTCAGCAGCAGGCTTAAGGTCAAAAAGTAAGCACTGTGTAGCAATTTATAATAAATAAATCAAGATCCATGTAAAAATTGTCCAGATTTCTTTTTTCCCATTTTAGTTAAAATCAAGATCCATAAAAAATTGTCCAGGGATGGATGGAGTAGACATGCTCAGAGGAAGATAAGCTGAAGACAGTGTAAAAGCTTTACTAGCATCCTCTCCTGAACAATATGCTGGCTTTCTGCCAGTTAGATATTGGATTGGAATGAGGGAACATTGTAACATTGCATTGTATGTGACAGAGTCTAGCAGTATTAGTTTTTTTTCTAGCAATTGCTCACTGGTTTGCTGAGATGTTGCTGTATGATTTGAGAAAAAGTGACAAGCACATTAAAGCATGAATCATTTTCTTTTTCTAAAATGATAATTAAGTATACACTCTTTTGATCCGGTGTGGGAAATTTGGTCTCTGCATTTATTCCAATTTGTGAATTAGTGAAACACACAGCACACAGTGAACACACAGTGAGGTGAAGCAAACATTAATCCCAACGCAGTGAGCTGCCTGCTACAGCGGCGCTCTGGGAGCAGTGAGGGGTTAGGTACCTTGCTCAAGGGCACTTCAGCCGTGTATGTGGGCATGGGAGAGCAGTGCTCAACCCCTGCCCACATTTTTCCTACTGGTCGGGGATCGAACCGGCAACCCTTCGGTTACAAGCCTGAAGCACTAACCAGTAGGCCACGGCTGCCCCATTGCTAACATTGGGTTGATTGCTAACATTGTCAAATATTCAAGGGAATGTGTATTTGGGGGCCTAGCAGCGAAGGCACCCATTGAGTTACTAGCTTTTCCTATTATTATACTTCCGCCATTGGAGTCTATGGCAGGCCATAGAACGCCTGGCTAAAAAGTGCTGAAATTTGGCAGAAAGTTTCTGGACACTTCACTGACCACTCACGCTAATTTACGGATCTCTAAACCCAGCCGTCTAGTGCCACCAACGGGTCAAAATTTGGTCGAAAATTGAACCGCTGGGTCGAAAAGTTATGAAATTCGGGCGACTGATTCAGGACCGTCCCCATGATCACTCTCACCAATTTACAGAACTCTATGCCCAACACTCTAGCCCACCAATGGGTCAAAACCGGATTGCATTTCACGCACCATTGAATGGTGTGACCATTGAACGGGTGCATCCGATTTTTCACCACTGTTGGAGTCCCTGGACCACCAATGGGTCAAAACCGCCAATCAAACTCTATATGGTGATGAACCCGCCAAACAGGAAGTGGACTAACTATGGTGATGAACCCGCCAAACAGGAAGTGGACTAACTTCTCTGTGACGCTTTGAGTTAACATAACAAAACTCGAGACCATTAGTCAGGACACTGTCCCAATCACTCACAGCAATTTTTATGCATATACATTGAACACTCTAGCGCAACCACCAGTTCAATGCTGGACATGCGTTCATGCGTGTGATCCTTGACTCTTTTGTCTGATTTTCACAATTGAGGTAGTGTCTGAATCCTTGGACCATACAGAGTTCATCGACCCCTATCCTATCACTTTCCGCCATATTGGACCTCCGCCATATTGGATTTAGTCCAAACTCTACGAAAAGTTTCAGCGGTTACAAATTTCATCCGATTTTCACAGAACTTGTCGGAGATGATCTTCAGACCGAGCTGCACAAACAATACTTGTCAGATTTTTTAATTTCATTTTTGTTTGCCCGTGACAGCCAATCAAATATGGCGATGAAGCCACCAAACAGGAAGTGGGCTAACATCTCGGCTATGCTTTAATGTATGAAGTCCAAACTTGGTACAGGGACTTGGTATCTGATTGTGAGGGACGACTAGGAAATTGGCATCATGTGGCCTCTATAGGGGGCGCTGTAATACAGGAAGTGAGCTTGTATCTCAGCAACGCTTTGGTGTATGAAGTCCAAATTTGGTACAGGGACTTGGTACCTGATTGTGTGAACACAGTAGGAAATTGGCATAATTTGGCCTCTATAGGGGGCGCTGTAATACAGGACGTGGGCTCATATCTCAGCAACGCTTCATTGTATGAAGTTCAAACTTGATACATGGACATATTAGCTGATTGTGAGGACATGCAAGGAAAGTGGTCTCATTTGGCCTCTAGGGGAGCTGTAATAAAGAAAGTGAGCTCACATCTCAGCAACACTTTGGTGTATGAAGTCCAAACTTGGTAGAGGGACATGGTAGCTGATTGTGAGAACGCACAAGGACATTGGTGTAATTTGGCCTCTTGCTGTGAGTGCTTGCTCATGCCATGGCAACGCCATTCCTGCTATAGCGCACTGTTAGGCCCCCGCATTGCTGCTTGCAGCTATATTTATTGTTGATATTGTGCAAGTAAAGAGTATTTTCTTATGCCTAGCACAATATGGCTGCTCTGTGAAAAGTTCCAGATTTTTCAGAATTCACACACCTGCATTAAGTCAAAATTGATTCATGTTAATCTTAATACAAATGTCAAGTTTTTGCCTGAAATTGCACTGTGCCTATTTACAAGGGCATTGCTCTATAGAAAGCTGAGAACCTCTAGTTTTCGTAGGAAACAGTTAAAATAAATGTGTGATGTACTCACAGAGTTACAGAGGCTAGAATATAGTTTTTTCTTTCTGCCGGATTACAAGCATCTCTGAACTGACCACATTTCAGCCCTTTAGGTCACTTGATATCACTTAGAAACACAACTGAGCCCTAGCACCAGGTCTTGTGAAGTTTTATGCAAAAGTAGATCAATATAGAATGAAAATATGAGTGCTTTAGACTATTATTTGCCAAGGTATGCTCATGCGTTTTGTAAAATGCCTATGGAAACTCCCCATAGGACTTTTTGTTATCCAAAATGCATTTTGGATCAAATTTAATTGAGACATAATAAAATTAATCTGAGAATGTAAAGCATTATACAGATTTTTGGATTCCCAAGAGTCAAAGCTTTGAAATGGTGTATAACATTACTATGCTACATACTGTACATAGCAATATGGTGCATACAATTGATTTAGAATGTTGGAGGGAGGTGGGTAACCGTCCCGCCAGCAGGACACTACCAGGCCATAAAATGGACTATCATGTACATTTTCTTCCAGACACATTTGAATTATTGTTGTGATGTTTGGAATTAGTTAATGAAAAATGATTTAAAAAAATAATAATTTATTGTATTACACGGCCTTGAGTAATTGGCACAAGACCATACCTGTCTAACTTGAAGTTGAACCGTTTTCATAAATTCTTCAGAACTAGTGACTACGTAAATCAATCCCTTTCAAATGCAACATTATCATAGCAAAGAAATTGCCAAAACTGCATAGTTTCTCTTTAACAAAAAAAAGTAAACTCTGCACTCTGGATAAGTGCATTTTCAAAACAAATCTATTTATTCCTTTTGGTCATTAAAGTATTGATTATGGAAACTGATCCTCTCATGTTCGTCTTCTTCACTGAAACTTGTCTGAACCTGACTATTATATACCAAATGAAGAAAGGCTCTTGGCTCTAATGTTACAAAAAGGACATTCTACAGTATTTTCATGAATTTACAATGTCATGATGAAATCATGAGTGAAAAGTGAGTTGTTGTTCTACAACAAAATATGATACAACATGTAATGTTTTTAGTCATTCTTATTTCCCTGCAAGTCCAACCTGTTAACATGTTAAAGGTTCTGTCTTTATCTCGGCAACCATGGCATCTGAAAGCACCACCTCTGAGGTGTTGTTTGTCGTTTCTGAGAAGGCCCCACATGAACACTTCTGTTTCAACATCTCCAGTCTCTCCTGGAGATCACGGAGTTCCTGTGCATGTGCCCACTGCTTCACATTCAGTTCTGAGACCAGGTTTGCAATCTGGACTCGAAGGAAGTCATTCTCGTTCTTGAGATTTGCCATTACAGCCTGGGCAATCTGGGTAGTGGTGGTTTGAAACTTCAAGTTTGTGA
This sequence comes from Alosa alosa, assembly GCF_017589495.1. Classification (NCBI taxonomy): domain Eukaryota; kingdom Metazoa; phylum Chordata; class Actinopteri; order Clupeiformes; family Clupeidae; genus Alosa; species Alosa alosa. Next base: position 14,328,634 of record NC_063209.1, on the reverse strand, counting down.
TGTTCTCCACTGGACCTTGTTCCCAAGTTCCCACTGCACAGAGCCCCACAATGCTGTACATCTCAGGAGACTCAGAAACATTAGTAGTATGTGTAGTCCTCTCTCCAGGTTCCCCAACGATAAATTCAATAATATCCTCTTCTTTCACTTCGACAGCTTCCTTAGTTAGGACACCTGCTGAACCTGTGAAATAGACAGGGTTTTTGTAAACATTATTACTGTAGAACTGTGTTTATTAGGGGACAATACCACTTAGGTAGCTAGTCACAAAATTGTTGTAACCCACTGTATTAAATGTATATTCATTTCAAATTTAGTACCGGTAAAATGTTAACTACCAATAGCTATCAACTGTATTCAAAATAAAGTGACCAACCAGGTATGCGATATATAAATGGATTTTTTTTTATTTTTTAATAAAAGTTGGCAGAAAGCTGAAGCAAGGACAAAGGAAGAATCCCTGAAATGTAGAGTTCTGAATCACTGGGCAACTCTTACTTTCGCAATGTTGCATGACACCATTTGTCCTGCATGGATAGCCTACCTGCGCTCTCAGAATGATCTACTTCCGAGATGTCTTTATTCAACATTAGGCTACATTTTATGTGCCCTCATCAAGCTGGTAATTCAGTCGCGGTGGTGAAGGCAAACAAATTGGTCCAAGCATTTAACTGATCATTAAATTACTCATTCTGAGGCTGCACTGAATTACAGGTAAACAGAATGAATGGAAGATGAAAACCATAACAGAAATAGGTTTCAGGAATAAGGTGGATATCTAGACTAACATTCTCCACACGCACCAAAAAACACAGACTAAATAACATATGTTGTCCATACCTTTAGGCGATTCAATTGGTGGATGTGCCACAGTTTTGTCAGTGAGGGTAGTATCAGTGGTCAATCTAGGACAAACAGAGTACAGTCAAGTTAATGCAATACTTATCAACATACTAAAAGAACAATTAAATAACAAAGAACGCCAAACACACAGAGCTTATTTGCTCAAAAACCTAACAAGACAAAATACCCAGGAAGATTTGAATGTTACAAATAATGACTGCATAATTGTATGACACTGTCCTTGCCATCTTTGCAAATGTGTCTGGGGTGTTACGAATAAAAAGGATGGAGAAGCAAAACACACAAATCTAATTCAAACCACAAATCTAGACATAAAATAACATAGTTAATATGGAAATATGAAAATTCTATAAAAGTAAATTTTATGTTAATAGCAGTAGGCTACATATAGAGTTTGTTTGTTTGATTGTTTTTCTGACCATGTGGTGGGCCGGATAACCATAGTATGTGGGTTTGGTCTGGCCCGCGGGCCGTATATTGCCCAGTCCTGGTACAGTGGCTAGGTTCTTAATCAGATGTCAGCATTCATTTATCAATAGGCTAATATCAGTAGGCGATGTGTCTTTACTGACAAAATGATTCTGTGAACACAATGATACCCATATGCTGCCAAATGTATGCATTTCTAACTTCTCACTAGAATAAGCACTTCTGCCTTCCACCCTCTTCCCTTCCTCTCCCTCTCCCCCACTGTGCCAAGTGTTCTTGTGTTGAGTAGTGCACAAACCTCTCTTTGTCAGTCACTAGAACTCCATTGAGCGAGGGCAGCTCAGGGTGTTTCTCCTGCATTTCATGTTCTGGTGGTCCTGTAAACACAGCCATTTTCAATGATGAAAAGCAAACCATTTTGCCATGAGAACCATTTCTCATGCTGGCACACAACACAGGGCAAGGGAGATTGAGTACAGCTGTAAGAAGGGAAGAGTTTTAACATGATACATCTCTGACATTGTTAGGAAATGGCTTGGGATGCCACATTGCCAAAAGTACTGCAGTATTCTATGGAAAGGGAATATTTGTGTTACCAAAGACAAAATTTCTCTCAAAACGTCACGTTGCATCGTGCTGCTCGCGTCTCTTGCTGTCAGGAGTCAGGACACTCCAATTGAAAGCAATGTAATTAAACGGATTGTATCGCTAATGTGCGCTCGCATCGCGTCCGGTTAGGACAAGGTGTGTCTCACACACACACACACACACATGCAGAATGTTTCCTGGCATGTCCCCAACTAACCTCAACTTCCATGGTGTATTCATGCTCTCTCTACCTACAATTTCTGTAATATCAATAAGGTGGGTAAAAAGAGAACATTTTTAACTATGCGTTATATACTTGTACCATACCAGAGCTTGATGTTTTATAATATGCATGGTCAACGATCACTCTATTAACCATTGGTGCAGGTACGCTCAACGAAGGGGCCTCTTTCCGCTGGGGCTTGGGGAGATGTGGGAATATTGTTGGGACTGCATCAGATCTCAGCCTCATCTGTCTCTTTGTTCCAATGAACTGGTCCTCTTCAAAGTGTGCCTGCAGGGAGGCTAGTAAGTTAAGTTACCACACATACCCCACAATGGTTCAGTTGCCACACTTACCCCACAATGGTCAAGTTCAGTTACCACACTTACCCCACAATGGTCAAGTTCAGTTACCACACATACCCCACAATGGTCAAGTTCAGTTACCACACTTACCCCACAATGGTCATCTGAAATGTGTTCTACATGTAGAAGCATGATAATACCCTTTCAAATGTTAATGACTAGTAACCCACCTGTGTAAACACAACTTACTTGACACAGTTTTCTGTTGTTGTAGTTCCCAGTAAAATCCAGGTCTTTTCTGCTGACCATTGCCAACCATTTTTCCCTGCGGTATGTTTCAATTGGGAAGCCATACATTCGAAATCCTTGCTCGGACCGATTGCTGCATCCAGTTGCTGCACAGCAAACCATGGTACGACCACTCTGTAAAATGTTAAATATAGCCAAAAAAAATTATCATCGGACTAGCTGGCTTACATGTTAAGAACTGGAGATGATGTTATTACGGTGCTTACACACAGTTGCGTTGCGTGCAGTGCTGGACACGCATCTCGTTCACTTTACATGGACTTACGTCATCCGTTGCCAAATTGAATTGCGGGTCCATTGCGTCGCTTCTGTCGCCCCAGTCGAGAAGTTCAAGTTTTGCTGCACCGACGGAGAGCAACGGAAGGCACCAGCCAATCAAATTACGGTTATAGGCCTACTTCAAGGCATTTGCATAGTAGACCACACACCCCTGACCATAGGGAACACCCACTGGCATGCGGTGACTGAACGCAACTGTGTGTACGCACTGTTACAGAGTCAAAATTCAAAGTGTAAATATGCTTTAGATGCGTTAACATGTCAAGCATGATTTACATTGAAATGCACTTCATTGCATTGTATTGTATTGGTGTTTAGTGCTAGCAGACAATAGCCTGGATGCCAGCCAAACTTAGCCCCACCCACAACATTTGAGGTCAGGAAGTTTGGTCTGGACTTGTTCTGTTGTGGAGTGGCTATGCTCGAACCAGAGCGGTTCGGACCAGAAGAACTCCTACATGGTTTTGTTTAGAGCTGAAAATGTAACTGTGTTTGACAGAGGACAGATGTAGGTTGCTAGTGACAAAATATTAGCTTTCATTATGCTACGATGTCTTTGTAAATGATGTTTACAAAGTGTCATTACCAAGTGTTTCATTCATCCCAGTTCTCACTAACAAAAACCCTGTTGCTAGAAAGTATACATTTAGATTGTGCCATTGTGTCTGTTATGGAAGATATTGACAGTGCAATAACGACCAAAAAACAATGTTGAGGCAATTGTGAAGAAGGATAGTTTAGGTGTTCTTCCTACAGGATTCACCCCCTGTATTGGTTGAAACACGCCCCATAATCACATCCCAATGGAGCAGTATCAGACTCATATTCTGACTAGAATTTGAGTATGACGTCAGGCTAAGCAGACTTGACTTATAACATAATCCACTGAAAATATGCGAGGGGCTGGCGGGAGACCTTGAGACAATGTTCATCCTAAAGCTGTCTAGATAATCTATGTTTAAACACTGATATCCTGTAGGCTATGCAGTGGAAACACAATAGCCAACACATCATCAGGCTGCTTGTTAAATTAAGACAATTAAAGGAGAAATGCGGAGAGTTTTCACATAGATCTCCACTTTGAGGTAACTGAGTACTCTCGGTACAAAAAAAAAACAAAAAAAACAATCCATTTTACCTAGCTCGAGTTGCTACAGCCAGCAGCTAAAGCAACCAGGTAGCTACAACGCTACACTCTGTGGGCATGTAAATGGGAACTCACAAACATGTCCCCAGAGTGTAGTGCTGTAGCTGCCTGGCTGCGTAAAAAACTGAGATCTATGTGAAAACTCGCCAGATTTTTCCTTTAAGTGCTTGTTATTACCAATCCGCATGAACTGCAGAACTGATCGGGCACCGATAGCCTGATTACCACATCATCCTGTGTGTTAGAGTTAGACTATTCAAAGTGTGATCTAGTTTGGGGTGTATAACGTACTGGAAACAAAACCGGCGGGTGGTCCTTCCCTTTGGGGAAATGGCAACTGCAGACCCGGGAGTTATTGTTAGGTTTCCGATCTGCACGTCTGTTGGAAGAAAAGATCATGTTTTATCAAGTGCATTACAAATACATCACATGTACGCAATAAAAATGCCATAAGTGTGTGTGTGTGTGTAACAGGTGTGATTATTCAAAATCCCTACGTTATTTTCCCATAAGACACATTGCAAGGTACCGGATCTCCTTATATGGGCAAAGATGTCAACTGTTTTGTAGGCAAACTTCTGAGCTACGGAACATGTTAGTCATCTTAAGGGTGGGGTGGGGAATTTAATGTAATGGATTTTTGGTAAATGTAAATGTGTAGGCCTAAGTAAAAATGTAGCCTATAATATAGCCTAGAGCACATTAACAAAAGCATATAAAGACAATAACAAACAGTACAAGCAGTAGGTTACAGGTTAAAGCGATGGTTCGGAGAAATTTCACCCTAGGGTCCTTTGCACCATGACCCCGAGCCAAACAACCTCCCAGAACGTGTTTTCCCTTGGTCGAACCCTGGTCGAGTAGCGCTGTCAGAAACTAATGAGTTTCTCCAGGCGTAATGGAACCAACTTTTATCTCGTAAATTACCCCACTAATAATGCCCTGAATGGTACGAAACTTCTACAGTAGTACAACTATGCTCTTTACTCATAAAACGAGGCATTGGAAAGTTTGTAAGTACACCAGGAGTTTATTTAAATAATACTTGCCTGATGGATGCTACTATCTGCTACTATACCGCTGCGTCGCTGTTACTTCCGTTATTTGGGAAAAGCCCGTAAAAGTCCTGGCAGGAAGCATGCATAAGGATGTAGATCCAGGAATGCACTAATATTTTGTTCGTAGTACCAGTTTGCAACAATTATTAGTTAACACTAAGTTGTAAACACTTCAGAAAAAAAATATCAAATACTGGGATATACCAAAAAACGTTGATGTAATCGCTTCCACGATATTCTCCTGAAATGGGGAGGTTTGGAGATCATGATACCGTGTCCGAAATGTGCATCCATTGCTCAGAAAAATAAGGCTTTGACAAATTCTGGGAAATTCTTGGATTCTGCCACCCCAAATACTACAAAAACTACAAAAAAATGTATGCAAATAGGGTAGCAGTAGTACCCCCCCCCCCCCATGCGGGGCGTACTGCTACCCTATTTGCATACATTTCCGGGGACAGGAAAATGGCCTCTCGGAAGTATCTTCGTAATCAACCATCTTTGCCCGTATCAGAGAATGTCTAATAAGGGGAGAACTTTCACTTTTGGAACTCTTCCGGTGTGGTACTGCATCTAGGGGGCGTAGGGGTGGGGACTGACTACTGTGATTAGATGGTAAAAGGTGTCATCAGATGTCAAAGTAGGCTAAGGCAGGGGTTCCCAAACTTTTCCACGACAAGGCCCCCAAATACAACTAGGTTCTGGCCAAGGACCCCTTGATGTGTTATTAAACCCATCGACAATACTACGGCAAATGTAAAATTACATTAAGCTCATTCTAATAATTATTTTAGCCACAAGCACTTAATTGCATTTGAAGCTTTCTGCTATATGAGAGATATAACTCTACTATTATTCCCAGTCATTATCATGGAAAATATAATGTTCAGATATGCAACAAATTATTCTAATGGCATTGTATAACAACCCTCATAGTAATAGGTATATTTAAATATTTTCGAATGTATTTATTTGTTGCTTTTATTTTTCCTTCCAAATTGCTGAGGCCCCCCTGGCGGCCCCCACTTTGAAAACCACTGGGCTAAGGTACTGAAATGAAGAAGTTTGAGTTGATGACAACCGCAGGCTCAAGCCATCACGACAGCGGCGCATTCTGCCACTGGCATTAGATTACACTTCGATTCATTGCCTCCTCAAGCTCCTTAATGAGTTGAGTAGCCTACAAAGTGTTTGAAGGTTGACTGAAAAATGTTCCATCTATGATTAAGGCGCACTGCCTAGCTTGGGGAAACACTTGATAAACAAATCTTACCTCAGCGCGCGAGTCCACAGTCTTCTTTTTACGTCATTCGCTGGAAATCTATACAAAGAGCAGCGTGAAGGACCTCCACTTCGATGTCTGCACAGAGGAGCAAAGCAACAACCCATAGTCCTACTCAAAATTATGAAAAGACCGAAATTCAGCTCTCACTATTCGAAGTAGGATAGTCCGTCAGCACAGACATTCTCTGGTCAGCAACCCTCATTCTTCTATTAAATCATTGGCGGTTGGCATGCAAAGTTGCTTCATTACCGCCACCAACTGTTACGGGTGTGAAGCAGCATTGGTGAGTAGACGTTGAATCATTCAGAAAAAAGAAACAAATAAACACATTTTAAAAATCTGCAAAAGATAAATAGTAAATTGTGTTCTTTAAACCCTTTCACATAGACCTTTAAAATATGTCAGGTGTTTCCATGCTGACGACTTTCTTTTATTACACCATCACTGAACACTGCAGAGCTAGAGTTCAGTTGCGTGACAGCCGTAGGTAATGTTGCATGCTTATGTGATCAGTAAAAGAAAGAATATAACCATGGAAACAGCTGTCCTTATCTGGATATGCATTTTCAAAACAAATCAATGAATTCCTTTTGGTCATTAAACTATTGATGATGGCCATGATCTCAGGTTATGAGATCTTGCAGACTGAATAAAACAAGTTCTAAAACAGATAATTCTGTTCCTTGATTATTCCCTTACAAAAAATAACTGCAGTTATACTGTAGTTTTTTCGAAGTAGGCTACACTGCAGTTATACCACAGAGCCTACAGCAGGTGGGACAAAGTCACTGTTTGACAAGTCACAAGTAAGTCTCAAGTCTTCACGCTGATATCCAAGTCAAGTCCCAAGTCAAGACAGATGTCTCAAGCAAGTCCAAGTCGAGTCCAAGTCCAAATTTTTCTTGAGTCCTAAACAAGTCACTGTCGTATATGATGCAACCACATATGAATATGCCATCAATTATGCTTTCAATATCATTCTTATCAATATCATACTTTACAAATTGAAAAAAGTTTTAGGCCTACAACACTTAAAACCATGAGCCCAAAGACAAACAAAGTTCTCTTACTAAGGAAAAGTAAACGTGAATACTGGTTTTGAATTGAATGAGTTTGCTAACTGGCATGTATCTGTGTGTGTGTGGCTGTGTTCCACACTCCAGGGAGACATGCAGCTATCCCCTGCCCCCTCTCCTTAACCTCTGTGCATGAGACCTTCTCATAACTGCAAATAATTCCTCCAAAACTGCAGTGTTGACACTTATAGTAATGCAATTATTTTTTGTAAGGGTTAATGTGTTCAGTGCCATTATAAAACCCAACACAACCCTTTACATTGACCTCATTTTAAATAGTGATGTGTATTTCAAAGTATACAAGCCTATTTACATTTACTGCAGATACCGATATTTCTAGTGAATATCACATAAAATAGCATAGTAATAGCACACTATTTCAAGCTGAAATGTCTTCACATTTAATTTAATTTCAACAAATCAACAAGACTATATTGCACTGCCTCCACATTCTCGCTCCCTAGTCCATGGGTTCCCAAAGTGGGGGTCAGGACCCCCCGGTGGGTCGCGAAATGATTTCCATACATTTGGGGGAGGGGGAGAGCTGTCACTTGACCGGACTTTAAAGACAGATTTTAATTCCAAGACACTTGCTGAGTTCTGGATTTCAGTCGAGAGGGAATATGCACAGCTATTCAAGGGCGCGATGGACGTACTGACGCCGTTTGGCTCCACATACCTGTGCGAAAAGACTTTCTCTGCACTGACATATATTAAAAACAAATACAGATCGCGTCTAAATGTGGAGGATGATCTCCGTGTGGCCGTCTCCACAATTAAACCAAGAATGGACTTGCTGTGTTCCGCGCATAGGGCGCATCCATCTCATTTGAGATTAACGCTGAAACATAGTTGCCAAAATGTAAATTTGCGCAGCAACAATGTACATATGTTTACAACAGTTTGTGGATATTACCCTGACTGAGATATTCTTCTGTTAAAATGGAAATTAAAGTAATGTTTAAGTTAAGTTTGCACGACAGCAATAATGTGCACTCTTACATGGATATTATTTTTTGACTAAGGTATTCTGCTTTTATCATATAGTACATTTCTATATGTAAAATCATAACAGGCTGCTCTGTTCTTTTGTGTTGTCGTTAAGCCCGTGTTTGGATAAGCCTAGTGCGTATGGCCGTTGCGCACATTTTATTTTATTTTTTGAGTCACATCCGATAGTGGGGGTCGCCAGTCTCTGGCACGGTTATTTTGGGTGTCGCGGGTTGAAAAGTTTGGGAATCCCTGCCCAAGTCAGTAAAATCAGACAAGTTACCATGACTGTCAGTAGATCCTTGTAAAAGTGGTGTGGCTCCTTTAAGATCAACTCATGGTGAAGTGCAGAGTAATACGCTATCCCACCAAGAGTGCGCCACTTGCACAGGTTAGGGTAGCTATAGTTTCAATGGAGAACCATTTGTGCAATGGTATTAGGAGTCTAACTAACTTTATTTTTAAAGTCAGCTGTACAAGGCTAAAATAAGCGCATTGACAGCACATGGAAGCATAGGCGTTCTTAAAGTAGCGGTTATGCTACCATCTCAGCACTCTGTCAAGTTCGCAGCTCCACCTTAATGGTAAGCAAGCATTTATTTATGTAACGTTAATGTTTCATTGTGAAATTGTACTACATTAAATTCGGGCATGTGTACAGTCTATATGCGTTGTACTGTCTAACTTACAAACTCATCCATGCTTGTTGGATCAGCTAAGTAAGTAACGTTAGGCTAGCTATCATAGTTGCTGTTGCTGTGAAGGTGGCATTAACGTTTATGTTTTATGTTACGTTAACGTTTTGGCAGTCTCATTTATATTAGGCCTACCTTAGTTCTCAGTAAGTTACAGTTTATTATATTCATATAATTTATATAAAACATTAAGCTAGTAGTGCTAGGCCTAGTATGTTACTGTCACAATGTTAGGCTGAAGATGATGTGCTGCTGGAGGTTTAGCTGCTACCAGCTAACTTATGTAACGTTAACTCATCGTAATCATGTACGGTTTTGTGAGTTTAATAGGCTAACTTTAGCAATATTGATGGTGTTTTAGAAACGGTGTAATTGAGTGGTATTATTGTTTCCAGCAGATACCCAACATGCTGCTACACAAAACATGTAAAAGTGGCTGGTGCATCTTCTATGCCAGTGGTTCTCAAAGTGTGGTGCGGGCCTCACTCATTGGGAATAGAGACATGACAGGTGGGGTGCGGAGGATTTGTTTTTCTTTAATAATGCCTTTCTTTTTGGACAAGGCCACACACAAACATAGGAGTCATAAACAGACCGACAAATGAATTATAACCGCAAATTACATTCAGCAGATTGAGTTGGGTAAATGTAATGTGGAACCGAAATGCGAAACTAATATTTTATATTATATTATTTATAATATTTTGCCAGGGTTATGGGGTCAGGTGGGGCTTGAAAATTCCACGCTTCCAAAGTGGGGAAAGACAGCAAAAGTTTGAGAACCACTGTTCTATGCTAACTTTGTCAGACTCGTCAGTCATGCTGGCTAGATCTGAATACTACCAGAAACTTTCTAATGAGAAGACAGCAGTAAAAAAAATCCTCCACAGAAATGCACGGGGTTAGTTTGTAACAGCAGTTATCTACACATATCCCACCCCTTTCGCGGTAAAAAGGTTGACATGTGAATACATTGTGCATTATGTGTTGTGATCACACAGCTGGAGCAAGGTTAGTGTCGTGAAGCCTTGCGCACACGCATTTCTGCCCGATAAGTGCCCAAAAAGCGTTACAATATGGCCGCCAAGTGGAGAGACTTTGCATAAAAGGACTTTGATACTACTCCACGAGACAGATCTTTACCTTGATGAGAAATAGTGTTCATTGTAGTATTGCAAGAGCTCGTCACACCCCTATTATGTATGAATGAATCATTACATCTCATTGCTGTGTTTTTATTTTCTGAAAAAATGCCAGGTATATGTAGTGACCGTAAGCTCTGCTTTGCCTTATGCCTAACAACGCTCCTTAGCTATTCTAAAGTCATTAGAACACACAGACTCCTGGGGTTTATTGCTTAAACTGAACATAAGCACGCCTTCACTGAAACTTTTAGGAACCTGAATGTATTGGAAACCAAATTAAATCTTCAGAAGTCATCCATATGCATCCAACTGTGTATACACTCAAATGGCTTTACAAAGGCCACAGTGTTAGAAAAAAATAAATAAATTCTATGTTACTTTTTTATTCTACGTTAAGATATCACAAGTGAGGACCCTAGTTGTTGCTTGACAACAAAATGTGATATAAAACAGGTAATGTTTTTAGTAAATACTATTTCCAATCCATTAACATAATGAAAGGTGCTCAGTCTTTATCTCGGCAACCATGACATCTGAAAGTGCTGCCTCTGAGCTGGTGACAGTCTTTTCTGACATGGCGCCACATGAACACTTCTGTTTCAATATCTCCAGTCTCTCCTGAAGATCACTGATTTCCTGTTCATGTGTCCACTGCTTCGCATTCAATTCGGAGCGCAGGTTAGCATTATGTGCACGAAGGAAGTCGTTCTCGTCTTTGAGATTTGCAATTATAGTCTGAGCAACCAGAGTGGTGGTGACTGTGGTGCCTAGCAACCTCAAGCTCATGATGGCCTCCACTGTAGCTTGTTCCCAAGTTCCCGCTGCATAGCGCCCCTCGACGCTGAACGTCTCCGGTGACTCAGGAGCGTTAGCAGTAGGTGTCCTCTCTCCAGTTTCTCCGACGATAACTTCAGTAACATCCTCTTTTTTCACTTCGGGAGCTCGCTTAGCTAGGTGACCTGCTGAACCGGAATAGACAGGTGTTTGGTTAACATTACTTAGGGGGCAAAACCAGTCAAAATCGTAACACAAAATTGTTGTAACCCACTGTAATTAACAAAACAATATTTCAATTTTAGATTTTTTTTAACTACAGCTGACTATCAACTATGTTCAGGAGATCTCTGAATTAAATTAACCCACCAGGTATACTATCAGCTTGACAAACAAACCACATGCTTGACTCACAAATCACATTGCATGGACTCATTTGCAACTTACCCCGCACCCACACAAGCACGCACGCACGCACACACACACCGCCTTTCTAAATCCGACCAGTCACAGATTGTTCTCTGTGGACACACTCAACTGCAGAGAAGAGTGTGATGTACATTCAACTTTGCAGAAAAAATATGCTAGGGTGGTATCTACTGAGATAAGAAACTTACTTAAAAACAAGAAAAACAAACCCTTCAATAAATGCTTTGAACACTCCAGAATGTGCTCTCTCATTGTGTGTGTGGAGCTGTTATTTACCTTAAAGGTACACTATGCAGGTATGACTGATTTTTGGTGACTAGAGGGAGCTCTACAGTCTTGATATATGTATATTTCACTCTGCTGTTGTAAATAGCAAACTTCCCGTGACTTATCCCCCCTGTACACAATGAAATGAAAATGCTTTAGGATTACTAACAGGCAAAAGCTATCTCCAAAGAGCTATATCTACTGACACGATTCTCGCGAGTTTTGTCGAGCTGCTGTTCTTGAAGTTGCATGGCTGGTTTTCTAGGTAGCGACTCGCTACGTCTATGCTGTATAGCTATGCTAGGTGAAAGATATGCCTATTGTCAATTTGTTTACCATCGAATTGGCTACGCAAAAAATGTCACACTTCACTTCCTCACCAAGCAGTCACTGGTGGTCAGAGTGGGTGGTCTGACCAATTTATCATCAGCACACCTTAACACCATGGTGATAAAAAGACACAGTGACGGTGGGCTTGTTGATAGTGCATTGTCAACAGAGACATTTTGTAATTTGATAGTTGTCTTGTCTTGTCTATTATGTTCAGTTTTATCCATAGCCTACAGCAGTGTTTCTTAACTGGTGGGTCGGGACCCAAACGTGGGTCGCGGAGCTTGTGGTAAAAAAAAAAAAACAAACAAGAGAAAGGAATCGCCCATTTAAAATCCTACCCTATCATATCTAATGTCGGACCTTTATTTTGATAGGAATAAAGTCTATGCCAGTTGTTGCTGCCATGTACCTAGACCATTTTCGTGACAGGTCATGTTAGACATCATTTTAGCGGTAGGCTAAATACGGCAAAACAACCCTCACTATTTGAGGTATGGATTCACATATGCCTATTACTTATGGAGTTGAGGACTTCGTAAATGTGCCTAACGTGTTCCAAACAAGTACAGGCAATTTACGCATCTTACCACATAGCTCACTTTATCAATTGGCTAAAATATGGTCGCAACTTAATGACCATGGGAAATTGAGGGTCCCAAGGCCAGACCAACCCAGGCCAGTTAACCCTTAGAACCCTAGATTGTTTTAAGGGCATTTTCACTAGCTTTAGTTAGAAGGGTTTATCCTGGCCATTGTAAGTGCCATACACACATGCTATATATTGTTTTTTTTTCCAGCAGAGTCTAGGCTACCCAAATCTGCTACAATTTCATGTGTTTATGCTTGCATTGATTTAATTTTGATTTTTAAATAATACAAATATATAAATTGTATTATAAACAAATATTTTGACATGTATCTCACCACTGCAAGCTGGCAGCTCGACTTCCCTTACATGTGTGTGTAGAGCAGACTGTCCTGAATCTGGCAATATCATTGCCATGGTGGAGGGATTCTTTGGGATGTTGAAGGATTGTTGTTGCCACATAGAAGCACTGCATAGAACACAGTGGGCTAAATTGCTATTAAATCCGCTTAGCATCGTGACCATGCTGCGCAAATTTGCAGCATTAAAACTGCTGCATTAAAGTTAAAGTAAACTCTGCTAAGGTCTTATCACAACACAGTACATTGAGGAGACTAAACTAAGTTAAGTTACAGTATGCAATCAAGCAGTATCTCAAAGCTAACGTTAGAATACTGTTTGGGTGTCAAGTTTAGCATGCTTACTTGCAGCTGCTTATTCGTTACTCATGCAGGGCTCATTTTATTGACTCTGAATGTTTGCAAAATCCCGATGTAAATGGAAAAGTGTTTTCCAAGACTCAAAAGTGCTTGTCCAAAGGAGAAGTACGAACCGTTATTTGAACTAACTACGTTATGAATTGCATCCACACATCAGCAGCTTTTTAACTGTGTTAATGTTAATTGCAAGGATTCCCACACGAACGTCTTAAAATGACAGGCACTCAATTAGACATACACTACTGAATTACTTTGCACTTGTATGGTCTTTTATTTTGGAATCTTAAGAGCAATAAACATATATTGCAATGTTAAAGAATTCATGTTTTTTTTTCATTCAGATGTGTAAAATAAACATGTATGAGTTGCTATTAGTGAATTAATGGGGAGATAATCGATAATCGAATCGAAATCGAATCGGACTGAAAAAATGAATCGTTAGATTAATCGATGCATCGAAAAAATAATCGCTAGATTAATCGTTTATCCCAGCCCTAGTGCGCAGGTGAACGCAGAGAAGTATAGACTGTAAATATGATGCAATTTGATTTAATTTTTTTTATATTCTGTTGCTCACTGTAGGCTTCTTGAAAATGTGAACCTCCGGCACTCGAGGGGCGGAGGCAGAGCAAAGAGCTGTTAAGAACTTGGCAGGGCCTTGTTCAATATTCACTAATTTTATGGAAATATCACCACTTAACATGATAACCAGCCAAACTGGCACACCAGTTCATATAGCTATATAACGCCGAGGTAACCACAAACAAGATTGTGGACAAAGAAATGGTTCATATAGATATATAACGCTGAGGTAACCACAAACAAGATTGTGGACGGAGAGACGCTTCATATAACACCGAGGTAACCACAAACAAGATTGTGGATGGAGGGACAGTTCATATAGATATATAACGCTGAGGTAACCACAAACAAAAAGAGTAACAGTTTAGAGCTGCGGCATAAATTATTGCCATGGCAGCATTCATCAGATTAAACATACATCCAGTTTTCGTAGTATGTGTTAATCTGGAGGTTGCATCATATGTTACAAAGTTACTCTTCAAGTTGCCTGGGCATCAGTTACCTTGCTTCGTAGTCCAAGCCACAGGTTGATTTGGTGGGGTACCCATGTCATCTATCCGCCTTTTCCTCTGGTTTCTAAAGTAATTACAAAAATAATGTACTATTAGATTGATTAGTATCTCAAAGCCAGCTGCTTTAGCCTAAGCACAAAACCATATTATTATAGGCGACGTAGCTAAAAATATTTTTTAAAATGACTGAAAGGGCAAGATTAATTATACCTTCCCATCTTCAGGCTTTGACCTAACCGTGGAAACACAGAGGACCCAAAGTCAGGATTAGATGAGTCCAGTGAGGCCACACCTGCAAATAAAACAAACAAACAGATGCAAACACACACAACCATTGTTTACTAGCCAAATCAAGTGACCCACCATCATGACATCGCTTAGCCTGCTCTTGCTCTCTGCTTTGAACAGGTTTCAGAAACTCGTGATTCACAATCGTTTAGTGTAATTGTAAACCAGGCTGTAGAGTAGGCCTACGACAGCAGCAGCATCCACTACATCCACAACACCCGCGTGGGCATAGTGGTGGTCTGTGGCACGTTTGTGATTACCGGTGGCAGACTGTTCGTACTCTTCCGCCGCAGACTCAGCACCAGCCTGAACGCCCTCCGCTACTCCTAGGCGTGTGTTAACAAGGTCAAAAACTGACCGGCAACGGGGCTGATCATCCCCCCAGTTATTCCAGGGAAACCGGGTTGGTGTAGTATTGGCTTTAAGTCTCTTCCGACCACTTTTCGTGACATCTCCTTATCGAAATGCAAACTGCAAACGAAAGTGCTGCCCCGGAGAATATTAAAAAAGGCCCCTCATCCCTCCTAATTAATCTCACCCATGACTTGCGGAGTGTTTCGTCCTTCGGGAAAGCGTGGAAACTGAGGTATGGCTGTCTACGTCCTGATGTAGAGCAACCCGGTGTACACTACAACATAGACATAATATACATAGACGCCGCATTGGCTGCTGGAAACAAGAAATACGGCCGCCATCTTGGACCGGTCATACTCCTCGTTGCGTTGCAGCAGAAGACAGAAGATGACAGCACTGTGCAGCATGTTCCTTCTCAAATCGGCGGACCATACTCGGGGGATTTACTTTTCACAAGTAAGATTTAACATAACCGTACTATTGGTTGTATTTTGTGAATAGAATATTACCAGAGAGCTGAGAAGGAGCAATCTTTGATATTACTGTATGAAAATCGTAGCCATCTAGCTAGGCTATGTTTACTCGGTGTTCACCCGGCTATGAACTGAGACTTGATAAGTCATATTCCATAACACTGACTTAGATTACAACTGACACAAGAAGGCTATTGTAGAAATAAATCATACTAGATTTGGCCGGGCGATTTTACACAAGTGGCACAGACTAGCCTATTGGGCAATTGCTAGCTGCTACTTGTAGCCTAAGTGTGTTGGTGGTAGCCTCACTATTTCCTGAATAAAGTAACTTTTCAATAGCTCAACTTATTTATTTATCAAGTAGCTTAGCCAGACAAGCTACACTGTTCTTGTCATGTGAAATTAGCACAATTTAAAGTAGCTTCCTATGTAGTGAACTAGCCTACTGCTGTGTTTGTGTTAGGCTACTAATACATTTGACTGGGTGGTAGTTTTGTGTAGTGTTTTATTCATGGCAGAGTAACTGATAGTTTAGCTCACTAAAATTTCGAAGTAGCTTGCCCAACACTGTATTATTCACATGTCATTTACCCTAACAAGAATAAGATGCCTCTCAAATTCCTTTTCATTAATTTATTTATTATTTTGTATCTCTCCAGAACAACTGCCTTGTTCAAGAAGACTGAATGAACTGAACGGTCTCCTCACACCCCTGGAACTGAGGAAGGTGCAGCTCTTCATTGCAGTACTGCAGGGCATCTGCTACACTGTGACTGAATGTTTGATTTATGAGCTCCACCTTCATCACCTGCATTCGCCACTCTGTGTCCCATTTTCCCATCGTCTGGTTGACTCAGTCCTCTTTTATGGAGTTTACCCAGTTTACCATGCCATCTTATTTGCCCACCTGCTGTCTGAAGCACTTTTGTTCTCAGCCAAAGTGTACCCAAGCAATTTTAGCAAGGTGGGAACATACAAAATGACATGCACCAGTTGTCGAATAGACCATAGAACCAACTGCATGACGGTAACTCTGTCTCACTGAGCCTGTGAAGACACTCCCCGGTTCTTTACTGATTGCAATGAACGGGTTGATCTTAGCAGTTTCTAAAATGTTTCTTAATTCCTTTTTATTTAATCTCTTCATTGGGGCTGGAACCTTTCTGTGAACTGTAAATAACAGATGCTGTTGATGAACCCATTGACACTGTACAAGTGACAAGTCACCTTTTTGTCTTGAATTGATGAACTGTTACACTTACTATGCCAAACCAATGTCTGTTTTTTAAGGATCAGAAACAAACCTACAAACTTGCACTTTACAATATTTATGGAACTTGTCTAACAAATGCTGTTGATATTGAACCCAGTTACTCCATTTCCTTTATGCCACACCAATGTCTGTTCATCACTTTATTTTTTTGATGGCACTGAACTGAAAATGTTAATGGATTTTTTTTTCTGTACATTTAACTCATTAAAACTTGTATCAAACCAGTTTTTTGTCTATGCTGTCAAAAGTGGATTAGTTATGTTCCCAGTTTTTATATTGGATGTCATCACTTTATAATATATCATATATCAGAATATTCTATTACTGTTAAGCCCACTATGAAAATTAAAATACACACAACCATGTTTCCTGTATCATACAGCTTTTCTACTGGGAGGTTTACAACTTATTCTGAGTCAATTTACACAAGTTTGTCACTAAACCACATAGGCCTACTTGGAATACCCCTCAGATGTCTGAATGGCACTGATCTCACTTAAATGTTTATGGAACCTTTCTGTGGACTGTGAATAATGCTGTTGATGGAACTTTTCTGTCAACTGTGAACTATATTTAACTCATTAAACTTGTATCAAACTAGTTTTGTCTATGCTGTCAAACATGGATTATGTTCCCAGTTTTAATATCGGACGTCAGGTCACTTTATATCATATATCAGAATATTCTATTACTGTTAAACCCACTATGAATATTAAAATACGCTAAATCATGTGTCCTGTATCATAGCTACATGTATGACCAAAAAAAAAAAAAAAACGTGTGAGAATCTGTTCGGTATTCAGTGAGATATGATTAATTAAGTGCGCTGACAGCTCATCTCACCGGCCAAACAGATTACACTGAGTGGAGTGGATGACCGGTCCAAGATGGCGGCTCCAAATCTCGTCAGCGCTAGTAAGGAGTAGCGGTCGATGCGGCGTCTATGTATATTATGTCTATGCACTACAAGAACAACTGCAGCTGGAGGCTGCCATTGTTGTTATTGTTGCTAGAAACGAACGGAAGTTCTGATTCCCTACTCCGCGGTCCGGACGCAGGAAGTGTGACATAGGCTTATCGTAGGCCTGCCTGATATAAAAAGAGTCCTACCAGAGAATGATGGGCTCTGGTGCTACACACACAATATTTTTTTATTTGCTCTCAGCCAAGTCCACGTGTTTAATAGCTTGCAACCACAAACGTGGCCAGTTGTTCTGAAATGGTCCCGAGCCTGAGACTGTTAAACTTATAAAACTGTAAAACTTATAACCGGTGGTAAATCGGTTCCAACAACTGGACACAATACACAATTTGCTGTCTCAACCAAGCTAACACTTTTATATCTTGGCTCTGTGCACTAGATAGACAAACTCTCCGGCATCAAAGAGCACCTAAAGATGAGTGCCTCAGTACTAAAACGACTACTCAGGCACCGAAAATCCTGCCCTCTTTATTTTGTGCAGCCCCTGTGCATCTAGTGCACAGACAGAGCCAATTCTTTTACACAAACTTGCGTCACAGACCTACGTCACACACCACTTGGAGGTGCAAACAATCAGAGTTTTGTTAGCTGATCACACATCTGGTGGTTTCAATCTTATTGATTTCTCTCTACTTAACAGCTCTTTTAAAATCAAGTGGATTAAGTCATTCCTTAAGAACCCCACTTCTATCTGGAACTGTATCCCTAACTTCCTGTTAAAGCCTGTGGGAGGTCTTGTATTCCTTATACGTTGCAATTAGAATATCTCCAAGCTCCCTTTGAAGTTGACAAACTTTCATAAACAGATGTCATCCTGTTGTACAATCAAATCAAATCAAATAAAAATATCCTTTTAGTGTCACAGCTTCTTGATGAAAATTGTAATTTCTTGTCTTAGAGACTTTATGGATGAGTTTTCTTTTCCGGTCCCCCCAAAAGAATATGCAGTCATGTTTGATGCTATTCCCTCTGGTGTTAGATAATACTTCAATCCAGCCCTAAAGGCCCTTCTTGCTCTCCTCCCTCTTTAGACTCTTCTAACCTCTATATACATAAATGTCTCCTTGTCAGTGATGAATTCCCCAACAAGAAAATCAGATCAGTCCTTCTCAAGCCTTGTGCGTCTGTTCCCCCTTGCATCAGTTTTTGGAATAATAAGTTCGAGAATATCGATTGGAAAAGATTTTGGTCTCTAAAAAAAGATTACTTGATTACCAACAAAGTTGTTGAGGTCTCCCTCAAGATTGTTCATAAATGTTAGCCTTGTAATATCGTCTGTCTAAATTTCATACTGGTATCAAAGAGGAATGCTCTTTGTGTCTGTTACCCAGAAACAATTGATCATATTTTTCGGGAGTGCTTATATTCAAGGATCTTCTGGCTTGATTTTTGGAACTATGTAAATAAAAACACTTCCGAAGATTTTAACTTAACTTTAAAAAATGTTTATTTTGGGGTCCCCAAAGTCCAAAGTGATATTTCTAACAGAGACTTTGTTATTTATCTGCTTCTTTTCCTAGCAAAGTTTTTTATCCACAAATGTAAGTTTATCAATAGAAAACCTCTTTTTTGTATCTTTCTAAAGGACTTTCGCCAATACTTGCTCTCTCTTGAACACTCAACATGCCCTTTGGCTATAACGTATGTGCCATTTTTAAGCTATTGAAATCCCTGTAACCTCTTGTATGTGTTGTCATTTTGTTCATGAAATGTATTTTATGTAAGTAGGCTACTTGTATTTATTCTGTTATCATTTTCAACAGCTTCTGCCTGTTTGTGCCATCACTCAAAACAGGCATTCTTTGGATAGACAATAGCAATACATTATAGAAGTAATTGAGGTCAAAAAAATGTAGACTGGAGTAACTCAACATTTGACATCTCCGATAGCCTATGTTCAGTGTTCTAAAGACGTCAAACAGCCCGTTATCGTTTCCAAATTGATAGCCAATGAGCCAGAAATGAACATGCATGTATGGCTATAAAATCTGTGCCTTCATTTTACAACTAAGTTAAATACTTTTATAACCCTTGAGCCAGCTCCTTACTATGTTATCTCATAGACAGTAAAAGAAATGGACGAACAGACTCCGTCGTTTTCAATGGGAGGGCACTGAGTCAAATAGAACGATTTTTCAGTTGGTCCCCCCAGTACTGCGCAGCCTCACACTTAACTTCGTGACGATAGCCATAGAACTGAATTTTGTAACTCATATGATAGATACACAGAAATTCTTCTCACATTTCCTTCGCCTTCAAAGTCATCAAAGTTAAACATTTATTTATGTATTATTATTAATATCATCCTCACCAAGTCGTGTTAATGTTGAAGCTACCATACATGATCATCTTCAAAAACAGTCATGCTAAAACAAAACAAAAAAGTTATAGCCTTGAAGCTATTTTCTTTCCACTTTTCCGACCTACGGTCAATCCATCGAAAACCTCTGAAATGATTACTGCCGTTTTTTTTTTTTTTTTTTAAATTAGGTTGCCTCTGTGTAATGCTTTACCCTAACATAAGGTCGTGTATGCTAGGTTTTGCTTAAGAGTTACCGTCATAGACAGTAAGGTGGACTGAGCTTCTTATCCAAACAATACGGTGATCTCCCTACGGCGCGAAAGAGAGATTACGTCAAAGCTAGCTTCCCTCCAACCGAACAAGCTAACCATTCTTCTTACGGGTAACCAACGTTACGGACGAGGTAGTGGAGTCTGTTTTGCCTTTGTAGTGTTTATGTTGATTACACAAAAGCTACAATATCAGCACAGGATATATGTTATATGAAGTTATGGTATTTCAAAAAAATCCTAGAATGAATGGACTTCTATGGGAGTTAGCAGAGAGGTGGTCCCTCCAGCCTACGTCGATTCTTCTACTTCCGGGAATTCGCCTGCCCCCTTGTGTTATCTCGATGGCAATGCAGTTTGTTTGCACCTCCAAAAGCATGGCGTACCTGGTTACCGCCCCAAAACGCCCACAAATACCGGTATGTTTGTGTGAAAGAATAAAAACCTCCAACATAAACACAATGCATTATGCACATACATTTGACTATTTATTTCCTTGCCAAATAATCTACTCAGATCAAATCTTACCAGGGTATGGTCGTACATCGTGGTCCGAAGCAACTGACTTCCTGGCTTGGGTTGTGTCAGACATGGTGTCAGAGACCCATGAAAAAACACTAGGCACCACGTCTTCTTTAACTCTGGTAAAACCGCTAGCCGATTTCAACAGGTCGCTGCTAAGGAAATGCATACTACACACAACTGAGCAATTAGAGACTTTAAACAGTGAACCTTCCACTCTCCTGATGGCTTGAATCCATTTTCTTCTACGGTCTACATCGAGGGGGATTTTATGAAAACTCAAATAGGGCTGTTTTTGTTTGTTGCTGGTACACAGAGGCACACAACACCAACTCTTGCTTTTAGACTGCGCCATTGTCATTCACTGTGAATGGCGCTCCCAGGAAGTAGTAATCCTCACAGTGTACTGGAAACCTGGAAGGCGCCATTGTTACGTGAGATCGGCCTATTATTTCTGAGATTCTGATACGTTTTCAACCATGGCGTATGCACAAAGCCGGTTGAAAACGATCAGAATCTCAGAAATAATCACGTTATGCAGTCAGCGTATTAAGATGGCTGCAGGCGGCTACAGTCGAATCGCCTATTAGCCTACATTATAAATAAAACGCTGCAACGATACACCACAGGAAGTAAATCAAAACCTGGATATTTTGTACCACAGTAAAAGTTTTTTTGACAAAACTTGTTATAGTTGTTATAGTTAAATATTGTTATAGTTAAATATTATTCATTGTTATATTTATTATAGTTACATATTTATTCATTGTTATAGTTACATATTTATTAGGCTATTTTTACAGTTCTGCATAAGGTCGAAAATGGTGTCTGATTTTTCATATATAACACTGTTGACAAAATATGTATTTTAAAATAATGAATGTAGTAGCCTACAATGTTTTCCTCTAGTTTGTGGATACTGTAACAACATAGTGAGAGTTGACAGTTTTACAGGCACTGCAACACATATTTTGGGGAGAAATGTTTAAAGTCCCTAGGTGCTGATGTCTTTGGATGTTGACTGACATTGCATTATAACGACCTTACTTTTGTAATTACTTATAGATTTTTCTTTTTGCATACCTCACAGGAATACAGACATAACACATGTACATCCATCAGGTGATTTGCAAAATTGGCTTACGTGTTTTCACTAACAAATGACTCCATACAATGCAAGGCACTTGAAATGGAAATGTGTTGTGACATAGATGACCATTCAGCAGCTCTTATTTTCTCAAAAGCCCTTATGCTGGACAAGAATATCCTGGTGTGTGACTTGTTGACCAGGACTAAACGTTCATAGCACTTCTGAAATGCTGAGATACATTTTAGAAAATATGACATTGGTGTGGCCCCCTCTGTGATGCTCTGTGGTTTGGTTTGTGAATTGTTATTACTGTACCTCTGAATTAGTTCTTACTTCCAGGGATGCATTACAAGGCTCAAAAATATAGAAAACGCCACGTGTCTTCCAAAAGATTATAAGGACTTATGCATAAATCACTGGCAGACAGTTTACAATCATCATATACAGTGCCTATAAAAAGTCATCAGCCCCATGCTAAAGTTGACTAAAAAAAAGGAATAATAAAAAAAAAAATAATCTTTTGTAAATGGATCTTAATGCTTTCATAAAAAAAATGAGGACAAATCCAACCTTTAAGGACACCAATGTTCTTTGTGAATGAATAATGTATCGTAAATAAATAAATGTTCTTCATTAAAATACAGGAAGTATTCATACCCCTATGTTAAATTCCCATAGAAGCAGGCAGATTTTTATTTTTAAAGGCCAGTTATTTCATGGATCCAGGGTACTATACATCCTGATAAAGTTCCTCTAGCCTTTTGAATTAAAATAACCCCACATCATCACATACCCTTCAACATACCTAGAGATTGGGATGGCTTTATTTCAGTTAGCCTAATAGCTGGTTTAATTTGCATTGAGAGATGATCTTACGGAAAGTACCCCATGCCAATTGTGAGATATGGTAGCTGCAGCTGTGTCTTGTGAACGGACCCTGAGTCTGGTAATAAAGTTGCTGATGATAAATGTTAAAGTGCAAGTTCTGTAGCCTAGAAATCTAGACGCACCCTAGCGGCGGCAAATGAATTTGCTCAGCCTGTACGTCTAGTATCAAACCATAGGGATTTCTATTGGCTGACGCCGTGGACTTTATCCAATCACAGCGCTCCATTTTGTTAGAGAGTCTTAAGGAGGGCTTAACAGGATAACGTCAGTCCTGCGACGGTGAACAACAAGGAAGGTGGCTATGGCGAACGAAGAGCGGTTGTTTGAATCGGCGTTGGCGTCAACTTTGGAGGAGTTGGACTTGTGCTTTTCTTTAAAAGTTGAGCAACACAAAGCACTTAAGTCATTTTGCAAGATGTTTCTTTTGTATATCGAGAGAAGGTGCGCTTGTTTTTCTAAATCGTACAAAATAGCGCACTCATTTTAGAAAATAGTGTGCTCACTTTACTTCATTGTGCACTCATTTTACTAAATGAAAACATGAGCACAATTTAGTGTTGGTGTGAAAGTGACACCCGCTTTTTTATGAGCGTGTGTTTGTATGTGTGTCAGTGAGTGACATGGCTGAAGTGCCCTTGAGCAAGACACCTAACCCATCACTGCTCCCCGAGCGCCTTCTCTCTCAGTGTGTGCTTCACCTCAGTGTGTGTTCACTGTGTGTGTTTCACTAATTCACGGATTGGGATAAATGCAGAGACCAAATTTCTCTCACGGGATCAAAAGAGTATATATATACTTATACTTACTCTATGTGTGGGAATAAGCACACATTCACTGAAACGTTCAGGAATACAATTCCAATGTATTGGAAACCAAAATAAATCCTCAGAAGTCATCCATATGCATCCAACTGTGTGTAATTTTAAATGGCTCTACAAAGGATTTAGTGTTGGGGAAAAAAACATTCTATGCTATTTTTTCTTTGACAACAAAATGTGATATGAAACATGTAATGTTTTTTTTAGCAATTGCTATGTCCTTGCTATTTCTAACCCATCAACATATGAAATGTGCTCAGTCTTTATCTCGGCAACCATGACATCTGAAAGTGCCGCCTCTGAGCTGGTGTCTGTCTTTTCTGATATGGCGCCACATGAACACTTCTGTTTCAACCTCTCCAGTCTCTCCTGAAGATCACCGATTTCCTGTTCATGTGTCCACTGCTTCGCATTCAATTCGGAGCGCAGGTTAGCATTATGTGCACGAACGAAGTCGTTCTCGTCTTTGAGATTTGCAATTATAGTCTGAGCAACCTGAGTGGCAGTGACTGTGGTGCCTAGCGACCTCAAGCTCATGATGGCCTCCACTGTGGCTTGTTCCCAAGTTCCCGCTGCATAGCGCCCCTCGATGTTGAACGTCTCAGGTGACTCAGAAACGTTAGTAGTAGGTGTCCCCTCTCCAGTTTCCCCGACAATAACTTCAATAACATCCTCTTTTTTCACTTCGGGAGCTCGCTTAGCTAGGTGACCTGCTGAACCTGCGGAATAGACAGGTGTTTGGTTAACATTAATTAGGGGGCAAAACCCGTCAAAATCGTAACACAAAATTGTTGTAACCCACTGTAATTAACAAAACAATATTTCAAATTTAGAAAAGATGTGAACTAACAATAGCTGACTAGCAACTATATTCAGCAGCTCTCTGAATTAAACTGACCAACCAGGTGAGCTATTCAAATACATGCTTGACTCATAAATCACAAAAATACAGTTTATGGCTCTCTTACACTTCCCTGGCTTCATGTCCGCCCCCCCCCCACCGGGGAATGGAGGAAAGGGGCGGTAGTTGGTGCTTTTACGATACTTTAAAAAAAAAGTTCAATACATGCTTTGGACACTCCAGAATGTCCTCTCATTGAGTAAGTGTGTGGAATTGTATTTCATACGTTATTTACCTTAACTTTAGATGTTGTGACGTATACAGTAGACATACACATGTTGCAGTATATCGGTCTAGGCCTACTTCTTTGATATTTGTACTTCTGTTTTTATTGCTCATTATGTTATCCATAGCCTAAAGTATAGTAGCTAGAAAACTGATCAGATGTCAAAATAAATAATTGAGCAATCAAAGCTATCAATTAATTGATCAATTAAATACAATATTAGCAGGCAATCAGTCTCCGCTGACAAAATAACACAATACAGGACATCTGACCCCAGCAGCCACAGTCTCATTGAGTGGACATCTTTCACTGAGAACATCATTGGGGGAAGTGGAAGGATCTTGATGAGCTTTTAAGATCCTCTCACAATCTATGCACCAACGTCTTTCAAGATTGTGGATGGAGGGATAGTTCATATAGATATATAACGCCAAGATGACCACAAACAAGATCGTGGACAGAGGGACAGTTCTCATATATATATCACCTATATCAGGTACATCAGGTAAAACATATCCAGCTTTTGTAGTATGTGTTAATCAAGAGGTTGCATCATACTTTACTAAGTTACTCTTCAAGTTGCCTGGGCATCAGTTACCTTGCTTCGTAGTCAAAGCCACAGGTTGATGTGGTGGGGTGCCCACGTCATCTATTAGCCTTTTCCTCTGGTTTCTAACATCATTACAAAAATAACGTACAATTAGACTGATTAGTATGGAAGCATACATGTAGCTTAATTTAAAGCATATATGTTGCATAATTCAAATTGCAATTCAATAAGACATTGCATTATGCAATTGACAATTCAATATGTAATTTAATAATGTAATTTGAAAATGTGTTTTTAAATATGCAAAGTGGCTATGAAATCCTCAATTAAATTTGAATTATTTTGATTAAAATGGATTGAAATGCATTCCATGTTAATGTCTTATTGAATTGCAAATTGCATTGTCATTTGAATTATGCTACATGCTTCCATATATTAGTATCTTAAAGCCAGCAGCAGAAAGCACCAATGCATATTATTATAGGGGGATGTAACAGACTAAAAATTATTTTAAAATGAGAGGGCAAGATCAATTATACCTTCCCATGTTTGTATTGAGTTTTTGGCTTTGTTGTGACCATGGAAACACAGAAGGCACAAAGACTGGACTAGACGAGTCCTGTGCTGCCACACCTGCAAACAATAGACAAACAGATGCAGACACACACACAAGTTAGTTTACTAGCCAAATGCTTAACCTGGTCTTACCCAGAAATTCTGCTTTAAACAGGTTTCAGAATCATTCGATTATTCACAATCGTTTAATGTTATTGTAAACAGGGTGTATAAAGAGTAGGCCTGCAGATGTAAAATGAGTGCTAACACGCCTGGGTAACACGGCCATGTTTTATGTTGCTCTCAGCCCAGTCCAGACCTTTGATGGCTTGCAAGCATAGACGCCCCCGGTTGCTTTGAAACGGCCTTGATCCTTCAGGTTTCGAGTCGTGTTGCACGGGGACGTCAAATGTTACGTGGTCCGGGACCACTGTATCCTCCCTGTCATCCTCTGGCGGCGGTCTTTCCCTTTTCTCCAAAACCCCAGGTCTTGTGGGTGGAAAGGAGTAGTTGTTCCACTTAAATAATACAGGAACAGCACCCTTTTTTAACAGCCGTCGGCCTGTTTCTGATGCTGGTTCACGGAGGTCTTCCGTTTTGAAGTGCCGGCTACACACCCGGGTGTGAGCAGTGACTTTATCCCTGCAGATAGCGACGATCCACTTGCGCCTCACCTCCTCATCAGCAGGAAAAGTAAAAAAACTTAGTACAGTATTGTACTTTGCAGATGCATGGCACTGTGGCACACAACAGTGTTCGGCAGTTGTACTACCAGACACTCTCTGGTATTTAAACTTTGACTTTTTCATGTCAACTAGCGTAGCACCTAGCTTACCAGAACGTGGAGTAGGCTAGGAAGTATTCGCGGTGGCTGACCTAATATCAGCGGAAGTATGTCACCTTCAGTCCGCTGACGGTCCAGTAGCGATTCTGCTAGTTACAGTGATCATTTACTTTCAATGTTTAAAAGTGACGTAATGCGTCTGTATGTTAAACAAAAAACTTCTAAATCTAAGATGGAGACCAGAAGCTTCAGAGAAAGTTTTGATGATATCTAACGAGAGTGGAACTTGGGAAGCGTCGTTAAGAAAGAGAATGGTGTCGTCAGCCAGTTGACTAATAATAGTTTGTCTACCAGCGACTGAGATTCCTTGTAGAGAGTACTATTTGAAATATGAAGAGCTAGGAGTTGAGAGGCTATTAAAAATAAATATAGTGAGATAGGGCAGCCTTAAATAAAATGTGAGCTTCTGTCCATAAAATAGTGCTCTATGCTCTCTATTTATAATATCCCTGTGAGAAATGAAGTTACATAATTAGGTATTACAATTTCCAAAGACCAAAATACTAGATCTGCCTCAAATTTTAACCCGATTAATATTAAAACACAGAAAAAGCTACTCATGGTTACAAAGGGATTTTTCTATGAGGCGGAGTTCTCTTGAAAGCTGATGGCATTTCTAGACTCACAGTGCTATATGGCCTTGGCCGTTGACAATGCTCTATTGAAAAAAATAGATGTTATTCAACTTTATATGGAAAAATAGCATACACTATATAAAAAAACTGTTGTAATGAACCCCAACCACTGTGAGGGTATGAACTTCATAGATTTCACAACACTTAAAAATGAACTGGATCAGACAATTCATGAATAACCCAACATCCCTTTGGAACTCTATCCCCAACTACATCTTTTCCCAAGTTGGTGGCTTGGAATTTCTATTGGTGTGACCTTAATGTTAGTAAACTCCCAATGAAATGGTCAAATTTCCACAGATGCTTTTGGGACGGTGTCTCATATTCAAACATAACTTCTCTTAGTCTTGTTAGTCAGCTCTTTGACCCAAATGGTAGGCTATACGGATACCCATTTTTAAGAAAATATCGTATACCTGTAACTGCTAAGGAATATGCTATTGTGTTCGATGCAATTCCTACAGGAATCATAATACTCTTAAAGGGTAATTTACCCCCTACACACCTTGCTCATTTAACTGCCTTATCTGACACTGTTGTGGGTGACTTATGTCTCTCCAAGACATCATAACAGAAATAGGATCATTAGAGCATTACTTCAAAAAGACATTGTTACGGTTTCCTATATTATCCCTTTCTGGAATAGTGTTACAGAGAATATACCATGGAGAAAACTTTGGTCATTGCCTTTCAAGTATTTTGTTACTAACAAAATAAGAGAAGTTTCATTTAAACTAATTCACAAAATCT
This sequence comes from Alosa alosa, assembly GCF_017589495.1. Lineage (NCBI taxonomy): Eukaryota > Metazoa > Chordata > Actinopteri > Clupeiformes > Clupeidae > Alosa > Alosa alosa. Next base: position 14,300,316 of record NC_063209.1, on the reverse strand, counting down.
ACCCTGTAAGATCATTTCTTCAAACAAGATATTGAGACAACCTGTTCTTTCTGCAATATTTCTATGGAGAGTGTACAGCATCTATTTTGGAACTGTCCTCATACAGCTAAGTTTTGAACTAACGTTCAAAGATTCATACACACTGGTATTTCTTTCTGTTTTAAAGATGTCTTCTTTGGTATGTTTAATTATGAGAAGGTAAATACTTCATTATAAACCTATTATTCTTGCTTGCAAAGTTTCATATACATAAGTGCAAGTTCAGTGGTGGTAAACCTTATTTTCCTGCCTTGTTGATCGACTTGAACAATTATATGGACTCTATAAGACTCTCCAAAAATGCTAAGGCACAAAGAACTGTTCTTATATATGGGACTTTTTACTCTACGACAAATGTCTGATTTCAGCATTTATTTTTTTCTTCCTCTCCTTTGACCCTGCCTTTGTCTATGTTTGATGTTATTCTGTATGTATGCACCCCTGCTTGTGTCTCTATGTCTATAGAAATGATTGTTAATAATTATATTAACCACAAAAAACAAAAACTTCTAAATCTAAGAAGATATCAAATTCCAGTAACTGTCAAGGAATATGCTGTTTTTGATGCAATTCCCACTGGGATTATAATGTTGTTAAAGGGAAATACTCCCCCACAACCAGTTACTCATCTTACTAACTTGATACTACTGTGGGTCGTCTATGCTTTTCAGTAAAAAAAAAAAATCACAGTATCAATAGGAAAATCAGAGCGTTATTCCAGGCTGACATTGTTACTATTCCCTATGTTATTCCATACTGGAATGGTATAGTAGAGAATATTCCTTGGAAGAAAGTGTGGTCCTTGCCTTTCAAATACATTGTTACCAATAAAGTGAGAGAGATTTCATTTAAACTACTACACAGGTTTTACCCAGCAAAATCCTTTCTTAAAAGATACAAGCAGGATATTGAGTCTAACTGCTCATTTTGTAATAGCACTGATTAAAACGTGTCACATCTTTTTTGGAGTTGTCCCCATACAGTGAAATTCTGGTCAGAGTTCCTAAAATTCATTCCCACAGTATTAATCTCAGATTTTTCATTTTGCTTTAAGGATGTTTTCTTTGGTATGTTTTATGCTTTGGTACCACATCCATAGGAGCAAATTCAGTGGTCCTAAACCATTCTTTTCTGTTTTTATGATTGATTCAATTAGGTACACAAAAAATACTAAGGCCGTGAGAACTCTGATTCTGTATGAGTCGTATGTGACCTCAAAGGTTTATTAATGTGTATTTTTTTTTCTGCCTACCAGCCTGTCCACCTTGGCCTATTGTGACTGTGGCTGTACCCCTTTATGTTGTGTATCTGATGTAATATTGTATGTATTTTGTTTTGTCTATTTTGCTTTGTATTTGACTATAATTAAATGTATAAGTAAAAAAAACAAAAACAAAAAACTTCTAAATCAGCGTTTAAATTTCTAAAGGAAAGGGTAAGGTACAGCTAAGGTACAGCTAACTGCTGTAAACTGTTGTTGGTCCTCAGAGTGAGAGTCACAGTCAAGCAAATCAAACGTTAACAACAGACATTACAGTAATGTTACTACTGCCCCAACGCGCCCCTTCTGTTGTTTTAAAGGTATTCAAGAGTATTTTCTCCATCGCCTGGCAACCGATGATCAACAAAATGCCAACTAGAGGTCCCTGATAGAGGGTCAAAATTACCTGAGCTCTGGATGGGTTAGTCAAATAATGCACACTCTACCAGATGATAAACACACAGTTCTAAAAGGACCTGTCCGATTTTCAAAGACCATTAACAACACTCATAGTGTACAAATAACTCTGCAGATGGAAGGATGGATGGAAAAGTTGTAGATGTGCACTGTGATTGCAGAGAGAAGTGTTGCAGTCAGACAGCAGGTCTACTTTACAAGCTGAAAGATGCTGTGACTCAAGGCTTCACAGGTACAGCCTGCACGGACCAACTGTGTGCCTGGAACCAATCAACTTGGAGGATTGTGGTACCAGACACGATTGAGAACATTCAAGGGCCAGACCATGAACAGGGTAAAAGTATGAAAGCTACCTCCATGGCATTTGAGACTGATGCAGAGGTCATTCAACACTTCTCATCCCCCGAGTTGGCCGACTTAGCCATGATACCTGGGAGCATTTTGCATCAGGTGCTGACTGCACACCCACAGGAAAAAGCAACCAATGAGCTACCCAGAGAGCATGAACAGTGTGCTGAACACAAATGTAACCCCTGCAATGCAGTGTTTGAAAAATATGTAAAATGTGGGAAAGATCAGAGAGAGAAAATTGAAACAAAATCAAAGGGCCCGGATTGTCAATTTTGGCTAGACCAGAGACAAGTTAGGATTACCAGCAGTGAGGCATCAGACGTGCCGTGGAATCAGACGTGAAAAGAAAATTAAATGCTGTGTTGCTGGATGCACAGCTACGAGATGACTAATAAGACCACCGTTCCGTGTGATAAAAGTATCACTAGCCCTCCCACCAAACAATTTGGACACAAACATCACAAAGCCATTGGGAGCTATGCAATATAAGGGCTTTGTATGTATTATGGTGCTTGTAATTGCTGTATGTTTGGGCTTGTTTCCTTAAGTTATTTGGCCTTTGTACAAATATCTCTGTACAGTCTATAACGCATGTTGCTTTGGGATGATGTACACTGAAGCTCTGAGGCCATATTCTCTCCAGAGTATCTCTAGGCAATCAAGCTATTATTTTTTCTTTCATAAACCTTGAGAGTATAGGTCTCTAGACCGCAAAGATCTCACAAGCGATAGTCCTACTTATTCCAAACCACTTTCCTAGATCTGTGAACATCAAGCCAAGGCGGAGCCTCATTAAAACAAGCAACAATTGGTGATGCACTGCCAACTTAATGGTCCCTGGCTGCGGTAAAAAATCTGGGAGGGCAAACAAAAGCTGCCAATAACTGGCGATATGTATGCCTGTGAAAAACCTACTGTCTTTATCATCCAAGTCAGAGGCTGAGGTTGATGGTGCAGAATCCGTTTGTGTTACACTGTCTTTTGTTGACTTGCTTGAACAACAGTTGTGCTCTGAAATCTCTGGCCACTGGTCGCCAACGTCACACTTCTGCAGAGGAATGTTCTCCAGATTATCCACATCAACCTCTACATCAGCAGGTTCAGCAGCAAATCTGTTGACTTGCAGGGCGTTGACTGTAAGGGGCTCAACACATCCTCTTTTTGGAGGGGCTCGACCAGATGGCAGAAGTTCCTGTGGAAGGACAGGAAAACAACGAAAACTTGCTCACGTTATTATGCAACATATAATACACAGTATTATTGATAATGGTTATACACAGAGAGGTAATACAAAAATACTTTTATTTAGGATCTATTCTGCAAAACATTATCACAGAATAAATGAAAAACAAGGATAAAATGTCAGGAAGCAATAGTTCTTACCAGCATAGCAGGATAACCCCATGGTATTCCCACCAATTAGCACCCTCTTCCCTGCAAGATACAGCTACAACACCCCCATCTCACAAATGTTCCTTGCCCTCAGATAGGAACATGGTAAAGAAATCAACTTACCGCATGAGGTTCATATCCCATGTGCAATACTGGGTATGGGTGCTCTTTAGTTGGTCTGCCATCAGGGAAGTGTATTCCACAGACCTTGAATAGTAAATAACATAGACAGATAGATTTATTCTTTATGGATCCCCAAGGGAGAATTTCGGATCTTAGTAGCTTGGAAACACACACATAGCTGCTACATGCCATACACCTTAAACATAAACATGACAAATAAAAATAATAAGCAGGCATGCCTAGTTGGACAGTAAAGTATATTGAATACAGCAGTACACAACAATAGGCTACTATCTAACAGTACTGTCCATATTTTACACAAATAACAGTGTTTCTTGTCACTGACAAGACAGTCTAGCTCCCCAACATCTGAGCCAAGTTAAAGTTAGCAGCTAGCTAGCAAGCTGACGTTGACCAGCTAGGTAGGTGGGTTACCCACATTGACATGGTCACAATTTAAAAGGGAAATGGGATTCAATACAAGCCAATACTTACCCTGCTGTTATTGTTAGGAACCCATCCCTGTCTGTTGATATTTTTCACCCACTTCTGGCGAATGTCCTCATCTTGTGCTCACCCAGGAAATCTGTGCAAACCGTATGGTACCAGACAGGGGCAGTCGACCCGGGGTATTTTGTGTCTCTCACATTGTTTTTTCTTCCAAATGGTAATTTTATTGCTGCTGTTGGAACAATTGAAAACGGAACATGTTTTCCCACTCGACATTATAAAAGAAGTAGTGAGTCGTAAATCGCTTGTTGTAACACAGTGGACGCACTGGCGCAACGCTACCCAGCAACAGCTCAGTAATGTCGCCAGCTTCCTTCCGGTAGTTCAAGTGAAGCAGCGCCCCCCACCCCCGTTCTCAGACATGCATCATTTAGCGCATTGCCCCACCTACAGTATAAATGAGCTCACTTCAATATATTTTCATTACATTACATTACATTACATTTGGCTGACGCTTTTTAACCAAAGCGACTAACAACATGGTAAACAGTAAGTTTTAGAACAATTCTCACAATTTTAGGACAGTTTCAAAAAAACATTAGAGTACAGTAAGAATAAGTGCGTCGGTGAGTGCTGTTTTTAGCAGTTACTTGTCAGTTTAAAACGGCTGGTGAGTGCTAGGATCAGTAAGACTTGTTGTAAGTGTTGCTATGAGAGTAGATGTTCTCTAAAGAGCTGGGTCTTCAGGAGTTTTTTGAAAGTGGAAAAGGATGTCCCTGCCCTTGTAGGAACTGGCAGTGTGTTCCACCAACGAGGAACAACAGATGAGAAAAGTTTGGATTGGCTTGAGCGTACCGGTGGTAGAGCTAGACGTCGTTCGTCAGAGGAGCGCAGCGGTCTGGAGGTAGTGTAAGTCTGTATGAGGGCATTCAAGTAGGTGGGAGCAGAACCGGAGACTACTTTGTAGGCAAGCGTTAGAGACTTGAATTTGATGCGGGCCGCCATAGGTAGCCAGTGTAGCTGGATGAGCAGCGGGGTAACATGTGCCCTTTTGGGTTGGTTGTAGACCAGGCGCGCCGCCGCGTTCTGGATCATCTGAAGTGGTTTCACTGCGCAGGCTGGGAGACCTGTCAGGAGGGCATTGCAGTAGTCGAGTCGTGAGATGACTATTGCCTGAACCAGAAGTTGGGTAGCATCTTGAGTCAAGTAAGTCCTGATTTTCCGTATGTTGTAGAGTGCGAAACGGCATGACCGGGCGACTGAGGCAACATGATCTGAGAAGTTTAGTTGGTTGTCGAGAACAACTCCTAGATTTCTTGCAGTCATTGCAAGGCATTTTTTGTGTATCCAGAAAACGTTAGTGTCGCACCTCAGACTATGCTTAGATCAATCAAACTATATCTTTAGGATGCAATAACAAGGCCATAAGGTCAATCATACTTCCATAACTTCTGTTAAAGGAAAATACTTGATGGCCTTGTTGGGCTCTGGCTGAATCTGTATTCTGAATCTGTATCTCCTTTTTTACCCCCTGGCTTTTGAATTAAATTAAACTACAATTAGCTACCACATACCAAATTGAATGACTCAAAATGTACTCAATAAAAGACATTCAGAGAAAGTTCAAATTCAAAGAAATATAATGTTACCAGAATTATAATTTTTAAACTGTAACACTGTTTTCAACATCCATCTCCATCCGTGGCAACCGAAGCGACCTCCGAGTCTGTCGTTTCTGACATGGCTCCACAAGAGCACCTCTGTCGCACTACCTCCAGTCTCTCCTGAAGATCACGGAGTTGCAGTTCATGTTCACACTGCATCGCCCTCAGCTCTGAGCGCAGGTTAACATTCTGCACGCGGAGGTAGTCATTCTCGTCTTTGAGATTCGCAATTTCATTCTGGGCAATTTGAGTTCCTGTGTCGGTGGTATCTAATGACCCCAGGTCCGTGATGGCCTCCACTGTGGCTAGTTTCCAAGGTCTCTCTGAATAGCGTCCTTCAATGCTGTGCGTCGTACTTGGTGACTCAGAGGCGTTAGGATCCCTTGCTCCAGTTTCCCCCACAGTAACTTCAATAATATCCTCTTTTATCACAGAAGTATCCAAAGCTTCCATAAATAGGTCACCGGTTGAACCTGTACAGGGATAAAGTTTTTTTGTTACTATTTACCCTCATCAAGCATATATTTTACGTGTGGGACTGAGGTATGCAAAGCTTCATTATTACCTAGGCCATTATGCTGAACCTGTGGAATACAAGTCAAAGGTGGGTTCGGGATGCTCCTCTGTCGGCGCGTCAATAAAATGCTTTGAGTAAATAACCATATTATTTCTTATAAGGAAGTTATCGGGTTTCCCAAGTGATCGTAGCCAAGATCGCCGTTGCCGGGCTGTCTTCAGGAAAGCTGAAGAATGTGTCCGGCTCCTTACATTCACAAACGCAGTAGCCTAGTTTAAACGGGTGTTTCATGCACGCCCAGGTGTTTTTGGTTACTCTTCCAGCCAGGCACTATGCAAGCTCGCCCACCTAAGATTTTATTACGATGCTCCATGTTCCTTAAAATTATGCCCGGAGTTGTAGCCCCTATGGTCAAGTATTTAAAGCACCAACCTGCACTGGGTGGTCGAGAGTAACTACCGACACTTGTACAGTAGCCTAATGCTTCTCCGGAATCCATCTCTTGGCAAATACCCTACATGATGCAGTTTGCTATATTTTTTACGTTACCAAAAATATGACTGACAACTTTTTCTTCTTCTTCTGTCAGGTTGTATGGCTACTGACAACTTTACAAACAGAAGTATTACCAGAGAATGTCTGTATTACAAGACAAATATTCTTCTTCTGTGTTTCCCTCGGAGGCGAACCGGCTTCCAAGTGAGTTGGCGCCACCTAGTGTGCTGGAGAGTTCAATAAATAGGCTACCGGTAAGTTTCATCTGCTTGCTACGCTTACAGACCGAATACAAAAAATAAGAAATGGTAAAAAAAAAATAAATAAATAAGGAATTATCTCTATAAATAAGTTAAGTGTGACATTCGAGAACTGCGGGATGTGGAACCAGGTGCTGCAGTGCTGACAATCCTTGAAAACAGTGACACAGACACTGCATCGTTTGACACTGATTCAGAGGGGCATCCAGACTACTTGAGCCCTTGACAGCTTTATTTGATGCAACACTTAGGGAACTCTCACCACAGGAAATGCAGGTGAAATGTGAGGATACATTTCATAAACTAAAAACTACAATACAACCTCAGCAATGTGAGAAACTGGAATTTGTGACACGGTAACAGGCAAAGTCAAAGAAGTGGCACACCTATAGGGCTGGTTGGATTACAAGCACCAAATTTCACCATGCAAGCACAACTGACAAGATAAGCAAAACGTACTGCATTATATCATTTAGGTATAACAAAACAGAGTTAAATGTCCTCTGTGCTCTGGGGTCAAAACATGGAGGAAACGGTAAGACAAGCCGACACTGCATTTATGTCCCAAAGCCATCCAGATTTCAGCATCAGCTCATGTGGCTTAGTAGTGCAACCTTCTGAGCCACACGTTGGATCATCGCCAGATGGGATTGCAAGATGTACCTGCTGTTGCAAAGGGTGGTAGAGATAAAGTGTCCCTACAAATATAGGAATAGCCTTCAAGGACATACAGAAGACTAGCAGTTTTGTCTGGACAAGTCATTTTCGTTGAAACAATCACACACATATATAAAACTCAACTTCACATGTTTGTCTGTGGTGTAAGCTATTGTGACTGTGTTGTGGACAAAGGAGAAGTTCATTGTGCAACGTATCATAAGAAATGAAGAGTTTCTGCAGGAGGCTTTGCCAAAAGCACATGACTTCTTTATCTCGAGTCTGTTGCCTGAATTACTGACAAGACATGATCCCGTCTTGGTGTCACAGATAGCCTATGAATACTGTGAAAGACTAGCCTGGGTTTTCCCATGCTGCCTTACACGCGCGATTTTATTCACGCTGCTAGGCTGCCTGGATTCCATGGAGCAAATTTTCGCCTCAGTTAGGGGACCAATCACAGAACGGAGGGAGGGCAGCAAGACGATGACGACAGACCGAAGCCGTTATGAGGTACGTACAGACGCATTTGATAGACATTCAGAAGGCCCAATAAACAGCTCTGGGCATTCGTAAAACCACGCTTTCAAATAATGAGAAAATGAATGTCTAGTTCCCAGACCCCATCTCAATGAGATGAGGTCTGACGTTAGCCAGGCTAGTGAAAGACCAGATTTTGGTAAAATGATAATCTGTGCCAAATGCAACAACCCCATTCACTACAGTTGTGCACAAATAAAAAGGAAGCGAGCAACATGGTTATGTAGGAAATGTCTTAGAGTCAAGGCTTGAATGCATTCATGTAGGAGTGGGCAATATGATATTGTGATAGAGAACCAGATATGGTGTTAGATAAAAGTGAAATGCTGTTCTGACCATTTACAGTACTGCCTATTATAGATCAAACATCCCATTGTGTAAATGTTTTGTGAAAGCACCAATAGTCATCCACATTGAGGTATTGAAACAATGAATTCATTACCAGCCTTTTCTTTACATTTTATGTTGTTATTGACTGCTGTGTCTATGCACTTCAGTGCAACAAGATATTTAAAGTTGTATTTTTTAATTGCATGTATTCATAGAGATAATTTAGACCTAAAATTATTATTGTTTACTGTTTACAACATACAGAAACAGTTTGATTGTAATATATTGTACATACTCCTACTTTCCATGTAGTTAATGTTTAATGGCACTTTAATGGCACCTGAATGGAATGAAACTCTGTTAGTAACAACATTACAAATAGAAGTGATACTGCACTCTGAATTGTTGAGATAATCTGGGGGGGGGGGGGCTTGGGGGGCATTACACACACCAGTAGCAACCAATGTGGGGAGTTTTATTAAAATGCAATGAGGTTTAAGAACAGTAAGCCTAAATACATGTTTTACAAATGTTAAGTCCCTTTACATGTCATACATATGTGTAACTCATTTGGGAACAACACTCTTAGGGCTGAGCTACACCAGGCGCGTAACTGAAGCATTCCGTTCACGTTGCGTCTGCTGCAACAATTAGCTTCCATTATAAATCAATGGAAGTAGCTACACCAGACGTGACAGTAGTCGTTTGAAAAAAATAGACCATTCATCTAAAATGGATTTTACGCGTCGCGAACGGAACGCTTCAGTTACGCGCCTAGTGTAACTCATCCCTCACACAGGTATATATGTATAATATACTTACTTGTACTCATTTGGGAACAACACTCTTACATAGGTTTGTGAGGGCACCACATATGCAATAACAACATCATCAACATGTTAACCTGCGACACTGGAATAACAGTTTGCAAAATCTTAAAGTTTCTCCACCTACCAATAACTCCTTCTACATGGATCCTCTGCATTTGACCCATCCAGGGGGCCAGTGTGTATGTTACACAGACATACATAGCAATTGGAGCAGTGGGCCTTGCAGGAGCACACACACACACACACTAGGAGCAGACTGACTCTTTCAGTGAGGGTGGGAACCGAACCCTGACAATCAATCAGTTAATTGTATGATGATATATTCATAAATATTCATACCAGGACAATGATCCATGCTGCATTCTTGTTCTGGAGTCTCAGAAGGAACACGTTGGTTTGCTGCAGTACCAGGTCTGTCATCTCTCTTCCTTTTCGTATGGTACCTACGGTAACAGCCGAAATGTACAGGTAGACTAATCCACATGACTCAAAACAGCAGCTGTAGGCACCAAAGCTTATAAAAATGCAGCACCGAGTAAACGAGGTGGAGCAGCAAAGCTAGATCTAACGTTACGTTAATTCCTGTCAAATGTTTTCACAACAACCACCGTTATCCGAAAGTCGCCAAATCAGTTGGTGAATGCATGCACCATGAACAAAGCAAAAGATTGGAAGATTATCTCGCGTTTCGACATTGGACACATCAGTTTAACTGAAGGGAATCCGAGGTTAGTCACAGGGTTGACAGGTATGGCTTATGCAAGAGAGAAAAACAAACAAAACAAAAAACGACTGAGTAGGGCAACTCTAATCCTACCTGTCCATCTTTACACCTGGGTTCTGGCTTTGTTTTGTGTATGTAAACACAGATGGCACAAAATCAGGACTACTAAAGTTCAATGACCTCTCGCCTGCAAAAATCAAACACAAACACGTTTGTTTAGCCTAGCAAGCTAATAGGTAAATCTAATGCCAGCTTATCAAACTTTTAGCTGCACAGCAAGCTAGCAGCTACTAGCCAAATCTAACTCCAGTTTATCCAACTTAAGCTGCATTTGATTATTATTTTACATCATACAGACAATCACTAATGTAAACAAGGCTTTCCAGTAAAATCAAAGAGTAGCCTAAGCTAGATAGATAGCCTTACCTGATATAAAGTGGGCGCTGCAGACACGAGCATTTTTGATTATGTTCTCATTCCAGTCCTCACGTTTAATCGCTTGCAGCCACAGACGACGTCGGTTGCTCTGAAATGGTCGTGATCCTGTCGGAATCCTATAAAACTTTAGTCCTCCAGTGGAATAGCGATTTGTACAACCGTTTACGCAACAACCAGACATGCTGATGCTGGGAACAGTTTGTAAACGCCTACTAACTCAACTGGTTGCTACCTCGTCTTTGTCAACCAGAACTGCTGGAAAATAATATTTCTGTTGCCAAAATGCTCGCGCAACTATTTGTAAGACAAATATTCTTCTTCGTGTTTCCCTCGGCGGCGAACCGGCTTCCAAGTGAGTTGGCGCCATCTAGTGTGCTGAATCTGGGAGGCTTGCTACGCTTACAGACCAAATACACAAAATAAGAAAAAGTAAAAAAAAAAAAAAAGTAATTACCTCTATAAATCTGGCAAGTGTGCCATATATTTATTAATCTCGCTCGTTTAAACAAACAGGCATAAATAATGTCTGCAACCAATGCCAAAGGAATATTCTATCACGTGACCAAACACGGAAACAGATAACAGTGATCACAGCCAAATTGTTGTTATTATAACAGATTTGGTGAAAAGAAGGTAACGTATAAGGTTATGCTGTAGTATTTGGATGATTGGTAACTGATGACCACCACTGGTTTGTCCATGCGTGTCCATAAAGAAGAGTATATATTTATAAGTTATTTTTCTTCGGACGAATCACAATAATCAAACTCTTGTGCCTAGCTAGCTAGCAGCTAAACCAAAGCTGATAAATTAGCTGACCGCCGCCGCCGTTTGTGGTTGCCTACTGAGTGCCCGTATCTCCTTATGAATGATTATTTATGCTTGTTAAAATGACTGGGTCAACAAACCTATTGACCATTGGGTGATTGTAATCTAACGTCTGAGAATGACAACTAATGGTTGTGAATTTGATCTCAGAGAATGACTCAGCGGGCAACAATAGCTATCATCCTAGAGCCTTGTGTCTCTCTTTCTGTTTTGAAAAGGGGAATGGCAACATCGGACTGGTATCTCTCACTGAAGCTGATTGATCAGCCCAAATCGGTTTTCCAATTCCCTGAAGCAGAACCCGGAGATGTACCACCGGGTGGCTACCGAATCGCTACACTGAAGCAACTTGTCGCTGCACAGTTATCAGATACACTACCCGATCCTGAACTTATAGGTCTGTAGCCTACTTATCTAGCTATCGCCAATCTGTTTTCAATATCACACTGAGCGCATCACATTGTCCTCAGAAATTCTACTGCCACTATAAATCACGTTTACCTCTTTGCCAGAGAATATGGTACAGTTTTCATACGATTTCCCTTGTGTCCTGTTTGGTCAGAGTTTGTGCACTGCGGCCGCAAACTGAAGGATGAGCAGACTCTGGAGTCCTATGGCATCCAGTCTGGCTCGACCCTGCACATCCTTAGGAAGACCTGGTCTGAGCCTGCAGCCAATGCTGGTGAGTGATTCATTGCAGCTAGGAAAAGACATAGGCTTACACAGCACAACTCAAAATTAGATCATGTCCTATATTGCAAACACTCAATCAAATTAAGAAAATGATTTGTTATTTTTCTAATCCTTGACAGCTTTCTAGTATTCAAGCATATTGAGAAGATGCATGTCTTGCCACACTTTTGTGAAGTCTCTCAATTTTCTCTCCCCCTCCCCACCCATCTACTCTTCTCTACCACACTGCAGAGCCGGTGAACAAGGCCACTGCTGCCAGAGAGTTCCGTCTGCTCCAGGCGGCCCTCCACTCTAATGCTGTCTACAGAGACTCCGTACGATCTGTCTTGCCGTACTGCACAAATTATGAATTTTATGTGAACCTAATTTTGAGTCAAAGCACTCCTCAATGAAACATTCATATGCAGATGTTTGTATGACACACTTATAAAGCATTTTCAGCCAATTACTGGTACGTTGAGTCAGGGATGCAGAGAAGGGGACGTCAAAACACAGCCACAGGGACAGCAATCAGATTGAGAGATCATATATTGCACCATATTTTACTGTAGTTTTTTGTTGGTTTATTACAATTCTGAGCCATGTACATGTGTACTCCAGAGTTAGCTAAGTCAGATAGCTAAGTGTTGACGTACCGTACTGCATTTACAGGTGTTTAAGATGCTCGCCAGTAAAGAATCTCTGGACCAGATCATTGTTGCCACACCTGGGCTCAGCTCAGATGCTGTGGCTCTGGGTAAGGGGCTGATGGTGCATATACACACATTCTCTCTCACACACACACACACACACACAACCAAATACAAAAACACACATGCACACGTATACATGCACACATACACAATTACATACAAATGCACACACACATAGACAAACAACCAAATTTAAATGCACTCCAAAAAAATCTCAAAATAAAATTTGATGAGAGAATGACTACTCTTTGTTTTAAGTTACTGGTGTCTTTTGTGTTTCCTCAGGTGTGCTTCAGGACAAGGATCTTTTTGTGCAGTTTACAGATCCAGGCATGCTCGACATGTAAGACACCCATCAATAATCCTTCTTTCTTTCTTTTCTTTCTTTCTTTCTTTCTTTCTTTCTTTCTTTCTCTCTTTCTCAATCTCTTTCTCTCTCTGTCTTTGTCTATTGTTTTTGACTTTCTCATGTTGGTTCTCTCTCTCTCTCTCTCTCTCTCTCTCTCTCTTTCTCTCTTTCTCTCTTTCTCTCTCTCCCTCTCCCTCTCTGTGCCAGGTTGGCACAGTCTCACCCTGCCCTGGTGAATGCCATTATCCTGGTCCTGCACTCGGTGGCGGGCAGCATGCCCGCGCAGGCCAGCGGCAGCAGCTCCAGTCGCAATGCCACCGCCAGCTCCTACAGCGACATGCCAGGTGGGTCAATACAGAGGGCACAGCAGCGCCAGCAGGAGGGCTGTGTGGACAGTGGGGTTGGTTGGGTCACCTTGTGGAAACAGGTGTTTATTCAGAGTGTGTTTGTGTTTTGGAGGGTGTGTGTGTGTGTGTGTGTGTGTGTGTGTGTATCAGGATTGATTAGTTTGTGTGGAGTTTATATGTATGCACCTTTCCAGTGAGTGCATCTGTGTGTTTATTTTTAAGTGTAAATATTTATATGTGTGTGTGTGTTCGCGCACACGTGTGTTGTGTGCCCACAGGTGGCTTCCTGTTTGAAGGCATGTCTGAGGATGAGGATGACTTTCAGTCGGTGAGTCATCATGGCTACCTGCGGTGGTGAATTAAATGGCACCCATCTGTTAAATGTTTTAATCTAAAAGAAATGACCCATACGTGGGTCATTTAATCCACCCTGTGTGACCCATCCCTGGCCTTGTGTGTATGTGAGCAGGGCAGTCAGGCGGGCAGCTCCAGGAGGCAGGGGGCATCGTCAGGGAACCGTCCCGCCAGCCTGGGCCACAGTGGGGCCACGGGCCCTCGACCCATCACCCAGGCCGAGTTGGCCACCGCCCTGGCCCTCGCCAGCACACCTGAGAGCAGTGCCGTCACACCCACCACTGGACACCAGGTGAGGCAGAGATGGACACACACACACATACTGTACACACACATGGACAACCGCATACACACAGGCACTCACACATACACACACATGGCCAACCACATACACACACACACACACACACACACACATATGGCCAACTGCATACAAACAGACACTCGTACATACACACACATGGCCAACTACATACATACACACACACACACACACACGGCCAACCGCATACACACAGACACTCACACATACATACACACGGCCAACCACATACACACGGCCAACCACATACACACACACACACACATACACATTCACCACTGGACACCAGGTGAGGCAGGGATGGACACACACAAACAGTATGGCCAACCACATACATACATACACACACCACCAGACACCAGTGATTAAAATCATGTTGGACTCACAGGTCTTGTCTAATTGTGTGTGTGTTAGTCGGAGGTCTCGTCTGGTGGGACATCTCGGACAGCAGGCACGCCCGTGACCTCTGACCTATTCAGCCAGGCTCTACAGCAGGCCCTACAAGCCTCCAGCACGCCTTCCGCAGCACCACAGGTAATATGTAATCTCTCTCTCTCTCTCTCTCTCTCTCTCTCTCTCTCTCTCTCTCTCTCTCTCTCTCTCTCTCTCTCTCTCTCTCTCTCTCTCTCTCTCTCTCTCTCTCTCTCTCTCTCTCTCATTCATGTATATATATATATATATATATATATATATATATATATATTTTGGGACCTTTACCTGGAGTGTAGATGTCTGGACTGTTGCGCTGTTGTATGTAATTCACTGTTTGTTGTTGTTCTTAACTCTGTGCGTGTTTGTCTTCCCAGCCTGGCCGTTGGCAGTCCCAGATGCAGCAGCTGCGAGACATGGGCATCCAGGACGAGGACCTCATGCTACGGGCACTACAGGCCACCAACGGAGACATCCAGTCCGCCCTGGAGCTCATCTTCGCTGGGGGAGCCGGCCTGTAAGGGCCCCTGGGCTCCAGTGGATGTGTGGGAGAGGAGGGGGGGGGGGAAACACAAAAACAACAGAGAGAGCGAGAAAGAGGGAAGGATTAGATGAAATGATGAAGAAGAAGAACTGAGGACAGGGGGTTTGGGGAGAGGGGAGTCCAGGGACGAGAAGTGAGTAGGGTTTCCTCTTGCACTGCAGACAACACAAAGACCCCCAACAGAGACTTGGAGGCTCCTGGAGGTCTTTATTATCGCTGCACACGTGTCCTGTGCGCTAAGCCAAGGGTGCCACAGTGTTACACCATAGACTTGCCTTTCCAACAGTCTGAACCATAGGACTAAACGCCTTAAGACATTTCTTCACCGATGCCACCTTCCCTATCCTGGCCTCTACAACACCTGGGTAGGAGATCTCACCTGACACAAGGGCTGTACACGGAACAGTGGAACTTTTTTTTTTTTCTGGATTAGGATTGAGACAAATAAAATGCTTAAGTAAAAGATATGTCTGGTGTGCATATTTGTTCTAGAAATATAGCGATCAGTGCTCAGTACTACAGTATGTTAACTGAAAAAAAATGTATGTTGTTCAAGCCCCACAGAAAGGTCAAACCCAGAGAAGTGCTCACTGCCCACTAGAGGGCAGTGTTCAGCCGTTCTATGAGTGTGTCAAAGCTGAAGTGAGTGACCCGCCTTGGGTAAACAGATGGCTTAACACTGTTAAGTTACACACAGCTGGATTACAACTGTGGCGCTGGTGGAGGACCTACAGGTGGACACTGCTCTGGCTCAAGAGGTGGTGAGTACCACTCAACCAGTCCAGCTACAGACAGGACACCCTGATGTGTCCACCCACCATCAACATGTGGGCGTTCACAAGCTTGCCATTGTGAGTAACTGTAGGAGGAATAAACACAATGAAAATGTGTCTCCAGCATATACGACACCTATGGGGGCGATTCTATACAAGGGAGCTAACACAGCCCCACAGGGAGGGGTGGACTGAACAGGACGCATCGTTACGCTCCCCACAGAGCTCCAAGAAAAACGAGAGAACATTTGCACAACACGAGGCGTCTTAATGGCAGCCATTACACTGCTGGGCTGCTGCGCTTTTGTTTGCTGTCAGCAGAACAAAGCCACATCGTCTCGACTTATGAGAGAGGAAATTGTGTGTGTGTGTGGAGGGGTCTTCCAGCTTCCCCGAGGTGTATTTTGGGGGGTATTGTATCTCTCCCCGTCCTATCTTTTCTCTCATTTCTCTAAATTGCCTCCTAATTTGCCCTTCTCTGTCTGACAATAGGGTCTAGTCGCGCTAGAGCTCAATCAGGAGAATTCAGCCCCCCTCTCCCACTCGTCCCTCTCAAGCACCAAAACACAGCTGTGTGTGTGCGCGTGTGTGTGTGTGTGTGCGCGTGCGTGTGTGCGTGTGTGTGTGTGTGTGCGTGTGCTAATGGGCCTGACTGTGTAAAGCTACACACGCACACAGTCACTACAGCTCGCTCACTCCAAGACAAACATGACCACTTATCCAGATTTGTGTTATACGTACTATTGTTCTAACAAAGACAATTCTAAACAACTCTCCCTCCCCCTTTCCCAGAACGGCCCTCACAGGAGAACCATCCAGGTAGCCCTCTCAATAAGATGTGATATAGACTTCCAATACGGATCAAGACTCTTAGATGCCGTTTGTGGATGGATCCATGAAATGCACAGTGGACAGGACGATGGTACCTTTCCATGCAAAAGAACAATCTGTTGCCCCTGAGCTTTAGAAGTTTTCAGATGAGATTAAAAACCTGTACGTGCGTGCGTATGTCTGTGTGTGAGTATGTCTGTGTGTGCGCATGTATGTATGTGTGTGTGTGTGCGTGTAAGCTTTAGAGTAAACATCGACCATACTCCGTGGCTCAGGTCTGTATTACTGCTTGTCTTCGTGTCGTCCCCTCACCACTGCACTGCCCCGCTCAGCACATTCTACACAATCTGCTGTCACATCACTTCGCCAAAGTTGCTATGGAGACACTTGTGTCAGCTTTGTCGTTGTCGTCGTCGGAGACGAGCGAGCGCCGCATCCTGACATGAAGCATATATGGTAATGAGGCTGACAAGCAGATTTGGATAAACACGCCTGACAGCAGGCCTCTCCTGACTGCACGCGACAGGACAAACAGGGGGGGACATGTCTCGCTTACTGTTTCTCTCTCTCTCGCTTAATATATGTCTGTCTCTGGCTCTATTGCTTTCTTTCTTTCTTTGTTTCTCTCTCTCTATCACCCGCTTTCTCTCGACACACTCCCCCAAACCTCTTTCAAACTCTCTGCCCCCACTGGCATCAGACTCAGAAGGGAAGCAAACACACATACAAGGTTGTCAGGTCCGATCTCTCCTCTAATCCCCCGATTTCCCTGTGTACTTTGTTCCCCAACCCTTTCTATCTTTCTCTCAGTCATCCCTTCTTTCTTTCTCTCTCTCTACCTCTCTCTCTCCCCCTCTGTCTGGGCCACATTGCCTGAGGAGCAGGAGAAGGTAAAGATAGAGAGAACATGAGACAGGTAGACGGAGAGAACGTGAAGCGTGTGCGTGTGCGTGTGTGTGCGTGTGTGTGTGTGTGTGTGTGTGTGTGTGTGTGTGTGTGTGTGTGTGTATGTGTGTGCGTGCGTGCGTGCGTGCGTGCGTGCGTGTGTGTGTGTGTGCGTGCGTGTGCGCGCGTGCGCGCGTGTGTGTGTGTGTGTGTGTGTTGTCTCTGTAGCCCTCTGGCTCGTCTGTCTCCACGGAACCTTGGCACAGACGTCTCCTCTGTGTGTATGGGTACACCCACGTCGAGCTGTCTTTGAGAATGCTAATAGACATTAGTTTTCTCGTTTTCTCTTCACTGTCCTATCTGAATAAACGCAAAACGCCCCAAAACAGCAGAGCGTCCCATCACAGAACTTCCCACCGAGCCAGCGAGGAGTCTAATATAGAGCCCTGTGGTCCGTCATCAGGCCGTGTATCCACTGCCCAGACGGCCCCATCAGTCAGGCTGGATGTCTCCGGATACAAGACTGCACTAGCAGAGCTTAGAGAGCTGCGTGCTTTTATTCCTCCCAAGACGCCCGGGCCCAGCTCTGAACACCCACATTTCTCAGAGTTATGCCCCACCAGTGGGTGGCCCTATTCACCTTGCCCATTTTAGAAATGTATTTTCTTCCACCCTGTGCTCAATCTTCCGGTCGGCTAGTTCTGGCTAATTAGCTTCATTGGGATAACACGGCAGAAGAGGACTGAGAGGCTATGGGAGGAAAAGAAAAATGACATCACTTCGCCATCCAAGGATATTCACCTCTACAGAGTGCTAGATGATATGCAGCAGTGGCCCCCCGTATGGAGATGTTTCTTAGAGATGGCCTGGCCATTCTTAGCAGTGTGTCAATACCTACATAATTGACATAATATATTCTTATAAAGTACTTTCTTTATTTTTACCCAAAACCTAAATGCATTATCTGATTATTTACTATATAAAATGCTAAGACCAAAACACGTACTGTGGGGGCCGTATTACAGAAACGTCCTAACTGGCAAATCCTATCCTATCTTATCTAAGATCTAAGTTTGTGTTCTCCTAACTTCAGATATAGGAAAGGTGTATTGGGCAATTCCATGGAAAATTATGTTTTTTGTAACCATAACGCCAAAACCATTGGCGTTTTGTAACCATAACGCCAATCAAAATGTGATGGTATGGTATGATGTGAATGATTATATGAAATTTGAGCATTTGCTATTTTTGGCTGAAGAATGTACATGAGAAAAAATGCACAAAAAATTAATGTTGTTATTCACATCATACAAATGCCAAGGCTAACTTTAGGATGAGCGGGCAAAGATGGCAGTTCTGCCCGAAATAGATGCCCGATAAGTGCTCAAAATGCGTTGCAATATGGCTGCTGAGTGAAGGGACTTGCCTAAAAGGATACATGCCTCCAGATCACCTGCCCAGGTGCAGAAACCTGGAGCATTTACCTGCTGCTAGATCACCTGCCCGCACCGCACCTCATCAGGTGATCACATTCATCACGTTCATCACATTCAACCTGTAGTGCAGGCAGGGGGAACCGGAGAGGAAAAGGGACAAACAGTGCTGGGAACACAACACACAACACAATCTTTTACCTCTCCGGTTCCTCTCCGGTTCCTCTCCGGTTCTCAGCCGTGACTCCAGACTTAAGGTCAACACTGCTCCTGTGTCTTACCCGCTGATGTCTCTTTGGTAGATAATATTACCGAAATCTCCATTAATATGTATTGACGTGTCCTAGATATAGATACTGTGATTGTCTGCACTGGCAAACAGACTCAGGAGCAGGTTTCGATCGAGCCCAGTTCCGAGCTGGAACATCCACAGAGGCTGTCCAGGGACGTGGGGTTTGATGTCCGAGGGGCTATCAGCTTGCCTCGCTGACCCAGGCACACTCTGCTGCCCAGTCCGACTCTGAATCAACTCCTCCACAGTTTTGGGAGTCAGTGAGCGATGATCGAGTAACTCTTTGTCTGCCTGTCTCTCTCTCTCTCTTTTGTTTTATTGTCTTTCATCTTGTCATCAAAAGTGAGGCTCCCTGTCACCCTCTCCCCTTCCCTCCTCCTCCCCCTCCTTGTCTAACTCCCGCCATGTCATTAGCGGGCAGTCTGTTACCTGAAATTGCTTTTCCGCAGGTCGTGACTGGACTGCAGGAGAGGAAGCTCTTTGTGATCGACATGCGAGCCACACACATCCGCCTCGGGCTGCACGCACATTTGCCTCTCTCATGCCATGTTTTTCTTTTATCTGTTTTTTCTTCCCTCCCACGTTTTTCTCTTTCCATCCCCACCTCCCTCAATCTCTCGCTTTCTCTTTTCTTTTCCTTTTTTTTTTCCTCTCAGTCGCTCAGTTCCTGATGGCTCTTTTTGTGCAGAAAGGAGGCTTTGATGTGTTTCATTTGAAGAGTGTGTGTGTTTGTGATCTGGTGTGGCCTTCACCCTTGGTGAATAATCCTACTGGTCTGTGGAAGGCATCACTGCTGATGGTGGGAGTGTGGGGGGGTGGGGTGGTGGTGGCAGGTGAGGCGGGTTTACTCAACACCTTCACAAGAGAGCCAAAGCAAAAGATCTGTATCAAATTTCTCTCTCTATCCCTCTCTCTCCCTCCCTTTTCTCTGTGCTTCCAAGATAAGCCAGTAGAAAAGAGAGTCGGTCTCCAGCTGAGAGGACTGACCAAGCCTGAGGTTATCACACATTTAAATGGCAACCTGCATGCTTTGTAGAAACCTGGGAAGAACTTCCAGCCAATCAACATGCAGGGAAAAGAATTTGGTCAGGACTCAATCCCCTTGGTTATGGCTGGGGCTGCCGATGCACTCCCACGCCGAGAACAACTTCACTACCATTGTTTGAGGAAGACAAACTTAATTCTGTTTGTGTGTGCGTGTGTGTTCTCTTGCATTTGCCTGCCTCTATTGTGTGATTTTATAGATGTGTGTGTGTGTGTGTTCTCTTCCTATGCCCTGCTTCTATTGTGTGATATTATAGATCCTGTTTACTGCAGATCCGTCAGCACCTTCCAGAAATAGCTTGCTGCATCTCTGCACCGTTGCATGTGAGTGTGTGGGTTCGATTGGGAAAAGCACTTCCATAAATCCTGCTCCGCAGCTCCACAGACATGCAGAAGTCTGGTGGCCCAGTGCTTTAAAGGTAGCAGCCTAATTTAACCCTCCAGCAGATAGGCTACCATCACATGGTGTGACGAGAATGTTGGAAGATGAACATTCTGAAGAATATCTGGGTTCTTGGATTTTACTGATTTCAACATTGAATTTTAGAACCTTAAATTGTTGTGGAACGGAGTCTTTAGTTAGAATGTTCAAACTCCCCTGGTTAACACAGAGTGATGGAATCTGGAGCACATCGGGGCCTGAGCTGTCCCAGGTCCGGGTGAGATAAACATGTGCAACCTTCCAAAATCAGTGAACGCAATTGGTCACTTACTATAGCCTGATTACAGTCCACTCTGCCATTTAATTACTGCTAGCGGTTCCATTATTTTAAAGAAAAGCCCTTGAGAGACAAAAGCATGAAGGGAAAAAAGTAATTAGGAAGGCTATTAGAGATTATTTGCGCTCTGATTGTTGGACATTTGAGCTTATTAAAATTCCAAATAGCATAAGCATGGTCAGTTGTCTCAAGAAACCAGAAAGTTGTTGCTATTATTATCTGTTGCTGTTTACAGGCTTGTTGCGAGACAGGGTCAATTCCTAGGAAAGGCAGACAGCCCATAGACACACACAACAAAATGGCACATAACACACACACACACACACACACACACTCTCTCTCTCTCTCTGTGTCTGTGTGTTTACCAAACTCATCTCCTATTGAACAATCATCAGCCGGCTGGAAAATAGACAAGCATGACAGACAACAAAAGAGTTCATATGGGCAGTGCTGAGTGAAAGGAGCTTACGTGAGCCTCTCCGTTCCTCTCCTCGCTGCTTTGGAGTTTTTCAACAACACGCCGCTGATTGAATTAGGTTGGGCCACTCTCCGCAACACAATCTAATGGAACGTCACTTTGACCAATGAAAGGATGAGGACATGTGCCATCCTGCATCCTGGGCAGACTAAACAACCCCTGCTTTTATTCCTCCCACACACACACAATCATTCTGATTCAATCATGCCTGATTGTGATTTTCTTTAAACACACACACACACAAACACAAAATAATTTTGACTTTAACATGTTTGATGGGGCCTGCTTTAGACACAGACACACAAACTCACACACTTACACACACACATTCTGACTTGCCTAAGGCTGCAAGGGAACATGTCACCCTGTGTCTCTTACCTCTGAATAGTGCCTGCCTCACCATGGTTACCAGTAATCTCCTCACCATGACAGTAAACACCAGATATTTATTGCAGATTTAATGGGCTGTGTGGTCATTGCTTTAAGGTCCATGGAACAATGGACTTGCCGGAGAATTGCCATGTTACAAGCTAAGATGCGGCATCTTAAAGGAAAACTCCGGCAATTGTTTTCACATAGATCTCGGTTTCTCAAGGTCACCGAGTACTGTCGATACAAAAAAATAAAAAATGACAACAGCTAGAGCAGCAAGGCATCTACAGTGCTACACTCTCAGGACATGATTTAAAAAATGTTGACAGTACTCTCATTAAGACAAACTTCCTGTTTTTTTTTCAAATGTCCTGCAGAGTTGTTATCCACCTGCCCATTTCTTTCTGTTTCGTGTCCACTAGTCTGGAGATGCTCTTTGCTTTGAGCCATTCTGAGGAGCCTACCAATGAGTGGCCACAGTGAAGTTGAAATGACGCGTCTGCACTTATGTTGTAAAAAAATGAAACCAAAATTGTTCATATTGGATAAATAAATATCCAACATATCCAACATAGTAAACATGAAATTTGCATTGTTTGGACAGAATTAAACGTGTTTGGTTAAATCTCCAGTTGTTTAGCTCCTTCCAGTGGCTGAGTGCATGTGTTTACCTTCTCTTTCGTGCGTCCATGTGGTTAGACTTAGATCTGACTTAAATGCCAGTGTTATGATGGAGTGGCATAGTGCTGTCCAGAAAATCTCCGACCTGGAAAGATGCAGAAATCACGGAGCTACTGTCCATGAGGGCATACAACATTTTAATAGAACACATTGGGAACGGCAAGAGACACATTGTAGCCTACAACTGCATGGCAAGGTCAAACGAATTCAATCTGTGTGAATGATTCAGACTGAATCATCATAAGCAGAAGGCGCTGAAAAGGCAGTAGCCTACAGCGACGTTGTTGACGACAATAACAGGAGTATTTAATAAATTGTTAGCCAACACGGCTTTCTGTTCATTGATAGCCTTCTCATGACCTCACTGAGCTCAGTGACATTTGTTGAGCATAAATATGCCTAGAGAAAATGAAAACGAAGAAAACCCAACTTTGTTCCAAGCTCCTTACCTGGCCTAAATGCAATAGACACATGGGGAGAGGATGCTTTTGGAAAAAATAAACCATGAAAAAACGAACCACTTCACTGTTATGTTAGTATTTTGTTTGTTGTTTAAACGTTGTATAATGATGGCCTTGAAGTCTTGAGTTAGCCTGAATTGGCTGGTACCATAAAGTTCGTGCATGCTCTCTCTCTCCAACGCAAACCAGATTTGGGCTTCCATAGCCAAGTAATTCTGGTACATAACGTCATATCTCGCATCTTGTGAACTCTACAAGCCCCCACCCCTCACTAAACAACCACACGGAGATTCTGTAATGTGCGTGTATGTCGTTCACACATAGGTCCGTATAAGGTCAGTATAAGGTCCGCAGGTTAGCATCATATCTGAATCATCCAAAGGGTAGGATCTCCGTTTGACAAACCTCCGCATATACTCCGGAGGTTATATCTGAAAGTGCTTTG
>NC_063209.1:14271856-14274356 GCF_017589495.1 Alosa alosa | reverse complement strand
AGTGGAAGTTAAAAATGGAGTTGGAGATGGCGGTGAACTGTGTCAATATTTAAATTCCAATTGTACCTAGCGATCTGCAAATGGGTGAGTGAAATTGATTTCTCTCTCTCTCTGAGGTAGACGATGCAGGCATGCTTATCCCTTCCCAGTGTTGACCACTCTAAGCTGGTGGGATGGGGTGAGAAGGGAACACAAAAAAGGACTCATATCTATATGTGAACAAGGTATACAACCTTCATCAATGTCAATCAATCAATCCATCCAACCCAATCCCAACCCAACCCTTTACCAATAACAAGACTGAGCCAGAAGGCTCCACTCCCTGACACCTTCAATGGCCAACAAAGGCAACACTGACACATATCCAAACCTACTGGGTCTCCCTCACACTCCTAAATCACTTTATCACTGTAAAAATAAACCCGACGACGGCTAATATAGCTAGCTCATGAACTGAGAACTGACCTTAAGATCCTAAACTGCTGGATGGAAGTAGATGTATTAAGGATGTATAGTGGGGTATTAACAACAAGTCCAAATGACCAGACACATTAAATGATTAAAGCAACCCTACTATCAAATGGATATTTCTCCATTGCTAAGGCAAGACAGGCTGATGTATCACAGATCATGTTATGCATACTCTGATGGACGACTCTCCTGTGCAACTCAAACTGCCAACGGCTCCTGCTAATCCGCCCACACACACACACACACACACACGCACACACACAGAGACCAGTCTGAAAGAGAGAGACAGCAGACAGCTGTGTTTGAATGCATCTGAACGGACACATCTGAAACAAGTGTTTGCAGGAAGGAATGATGCAAGAAGATATGAGAGAGAGAGAGAGAGAGAGAGAGAGAGAGAGAGAGAGAGAGATACACGGGGTGAACGTTTGTAGGGAAAAACAATGGACAATGAGGATGAGACCGAAATATTTCTCAAATCAGGTGTAAGGGGGATGGATGTGGGGGTGCTCGTGCCCCTGCCCCTCCTATGAGCATGTGATGTGTCTATTGCTCTTCTGATGCCAGTTCAGTCTGACCCTTTAGTCCAGGTGGAGGAGGGTCCCTCAGCACCACAAGGGGAATGACCAATCAGTCCGCCTCTCACCTCCCCCAAACACACCAGACTCTCTAGGACCCAGAAGCGCAAAAAGAAGTCGTGGGGTGGAGTGTGGCCAAGCCAAGTGAAGTGAAGTGTCCACTATAGTGTTCTGATGGCCACGGGGTACAGCAGGGACATGTGCTCGGCCCCCTTGATTGGCAGCTTGCGGCTGGAGTAGAAGTGGATGATCTCGGGCACGCTGTCGAACGGGCCGCTGTTCTGGCCCAGCACGTACTTGTTCTCTTTGGTCCGAGACAGTTTCATATGCATGAAGCCCTGACTGCTCCTGAGAGACACAGAGAGAGAGAGAGAGAGAAAGAGAGAGCGAGAGAGAAAGAGAGAAAGAGAGGGAGATCGAGGGAGAGGGAGAGAGAGAGAGACAGAGTGTTAATCAATAGTGAAACATATTGACAATAAAGGCCTTACATGGATTGTATTGTTATGATTATGTTTTCTTCTCCTGTCCTCTTTGTACATGTACCTCATACACATTTCTCATTTCGATCTTTTCAGGTTTTGATTTCATGCTAATTATGGTACTAATCACTGAGTTGTTATGAATTTAATAAGATATGAATTAGAATAAGAATATATGAATGAGAACACAGACAGTATAAGAATTATTAAATCTAAAGATCAAAAACATGCCACATTGGCACACCTCAGAGAGAGAGAGAGTGTGTATGTGTGTGTGTGTGTGTGTGTGTGTGTGTGTCTGTTCTCAGTAATGGCCTCCCCACTGATGCTCTTCATCAGCACACAGGTCACGCACAGTAAGCGAGACATATGGAGCACACACACACACACACACACACACACACACACACACACACACACAGTTACTTTAATATGCACACCGGCGAATCATTTAAGCCACTGCGTTTAATAGATACACAGCAAATTAAAAGCTCATCTGTTGGAGCACGCTCACCAGAGAAGACACCTAGAGAGAGAGAGAAAGAGAGAGAGAGTGAGAAGGGGGGAGCGAGTGAAGGAGAGAAAAGAGTAAGAAAGGATGAGAGCGAGAGATGGCCTATACTGCTGTTAGGCCCCGTTTTCAAACAGTAATCTCAGCGCTAAGAGGAACTTGTCCAGATGAGTAATGCAGCTCCATAAAGGCCCTTTCTGCCGTTCTGGACAAAACACTATGAGTGAGTAGATCACCAAGTGATATACAGTCTTACAATAAATGTGTGTGCGTACACAAATACAGACACACACATACACATGCACAGTCAACATGCACATATGGCACATTTCACTTGCGTTTTAATTACTTAACTGGGCCCATAATTCACAGAGCTCCCCCATACACATCCAATCCAAGTTCACATGTACTTGCACACACACATACACACAGCCCGCCCGCCCACCACACACACACACACA
>NC_063209.1:14264356-14269356 GCF_017589495.1 Alosa alosa | reverse complement strand
AGCTTGCTTGTCATGACGGACGGCTGGCTAGAGTTTCCTCGGCTGAATTCTAAACCTAGCTCTTCTGGAACTCTGTTGCCATGGTGAGGAGGCTCAGGTCCCACTCACCTGTCAGGTGAATGGAGCACTTTAGCCCAATGGTGCCATTGAAACAGCCTATTCACACACACACACACACACACACTCAGACTGACTGCTCAAAGAGCGACGAGGCGCCTGGCGAAAGGGAAGTCACACACACGCGCGCACACACACACACACACACACACACACACACACACACACAAGCGCTCTCTCGACAGCCCATTGGCGTTGAGACAGGCTGTTATGACTCTCCTGTCGAGAGCTATTGTCAGCATCTCCCTGTCTCTCCGTGGCTGCTTGCTTCATGATAAAAGTGCAGGCTGTTCACAGCCATTACAGCGTACAGTCAGACAGCAGCCCGGGAAAGGCACTCAGCCCAGCACATATCATCTGGCACAACGCCAAGTAGAGCACAGAGAGAAGGAGGATGAATATACAGACCACAGGTCTCTCTCTCTCTGTGTGTGTGTGTGTGTGTGTGTGTGTGTGTGTGTGTGTGTGTGTGTGTGTGTGTGCTGTGTATTGGATTAGTTTAGCGAAGCTTATTGTGGGGCCAGTCAACATGACCAAGAAATAAAAACTTGACACCTGATACACCATCCCCTATCTATTTTTCCATCCATCCATCCATCCATCCATCAGTGTGTGAACACTATCCCTCTCAGGCAATAAGGTTGCTGCTGGTAGCAGGTTCATCATCATTAGTGGAAATGAGCCAACACACGATGGGCTAAGTCAGGTGTGTGTGTGTGTGTGTGTGTGTGTAATGATCCTAAAAGCCTCTAAAATGACGGTGATTGCTGTGTGCACCTCTTGGGTCTGGGGAGAGCGGTTGGGTTTCGGCAGGCTGCACTTAAAACAGCAAAAACACATCGATCCAGGGGCAACTCCTGCCCCCCAACTAATCCCCCCGCCAGGGCTACGCTTCTCATGTTTCAGTTCGAGAGAGAAAGAGGGAGGGTGGGGAGAGAGAGAGAGAGAGAGAGAGAGAGAGAGAGAGAGAGAGAGAGAGAGTAATGAAAATAAGTAATGTGCTACTGAGCAGGTTGTGAAAGCAGAATATTGGGATCAGGAGGCTTGTTTTTGTTTGGAGGAGACAGAGTCTTTGTGTTGGCCATCTCCTCCAATAAAATGAACGTGTTTATAACTGCTTCAGATTCATTCCAACCTGGCAGCCCATGTTCCACTTCCAGAACCCTCTCCATCTGTCACACTCTACCCTGCGGATACAAGCCTCTCCTGCTGTTAGCTACAGTAGGGTAATGATGAATAAAGTCTAAATCTATAAACACATTGGCCTTAAATTAAACAGTGTCTGTTGTAAAAGCCTCTGTTTTAGAGTAAATGAGTAATTAAGAGCTCCTTAGTCAAGATTAGAGGATTTCTGACATGAAAGTCCTGATTAGATTCCTGAGCAAGTTGTAATTGGGACCTGACGTAAAAGCAGCGTCAACAGAAAAAAAAGACATCAGAAAGGCAGCTCTATAGAAGGGGACGAGAAGACGTCACTGTTCTCAAATCAGTCTTTGAGTCTTCTGCCAACCCTCAGATGAGCCCAAGCTAAAGCGGGCGCCGTTTTTATAGGTTTCCCACGCTGGCGTAAGGGAGAAAATTACAACTTTACAGAAAGGGTCTCATCTCGGGAAGCGACGGCACCGGTCATCGGCCCCAGCGGCGCTGTGTGGGCAGCTTTCTGTCAAATAAACTCTCTCCTCTCCTCTTTCATTGGGAGTCAAGTCCACTCCTCTCCTGTGGTCAGAGAAAACACTCGCAACCCCCCACGGCATCCCACATCAGAGACAGACAGGGCTGGGACAGCAGAGGGCAGAGAGGAGGGACAATGCAGACAGGTCTCACCCTCTGTCCACACACGGGCCTGGACGCTGCCAGCCAGCAGCTTCATTTAAAGCAGTGCCCTGTGGGTTCCGTGGGTCTGGGGTGTGGAGAGAACACAGAGGCAGCTCAGAGGTGAGACTGGCGCTCTCCTAAAACTCCTATTTAAAACCGCACAAAATAGTGCACTGTGGAAAAGATTCATCAAAGCTTTGTTTGTGTGTGTGTGTGTGTGTGTGTGTGTGTGTGTGTGTGAGAGAGAGAGAGGAGAGGAGCATAGAGGAGAGATGAGGAGAAGAGCATAGAGGAGAGATGAGGAGAGGAGAGGAGAGGTACAGAAGGAAGAAGAGTGGATGGGACAGAAACACAAACACTCACACTGGCAGCTAGAATCATCTCTCTATTACATCACCTGTACATGTCCATGTGTCTAAATGTGTAGGTAAGTACATATATATATATGTGTATGTGTGTGTGTGTGTGTCCATGTATAAGACTAACACAGTCTGATCCCTGTGCTCCAGAACAAACACGTTCCAATGTGGAGTCTTCCCCAGCCCTGACAGGCCTCAACGTGAACTGCTGGTGAACCTTCCGGAAGACCAAAGGTCAGAGCACGTCCAAGACCAGAACGGAACTGACCCGACGCGCCTGAAGAGAGACCAGACTCTCAGAGATGGAACATTGTGTCACAGAACCATGGTTCCGGCTGTGGTCAGGGCAAGGGTTCTTTATTTCTGTCTAGCCCGGTTCCAAGCACACCTGATCTAAGTCTGTACTGACGAGGCTCTAAACTGGCTGCAAAACTGCACAACAGAATGATGTTGTGTCGCTCTATACACAGTAGAAAACTGCTGGGAAGACAAATATGTTTCGGCAATGTCTGCAGCAGGTATTGGGCTGGGGGTGGGGGGTATGGATGCCGATGTGTGTGTGTGTGTGTGTGTGTGTGTGTGTGTGTGTGTGTGGATGCCGATACCCACGGGGAGCCAGGGTCAAGTGTTACCTAAGGTCTCTCCATCCCACTCCACATCTCTCTCTCTCGGGTGTTTTTCTGAGCTACTGCTATGCTTCATGTGTAAAAAGTGGTGTGTAACTCTCTCTGTATTAGTGAAAAACACCAACTGATTTATCAGTCGATTCGGGGACAGATACAGCTGCAATCCCCACCAGAGTAGAGCTGCTGAGCCTGAAGAGTCAAACTAGCTGCACTAGACTGCAGCACTGTCATACCAGTTTATTTCAGGCACAGTTTTATCAGGGTCCAAAATGTACCTGAGACAAGAGCCACCTTTTATCCACTGAGCTGCTGTATAAATGTACCTGTGGGTGAAGAGCGGACACTTTGGAATGGGCTCGGCTGAGCGCTGTGAGAGGCGGAGATGAGAGACCAGAGCTCTGTCTGAGACGGACCTGCTAAGCTTCAAGAGGAGCGCTGACGGTGGAACACTCTCGGAGTGCTGGCAGCTGTGAACGGACTCCCTGTAACAGGTTTAACGATGTAACTGTGGGCCTTCTGTGATGACGAGACCCCTTAGACCCTGGCGCCGGCGGCCCATCAATCACGCCAGTGTCAGTGCCACAAAACAGGCACGCAGCTTCGTGCCAGGGAGGGACTTGACGGCGGCGTCGTTAACACATCAGCCTGGCGTCTCACTGAGGGTGAGATCACGAGCTAATCAGCACCGCAGTTTTATTTAGACTCCACATCAGGCCTCCACCCTGACAGCAGTCAGGAGCAATGTCAGAGCTTTGCTGGTTTTTTGCTTCAGAATACTTTTTACATGCAACTCCCAACACCCGCTGCTTAGACTATAAACCTATAACAAAAAGGATCACTTTGCTATAATTCAACCAGAGCCCACACATGGGCATAGTCAAGATCTTACAAATTGGCTTGTTTTTCTACAGGAAGCAGAGAGGGTTTTGTCTAGAAGGTGTGAAGCTCTGGATCTAAACATAGTGCTCCCCGTCAGAGTATTTCCACGGCAACCGCTTTCTCCTCTTAATGCCATATTAAGTCTATTGTCATTACGTTATCCTATAATAAGCACACATTCAGTAATATCATAGAGAGCATGATTATGAAGCATGGGGCATACGAGTATAGGGTGTTAATATTAAGGGATGTATTAATAAACAACACATTTCAGGATTAATGGCGATGGAGGTGGAACATTTTTCTACACTAATTCCTCATTAAGGTCTTATTGGAAATGGAGCCGCGTGCACCTCATTCATCCAGGGCAAAATGTCCTCAGGTAAAACACACACATGCAGACAAACACTCACACACATGCACACACACAGTCACACACACACACACACACACACACACACACACACACACACACACACACACACACACACACACACACACCATCTCTGTCTCTGTCTCTTACTCCCTTTCCCCACTCTCATACACACCCACACACGCGCACGCGCACACACACACAGGCATACACTTACACACACGCATACAACACAAACACTCTCACACACTATCTCTCATACACCCACTCTCTCTCCCCATCACTCTCCTTTAAATGGCACCCTCCTGTCGTGGCGTCTCTGGCTCTTTTCTGAAGCGATGGGAGATGACTGCCGCAAAGGTGAAGCTGCCAGTTCACGGTCAGGTAGCCCAGCCAGCGCCAAATGTCAACCTGCCCTGACCGGATCAGAGCCTGACCCATGGACCAGTGGGCCCAGACGGGTCTCTCCGAGGGGGTCCGCAGAGGTTTAGGCAGGTGAGGGGGTCAAGTGTGTGTATATGTGTGTGTGTGTGTGTGTGTGTGTGTGTGTGTGTGTGTGTGTGATTAGCTTCTCTTCTGGGCACATCTGGGGAGCATGAAGAAGGTGAGGCATTGAAACAGTGGAAGAAGAGGGGGAGATGACTCATATGTGTGTGTGTGTGTGTGTGTGTGTGTGTGTGTGTGTGTGTGTGTGTGTGTGTGTGTGTGTGTGTGTGAGAGAGAGAGAGAGTGTGTGTGTGTGTGTGTGTGAGAGAGAGATTATTTGATTATTCCATGTTTTTGTTTTTTCTTTGTTCTTAATGCTTTGCCAATATTGTAACCTGAACAGTC